>NC_089213.1:10212871-10547871 GCF_963930695.1 Labrus bergylta | reverse complement strand
TTTCTGTTGGCACTGTTGTGATGATTAGCTTTCACAGAAACAACAGACAAAAAGCCAGGGAAATGATGTTGCTTTCAGTGTGTCCTTTGGCACAAGAGGTCATGATGAGAAATTGCAAATCAAAGTGCGTTTTATTAAATCCTTTCTGACAAAATTGTGCTGCTCTTTGAAAACTGTTGCTTGTATGGTTTAAAGAAAAAAAAGGTGTACAGGGGGTTTAATATTTTTTTTTAAGTAAAGTTGTTGACTAAACTTAGTCCTTGCATCAGCTTGGGGAATCGTTGACTTTGCAAAAAGCTCATGTAACTGCTGAATTACAAATGCCAGAAGGGACTTGAATTCCCTTCAAGCTACCTCGAGACAAATAGACGGGAACTGACAAAGACCTTCACAAAAAACCATCAGACCTCCCACATACATGCAAACAACAAACGAATCACAAACAACTCTGAAAGCAGCCCAGTGGGATGACCAAGGTGAGGTTTGATCATAAAAAAGAATCTTAAAATGCACCTGGCATTTTACTCTGAAACAAGGAAGTACTCCATCACCTCTGCTGAGGGTCATATGTAGTTCTTCTACACTTACTTCACTTATAGAGGATTTACAATAACAGAGTCAATTCAACTGCTGTCGTTTGGCAAATGTATGTTTCTAATCAAGAATTAGGTCCTTAATAATAATATGGTTTTGATGAGTATTCTCGTCTTCATGTGCTAAATCTTACAGACATTCATTTCAAGCATGCAAATCAGGGGCAGATGGAATTAGCCAAGAAGTATGTGGGGGATGAGAGATGTGTCGCTAGGGGTCGACGCCTTTTGTGGAACATAAGTCCCATTTATCCCAAATTAGGACGGGTGCGGCACTGGTTCGCTTTGATGTTCCTCTTGGCGGGGGCCTGGGTTGAGTGCGGAGGAGTGTGTGTGTGTGTGTGGGGGGGGGGGGGGACGACAGGGCAGATTGCTGGAGCACAAACAGATGTTCAAGACTCATCCTTTGAGGTGGTGATGAAACGTTGCCTCAGCGAGAGTCTTTACATCCCACTGTCAGTCAGTTGACATAGAGACAAGGGCAGGGCTGCAGTTGCCACTCTAATGGCTGCTGTACCCGCAGCAGCAGATGAAGCAGTTTGACCTAAATCTGTGTAAAGTTGAAGGCTTCGATGTGTTGTTGAAAAGAACAACTCTGTAAGGATTTGATGGATACAAATGATTTATTAGACACCACGCTTTTATGAAAGACACTTCATCCAGCAACAGATATTTCTGTCAATTTCAGAAAGCTGAAAGAAAAGCTGGGTCGTAATTGAATTTAGTTCAACTTTTACTTTTTGTTTTTGAAAAACCATGTAGCTATGGAAACCATTTTTCATGCCTAAATCTTCTCAGCCCTTTACATTTCAACATGACTGTAACATTTCACAGGTTCTGATACCAACATCTTTTGAATGTTGAAATGCCTGCTGAATGTTTTTCTTTCCTGCACCTCATCTAACGCTTTTTATTTTGTCTTGTTTACCACAGGAATATGACGACGGCTACGGAACAGCTTACGATGACCAAGGATATGAATCTTATGACAACAACTACAGCAATCAAGGACAAAAGTATGTGTTGTTTATTCTCCAGATAACCCTTTACAAGTTCTTCTTCTTCTTTGATAATGTTCACATTTGACAACTTTGCAACACTTTTTTTTGAGTGTAGTTCTACAACAACGCCATTATGAAATTTAGCCTTGAATGTGCAGTCTAAACAAGGCATTACTGTACATTACCCCCCCCCCCCCCCCCCCCCTTACATGCACCATTCATAATATTCACAATAATTCAGAATAATATAGTTCAATCAAAAACTCAAAAAAGAACCCGCTTCAGGACAGAAGTTATTTCAATGCTGTTGACATTAGCTTTAGCTCTCTGTATCTAACAAACTGGCAGCTGAGTGTACGCATACGTAAAACTGATATATTCACTCTTTGAGTTATCATGTGTTCTAGGAGAGTTCTTTGCCAGTAACCCAAATACACTAAACTTCAAATGTGAGAGGTTGTGTCTTTAAATTGAATTCTCACATTTATGAACAGCATTTGAAGGCAGCCAGTTTGCTACTGTCTTGTCATTTAGGCTCCATTAAACGGAAGAGAATATGAGGTCAAATTGAGATTTTGGATTCAGAGCAGCTGGATTATGGTGCGTGAGCTGTTAAGAGTCATCTGCGCTCATTTTCTGCCCCGTTTGAAACTCCTAAGAACACTTCCTCTTAATGAAAGTATTTTCCGAACTGTGAAATGTTTTGACTGACCTTTAGGTTGCCCTCCAGGATTGACTTAAAAAGGTGCAACGCATCATCCAAGGTTACCTCCTGGAAACTATTAGTCAGGATTACAAGATTTATAAGACCGTAAACATTGCAGGATCTCTTATTCAAGTCTTCTATTTTTGTTTTTTTATATCTTAAAACAGACCACTCGCAGTGATCACATTTCTTCCAAGGGATCAGTTGCAACTCATTACACTGAATGAACTATCTTTTAATCAGCACTTCAAATCTCTCCAAAAAGTGCATTTAGCTTGTTATGTTGCTCATGTCAGTGCATTAAAAAAAAAAAAACAATCCTAGGGGTATGTTGCTCTATTTAACAGAAGGTCCTGCACAGCTAAATGCAGAATATTGATTTCCTCATGTCCAGGGAGCTATCACACTCTTCAAGCAACACAAGGTCAAAGGCTTCCGCTTTGGTTTGCTGGTATCCCACTGTATTCCATCAGCACACAATGTGCAACGTTTATGTATACCTGCCTGTCCTACTTCAAAGAAAGAGTGATTGTTCCCACATTTAGTGCGTCAAAAAATGGTATTGTATTGGCAGCAGCTGGAAAACTGAAGAAAAAAAAAACATAATTCTGTCCCTTGGCTTTTGTTAGCAGGGTGTTCGATGTTTTCTTTTGTTGAGGTGTCAGGATATATGTCACCCAAGCTTCATCCATCTTTTGTACTATCTCTTTTTTCGGTGGGCTGGATCACAACCACCCAGACCCCCAGCCCCACACACACACACACACACACACACACACACACACACACAAACTCTCTTCACCCTCTGTAGCACACCGAGCAGTAGCTGTTGGAGTGTTGGGTGGTTAGGTGTAGAGATGCATGCTGGGAGGGGGGAAAGCAGGTCCGCCTCAGGAATCTGCAGCTATTTGTTTTAAAAGCAGCCTCGTGAATAATGGTGGTGGTGGTGGGGGGGGGGGGCTGTTGTGAAGGTGGACGCAGGGAAGGGAAGGGAAGGGAAGGGGAGGGAAGACAAATGGAGTCCATCATGTAAAGGCTGGAGGCTGGGTTGACTCAAAGAGATTTTCATGTCTGTTATCAGGCGGGAGACAAAGCAACTAATAGGACCCAGACATCGAAGCCTTTGCCTCCAGAGACAGCTGATTCACTTACTTCTTCTCTTATTTGTGTGTCCTGTGTCCTGAATTTGGATGAAAAGTTACTGTTACTGCAGGCTGACATTGTGCACGTGTAGAGAAACCAGTATGCCTGTGATATTTTTTAATGTTGGACTGAATGAATTTTGACATTTTTTGCATAAATGTGAGATCTGTTTTCTTGCATGTTCTTTTTCTGTGTCCTTTGTTAGAATACCGAGAGGGAACAATGTACATACAGAATAAAAGGCCTTTTAATGATAACAAAAGGCAAAGGTCTGAGGTTTATATTACACCACAGCTCCCCAGTGATCCAATTATTACCTTTTCTTATTGCACCTATGAACTGCACTAAGTCCTGCAACCTAATACAGTCCTTCCAAAGCTCCTCTTTTGCAGTCACATTCCTATTTAGCTCTGTGATGGACAAAGGTGCATTGTTTTCAACACAAGATCGAGGAAAGTCATAGCAGGTCCCAGCTGTAGCAGGCCCTCAGGGAGAGAGAGAGAGTCTGGACGTGTGTGTGTGCGTGTGTGCGTGCGTGCGTGCGTGCGTGCGTGCGTGCGTGCGTGCGTGCGTGCGTGCGTGCGTGCGTGCGTGCGTGCGTGCGTGCGTGCAAGAAGTCTACTAACAATGTTTCTAGAGGCCTAAGGAGCTCCCAGTCACCAATCTGAGCTCTGACTGCATGGCAGGATTTCAGTTGCCGGAGGATAACAAGCAGAACAATTTACAGTCTCTCTGTCAGGGTATTACCCCGATGGCTTATGCTAGAAACAGACCTGCCATTTGAGAACACAAAAGGAAAGGAAGAGGATTGTTATAAAAAAGGCCTCTGCTCTTAAAAAGACTGTAATGCTGCATCAGTGGATTTGCTGATACCTAATTTAAATTTGAAATATGTTTTCCATGAAACTGAAATACATTAAGGTATAGATGGTTATCAGAGCGGGGGGTTGTCAGGTAATAATAAATGTATCCTCGTACACGCCTTGATGATGCGATAATGAGATTGTTCATATTAAATAAAATAGATAAAGCAGTACATCTTGCTAATGACCTGATTTTGTTCTTTATGTTATTTCACAGTTCTTTACAGATGGAGTTGGAGTGGACATCTTAGTTTGGTAGCTTGATGCTTACAAATAATGGAAATTGCCTTTAACCTGCTAACAGAATTGCCATCTCATTGTCTCATCTGTATTTAACTTAACAAAGTGCAGATGCTAAGTTAGTTTCTTATCACTCTTCAGTCCGTAAGCTACAGTTGTGTCATTGGTCAAAGGTCCCAAAGTGACCTGTGGGCTGAATGAACTTAGTCCAACTGATCAGCAAAGTAGTGTGGTGTAAAATGAAGTAGAACACACGGGTGAGGCAGATTTGAGCTTTTTCTGCATTTGGAGGGAAACGACACATTAATCAATAATGGACTTCTTTTTTTTTTTTTTTTCTAAAGCTTTGAGTTTCTGCTGTCAAAATTCAAGTTGAAAATATTCAAAAGGAACAAAACAAGTGTTAGGACAAGTAGACTTGTAAAAGTTTGATTTTAATATCAGAACTGAACCTATTTGTGCTAGAATAACTCGGCGCCCATCAGAAAACAATAACAATTGGTTAATGGCTTTATTAATACAGCATATTAAATGTTCCCTCTCAAATTAGTCAATCATAATTATTTTAAGCTGAAGCACTATTGTTTAGAATGAAGCCAATTCTCGAAAAGCATTTTCCTATTAAAAAAAAAAAAAAAATCAGATTCAGATTACTTTATTAATCCCAGAAAGACGATTCAGTTTCACAGCCTACAGAGTCATTGAAAGAATCCAGGACGATATAAAGGAAACAAACACAGTCACAGCAGCATTCAGACATTACATTCATGTACCAGTTACAGCAATTCAAAAGACGGGTTGCCAAATGAGAAGCCAGAGCTAGCAAATCCAGAAATAAATAAACAGAAAGCTGGAAATGTACCTGATAAATAGATACATAAATGAATGGACCTTACTGTGTGTAAGTGTCTAGTGGCAGTATGGTATTACACATTGTTCAAATCTAGTAAGCTAATTCAAAATAATATATGATATATCTTATAATGTATGCTCTGTTTTTAAACACACAGTATGTAAATTCCGCTGCCAGGAGGCTTTTAATCAAAACAATAACAAAAGATGACGTCCTGGCTTATGTAGCGGCCGTTGAAGTAACATCCTGTGTGGTGTCTGTCACACGGATACAACAAAGAAAAATACAGCTTTGTCTGGCTTTGATTACTGTAGGAAATATTTGAAGTAATGTAAACACTCAACAACGAACCACATTAAGTGAAAGTGGAAATATTCAAATCAAGAAATGGTACATAACAGTGAATACATTTAAAAACATTTCCAACAAGTGCAACATACAGACACAGCAGTTTTTACTCTGACTTCCTTATATTGGTAAAAAAAGAAAAGAAAATCTGTGCAAGCTGCACATTTGAAATGTCAATAATAGCATAAGTTTACATTCACCTTCTTTTAAAGCTTATTTTATTGCAGCGCCAAAGTCTGCATACTTTTTGTACTTTCTGTTTTGGGCCAAGTTCAGTGATAAAATCGCAATGTTCTCTGTTGGGTTTAAGTGGAACAAAATGTTGTACTTGTTACACTAACCACTGCCAAATAAGACAAGACACCCTGTATAATTACACTGTACACAGTCTGTCACACAGAACAGCCAGAATTGAGTAATTTAGATATCATTCAATTTGAAAGGCAAATAAGGCGCTCGCAATCTTAAGACATGAGACTTAAGCTCAAAAAGCTGTTTTTTGGATACCCTGAGGACATTTTGCAACATTTTACGTGTTTCAGAAGAGAGCTGACGCCTTGGGGGGGGGGGACACCTCATGGAACACAACATAAGCATGAAAGCCATGGCAGTGACGGCCCACCAGTTCCCAGATCACAGCCCCCTCCTGCCGTGTTTATACAACACTGAGAACTGAGCCATCATCTTTTTTTTTTTGTTTTTTGGAGAGGCAGCAGAGAGCCTCATCTCAGGAGAGGTATCTGAATCTGCAGTGCATTGGTACCAATCAAATGTTAAGGTCAAGGAGGTTGGAGAGGGCTGCATGTGTGGAGAGCCTCTTTAATTTTATTAGCGGAGAAGGTGACGTCTCTGTAGGGAAATGAGAGGGATGACAGCTGTGGCACAGCCCTGGCTGGACACTTGGGGAGGTCAGAGTGAGGTCGTCTTTAGCAGCTCGGGTGTGATCAAAGCGTTATTTCATACTTGACACCTCGGAGACTGTTGGCTGCTGACACCTCACACCTATCCTCGCATCCTGCTTTGGTTTGGTATATCGTAGGCTGGATCCCAGAGGCTTTAGGGCACAAGGCGAGCTGTGTGACAGTGTTTTAAAGGGCAGACACATCCCTGAGGAACAACTGTAAATCTTAGTACAAGAGGAAAAGAGAGGAGAGTGGCTGGATTTCTATGTTTAAAAATGTAACTGTTTGGACTGGATTGCTGGAAAGTGCCAAAAGATTAACCATGACCTGAAGTCAAAAAAATAGTAATATGTCTACAGGGGTTGGTGTATGAATATTTCATTGTGATGCTTCATAATAAATATCTCAATCAAACACAAAAGAGAAAGATATCAAACCATGTCAACTGTCCTGATAGTTTTTTCCACATTGAACGTCCCTTCTACTTTCAAACAGAGATCGCAAATCAACACAGAGGGAGGATTTGAGGTGGCTGTCACTATAAAACAAGTTTCCTCGCAGCAGCTTGCTTAAAGCAAGGCAACAAAATAGACACAAGCGTTCAGCTTACTGCCATAAAAATGTTGTTGCTGTTGTCATTGCAGTGAACAATCAGATACTGTATATCAGCAAAGTAGGGGTATGAATAAGAGTTCTTTAATCTCCAGGTGTTGCAAATGCTGAGATTATTTGATGTCATTAAGGTGGGAGAGCACTTTAGCAGTCAGAAATTGAGAAGCGAGAGTTTATACTAGTTAGGCTCATAATAGGAAACTAAATAACTACAATGTCAGCATGCCTATGTGCTCACAATGACAACGCTACAGTAACATACTGGGGTTGACTTTTTCCATCCCTAAAACCCTGCCATTTGATTGGCTAAAATGTTAGTGGTTTTCAAGGAGCTAGTCCTATTTTAAACACAATGACACATTTGATGAGTCTCCAATGTTATTTGATAATTGGTGAAGATGTGTATAGATGATGTCTTAGTGTTTTCCATTGTTTCCAGAACTGCTGGCATATGATTGACTGAATTGTTATTGTTTGAGTATTAACCATCATTTCTACCTAATTTGTACAAAATAACCAGTACAGAGTCTCTTTACGTCTCTTATACAGAACATGGATGTCAGTAGTCATCTGGCTTTCAGCAACAATCGTGTTCAAAAGGCAGTTTAGACAGTGGAATTATCCGCCTGCCTTTGTCAATGCTACTTCTTTGAGGTTTGCTTGTTTTGTCTGGGCCCTGAGGCAGACGACATCCATTTAGTACAATAGGAATATCAACATTGTGTCTTTGGAATCTTAGTACAGATTGGCTGTGTTAGCTGTCTGCCTCTGTAATGCCTGCGGTGCTTCACAGATGCTGGGTACCGAGATGCTGTTTTCATGGTACACAGCTTGTCAAGATGAGTGACAGGCGCTGGGGTTGGAATTAGACCAACTGAGGGGAAGGAGGGCGGGATTAACATCACTCTCTCTCTGTCTCCTGACAAAGAGCTGCATTTTCAAAATGTAATGTCCCTTCAATGAGACATAACAAAGCCCTCCACAGATGGAACAATTTAACATCCAAGCACTTCTTTTTTTTGAATGGTGGATTAAAAAAAATATATACTGTGGACTGACTTGACAGCAAGAGGCAGTATATCCCCTGAAGCAGGATTTCATGTCTGTTCTGAAATAAGGGCAGCAAAGTGACATAAATGGTCATTTCGAACCCAGAAAGAAGACTCATTTGTAAAGTTAAATCTCTGCCGTAGGCCATTTTGTCCGTCTTTGTGGCTCTCCAACGGGGGGTCAGCATTGGAGATAGCTCTGCAATCAGCCACCACACTGAGCAATCACCAGTGTGTCCATAAGGAGGGCTTCCATTTAAAATCACAAGTTTTATTTCGCAAAAGAGAGAAAGGTGGGGCAGCCTTTTTTTTTTTTTTTGCCATTTTTATTGCATTGTGTCCGTGGAGATCACCACTGAGTCTGCAAAATCAGAGCAGTCAGTGACGGACACTTTGTCAGATTTTTAATTTTCCATACATGTGCTGAGAATGAGAAACATTTTATACAAGAAGTGTCAAGGAAATCGTTTGAACCAAGTCACAATGAGTTGAATGTGCAATACGCAAGACATAGGCGAGCAGAAGAAAAGCAGCCTCCCTCCACACCAGACTCGCATCCTATTACCTCTGCAGCCCCTTGTAATGTCCTACTAGATTCCTTCTAATCTATCACAGAGGACTAGAAGAGTAATGGCGATGTAAGAAAACAAAGTCCACTAGGGACGTGTACTACATCATTCAGATTTAACACCGCCATCTGTTTCCTGTGCCCAGGAATGGCAACATCAGTGCTTAGGACAAAGCATTTACTGAGATGACAGATGCTCTGGAGAGGCAGGGTCTTTACCTGTGTAAAAGTAGGCCTGGAATCAGAATCCTGATCTCTAATAGGAGTAGTGTTTTGCCTCTCTTATTGAACGTCTGCACTTTAAACAGATGCGCTTTTTAAAAAAAAATAATTCTTGGCCTGTGAAGATTGGGGAGACACAAACCAGCGGCCGCCTTCTGCTAATGAATGTCAAATCAAAAGCTGACCTATTTAGAAAGCCAGAGCTCCTTCACACCTATGACAGGGCAATAATCTCGAGTGAAATCTAAGCACCCCAGAGGCCTCATCTCCTGCTTGGCTTACAGCTGCCAGCTGTGGACTTCAGACAAGGCGAAGCTGTGATTTGGGATCAATGATGATGAGTGTAGAATGTATCAGGCAATGAAAAGGGTTTTCAGATTCAAGTTTCACATTTTTCCATCTATTTATTATTCACTTCTTGCCTCACTTCAACTTTACACGTTTTTTTTTTTTTTTTGAAGGAACATGAAATATTCAAATTGAGCCAGTGATCAGTGATGAGCCTTTATGATTCATCTGTATTGAAACATGTGAGTATGGAGATGAAGTGTATGGAGCTGCTCCTATTTATGATTATGCAAAACAAAAAATAGTCCAGTTTTCCTGCAGAATTGTTTTTAAAAGCCTACAACAATCCTTATAACACATTTAAGGGAAATAAGTCAATTCTAATTATACTAACAAAAATACTAAATAATGACTTTATATTAGCATCTTGATGTCTGACTGTTGCGTACTTGTTTGCAGTGGTGTTGCATTGCCTGGAGAGGTGCCTATACCCTGATGTTTTTTTTAGCAGCAAGGCCAGCAAAGGATAAACGCCCTGTGTCATACGCAGTGACATGCAGAATACTCTTGTAATTCACCGGAAGATGAGCCTTAAGTATTTGCACATTAACACTTAATACCACTGTTTGACGTCAGGGAGTGAGGTTCATTATGATATTAACATTATGAAGAAGTGCAGATTTTGCATGTGTATACCAAGCGGGTCTTGAAAAATGATGCCAATGCGGAAGTGCAAAATCCTGCAGTTGCTCCACTAGAGGCTGGCTCCTGAAACACCGGAAGTCACATATACAAAACAAGCAAATAAGCCATTTTTACAGCAAAAATTAACAAATCTTTACAGCCTGGTATAAAAAACCAAATAGGTCTTATTAGTTATTGTCATCACTTTGAAAGGGGACGTATGGGGCGTGGATTATTTTCAAAAGGCTCTGTTTTGATTTTGAGAACGATACGTGTTATCCATAGTTACAGTAGGTGTGTAGCGGTTGAATGAAAGTTAGAGTGAGACAGGATTTCCAGCATGGTGGCTTCTGCCGATGAGCCTCTGGAGCCCCCTGCCTTAACAGATGGCTGACGTCACTCAGGCTTCGTCCATTCATATTTACAGTCTATGGTGTATACTGACCCACAGGCTACAGGTGGAGAAAACTACAGAATAATGTATTTTGAGGGAACTATTCCTAAAGAGTCAAGCTGTCAGTTATTTAGTTAAGAATTTAAATAAATTAAATGTAATCTCTGTTCCTTTGTTGCCACAAAAAAATAAATCCTTGATGCATTTTTTAAATATCAGTTTCCTTCCTTCTGTCCTTCATCAATTTAATCTCATCAGAAGGCCAAATGTTATCGCATTATAAACCAACAAGGCAGGCAAGTAGACCACAGATCAGGTTGGTTTTTTTTCCTGGGACTCTAATTGGCTTACTAGGAAATTATTTCCCAACCAACCAAGCAAGGCAACAACGAGAATTATCCAAATATAGACGGAGTAGGGTGGGCCATGCCTATTGCCAGAAAAACTAAATGCAGCATTACACTGACTGAAGCAGAACAGAAGGGATTAAGAAGTTGAAATGCAATTGAGACTAACGGACAAATACCTATATGCAGTATACCTGAGTGTTGCCTGCACTACACCTCTACTTATTGCTGGCCTTGCTAGCAGATGGGATGGCTTGTTTTTTAATGTTTTACATTTTACCTGTATTTAACTAGTCATTAGTCAGTCGATTAAATTGTTTCCCTTTCGGTGAAAGAGGTACATTTTAGAATTGTTCAACCCCTTAAAGCCTGCCTTCACATTTTGGCAATCATGTCTGAAAGCACTCTTTTGTTTTTACAGTTAAGACTCCACATTATTATAGTTATTATCATCATTGATCACGATTATCCTCGCACTGAAAGTCTTTACAAAATAGAAAATGTAAAAAGCATTTTCAATTTCAAAGATTAGATTCAGGTGAATACACGACAGAGTGCTGATTGATGCGAAACCTGCAGCAGTTGCTTTCAAAACTTCCGACACAATAAGAAGAACTTCACGGGAAATCTTTGACCTTCAGGATACATCTCAAGACTCACCGGTCTCTGTAATTGAAGAGGGAAAGCAACTAAGGAGAGAAGTTTTGTAGCAATATTGATAAAATGTCACCTCAGAAATTAGAGGCGCCTAACAGCTTTTGTTGCACTCTTCTCCTTTGTGCAAAGAGCAGCATCATCACAGGCAGCTTTCACCCAGGCAAACTGCTATTACTCGTCTGCTCTGCCTCAAGCAACAGAGAAACTTCATGAATTGAGTAAGAAAGGGTTTTTTTTAGTTCTTTTGAGATAAACATAGTTAAAATAAATGAAGGAAAAATTGCTGGCAGCCAGCTTGTAAGCAAGCCTCTGAAACACTGTTAGCTCTGCTGTGCAGCACCCTGCTTCACATTACCTGGATGTTTCAATTGCTGAATGTGACAAAAAAAAAAGCCAACATTTACCAAGTATTCAGTGCACTATATGTCTGCAGGCACCTGTGAATTGTGCCAAATAGATTTTTTCATATCATAATGATCGGTTTATTTAAGAGGCGACCTCTCTGGATTACACCCTGCGTTTTAGCATAATGTGAAACCTAATTATTTAGTATCCTGTCAGGTCTTGTCTTGGGATACAGAACATGATGAGCCAAAACATGCATTCAGTTGTCTCTTGTCTCTCTCTTCTCCCTCCTTCTGTTTCTGTCAGCCAATGAGAGGTGTCGAGGATATTGCAGTGACTTTGACGTCTGTGGCAGATGCACGGTGGCACCTCTGCCGCGAGGGCTGAGTGGAAACCTCCTGCTCGCAGCACCAGCAGCTGGTCTGGCTCCTCGCAGGGAGACTGTATTAGCACAGGGGAAAAGCCTTGTTTGCTTCTGCTGGCTTGGCATTGTTTGCAGTTGAATTATGAACTGTGTAAAATTTATGCTAAGCCTGACTTAAGGCACCAGCCTCTGTAGGGAGCTGTCTCATGTCTCATTGAGCCGCCACAGTCCCCTTAAAACGATTCCTCCCACCGTCCTCAGTTAGTCCTGTTGTCTTGTTCATCCTCACTAAGAAATTGTCACAGAATACATTACAACAGCCAGTCAGTGTGTCATTTTGCTGCTCTTAGGATGTATTTGTAGGGTAAGCTGCCAAAACAAGATCATTCTCCCACCATACAAGAAAGCATATTATACAGAACGTTTTCACTTTACATGAGTATTTAGCAGTGCATGTTTCATTACTCTGATGTCTAACTCTGGATTTATTTTACTTTATCTTTAGTACACACCAGGGTGGGAAATTCATTTTTTCGCCTATGCCACTGGGACTGTTGGATTCTACCTGAAAATCTACCAGTCTTCATTGATACTTAAATGAGTAGAGCTCCAATTAGCAGTTAATGTATTAAAATCTGGTCTAAATTCAGACTTCAACGAAGAAAATACTCAAACAACTTACGATGACCTGACATAACATGCTTTTTCTGCTGCAACTAAAGCCAAAAGATGTAATATTGTAAAACAGGCATAACAAGAACGACATCAAATTTGATGAGTTTTCACACAGTAACTACACTTTTACTAGACATTGCAATGATTACATAAAATATATATCAGACATTTTGATCACTTTTTATTGACTAATCCAGTCCATATAAAAATACGGAGATGTTCTTGCAGGAAATGTTGCATTAATTGTGTAAATTCAGGTCCTGGGTTCTGGACTTATGTAGAAGTTAAACAAAAGAACCCATTTAGTATGTCAATATGGTATACTGTATAAGAAGAAAAAAAATTACCAGATATTTTTACGTCATTAAAAGTTGATATTGTGATATATATTTTGTATAACAGTGGGTCTCGGAGGGTTTAATGCAGTTTTTCAGTGCTGTAAAAGGTATCGTCAAACCTACATTTACGTACATTGTATTCACATGAAGTGATGGCAAATATCTTAGACAGGAGAGTATCAAAACCTGTACTGATCCATATTACCTGTACTTACAAATAACAGAAAAGGGTTTTTGTAATTTGATGAGCTTGTCGATGCTTTGGTCTGATATTGTTAGAATTAACTGGAGCCAATGATTAACACTAAGAAGGTCTAAAAAGTGGGCTGACATTACCTATTCTGTTTAGCTGGAACAGCAAACTAGATTTCCACAGCCAATGCTGAAGTAGAGCAACGGCCTAATTGAGCTTCATAACCGGGCTTAATTGTATTATCCAGCATGATGTGAACAACTCCTTTTGCAGCATACTAGATGGATTTTTACAACTGTTGACTGTCATAAAATCAGAGATTGCAAAACCTTGAGAGGAATTTCTGTTGCAAAGTCACAACAACTCTTAGCTTTCTGTTTTTTTCTACAGATCTTGAAGCTATGACGGCCCTTCATGTAACGCTCCTCCATGACAGTAGCGCTATTAATAAAGTGAAACACTGACATTTATCTTCTGTGTGTCAGTGAATTTGTGAAACATAAATAGAGAATATTACAAATTGATGTGAAGATGTATAATTACTTGAAAACATTCATCATCATGCAGCTTCTTTTTTATGAAGTGGATATTGCTCAGTGAAAAGCAGACTTAATAGCAGACTGAATTTGTTGAAATTGATCTCCTGGAGTGCTGCAAACTGCGGTGTAATTTGATAGAGGAGCGGAGTGTCTCAACCTCTCTGACTCCAGTTTGGCTCTTTAAAATCACACCACCAAAAACGCTACTCCATTACAGTTACTGGTGCAAAAATGTAATCTGTTACTTGGACTGTGGTGTGACATTACCGTCACCTCTTTGCCCTCAGCCGTCGGGGGGTGTTGATGCGGTGTGTTAGTTTTTAGATGGTGCCTTCAGCTCTCTAATCCTGCGAGCAGAGAGGTGCTGCTGTCGCTGACAGACTGACTGACAGGCAGGCGGAGAGGACCCAGCTGTGATGGCTGGTGTCGGCTCAGTGGCAGCCTTATGATGAATTGCCTCTCTTGAATGATAGCGCTGTTACTGAATGATACCGAGGCAGGATTGTTCTGTCAGCATCTCACCTGCGACCGCAAATAAAGAAATAAGGGAGAAATGAACCGCTATGCAACCCCCCTCCCCATCTTTTTATTTTTCATTAAAGATGCCTCCTCCCATAGATCTCCATATGCAGTGATTTGGAACTGGAAGTTTGTGCAGTAATATGCCCGAGGAAATTGCCTTGTAGAACCACAAATGCAGCTGAACCTTTGAGCGATTGAAAGCTGCCTCTACTTTGTGTTTTACTTTGTGTTATTTTCAACTGAGTCTATCTGCAGAACCACTTCCTGTGTGTTTGTCTTTATTGCCACTGCATAAATTATATCCAATTGAATCATTGTAAACATCCCTTTGATCTTTGACAATACAACAGGAAATAATAAACATTCCATTTGTTTGCTCATAACTTCAATTTCTTTCCTGCACTTTGTGCTGTGTTTCTCTTCTTTCACTTTTATTCCAATACTCATTTCACTGTTCTCTCTGTTCACAGCTCAGACGACTACTATGAGTACGGACAGGGTGAGGAATCATATGATTCTTATGGTGAGTTGCAGACCTCTCTTACATTTTATTCTTTGTCAATTGTCAAAGCATCAGTTTGTAGTTCTGATGCCACACTGCTGGATTTTACTCAGTTGCCATCAGTTCCTTATGCAGCGGTATGGCGTAATATCCAGTGTTTCCACGGCAACAATAAACATGTGTCTGTTATGGCCACTCTGTCATTTGGGCAGCCACGACAATAAAAATGTATATCATAGGTTAGGTCAATTTTTAATTAATTTAGATATTTTAGTGTAAAAATTCTACATATTGTATGTTTAGAATAACAATTTTACTAATCAGAATCAGAAATACTTTGTTCATCCCGGGGGGAAATGTGGTCGTTACAGTTGCTCTCAAACACAATATAAAGGAAATATAAAAGCATAGAATAAAATAAAAAATAGAAATATAAGTGGAATAAGCAGAAGTAATGACCAAAGTGCAGGTAATCAGAAGAATAATATAGTATATACAAGCACGGTAAATTGTTCACTGGCCTTAGTGATTCATTTTGTTGTTTGACTGTTAAATATTTCTAATACCAAATAAGCTGACCGTGCATCTTACGAAGCACTTTGACGTTTTCAAACAGTGACAGTTTAAAGGAGGTTAGGAAGTAAATACCCCTCAAGCAGCCTGCAGGCTCACAATGCTAACCAATATGTTACAGCCACAGTAACCAGTGATAAAGCAAATTATGGAGGGTGTGGTTTTTCAAATAAAGCTGTGACTAAATGGTCTTTATAAGTCTGAAGATTGTAGGAATTTGAAGCCTATTATAATGCAAATTGTGTACTTGAGTTATTACCTTCTTTTACATGTATGGCCCTATTTAAATTATCTAAAGCGCTTACCTAACGCTCTCTACTTTTAGTTAAGTGTCACACAACCTGGGTAAGTGAGCACGGAGCTAAAGAGGTTGGAAGAAGTGGCTTGATTATGGCAAAGGTGTGTTTTGGGAGTAACATGATTCAAACCAAACAGAGTGTCAGCTCTTAAATGACATAAGAGCCAGGTGTGCCTACAGGCAGGCACAGATTTCAGTCTTTTTTCATGAATAGTCCATACTCTGACCGGCTCATGTATCTTCTCTCCATCCATTGGGCCCCGTAACACACAGACCACCCACATGTCACTGTATGACTAACTTCATTCATTATTAAAATCTCCAGACACGCCGACACAGTCAGACAGGATTAAAAGTTGACTAGCGTTCCATGTGTTTAATATCACAGAAGTTGGCTGTTGTTTGCCTATTATTGTTGCTGCTGCTGCTTTTTCTAAATGCCTACCTATGCCCTCTATTGTGTGCATAACAGCCATGTGTGTAAAGAGTGTGTAATACAGAGAGAGCACACGCTGGACAGCATGGTTTTGGCCTCAGGTGAGGTTTTCAGTCTGTGCAGGGCATGAGTCTTTTTTATGCCCATGTTGATGCGCCTTTCTTAAATGCAGGAAAGTACTGAAACATGGATTTTTGGCTTTAGACCATGTTTCAGTTAGATTATGAGGCAGTTATTTAGCAGTTTATTAAGTAGCTTATTATGTCCTCAAGGCAGGAACACGCCACCCCTGTGCCTCTCCATGACGCCCAAGGTCGCTTACCTAGATGCATGTGTATTTGCTATTTACATAAAGGGATGCGATGGTTGGGAAAGAGGCAACTGAATCAGGTGGAAAATACAACTGACACTTCGCCTGTACCCTAAAAGCGTCAGATGTACAACAGGGCCTGTTTTGTTTGTCTTAGCAGAGTATAATTAAGTATGGATGCTCACATTAGACGAGTGCTCATCAGGACATCATGCTTGGCTTCATATATTTACGCTCATCCCCAGTTAACGAAATCTCGATCATCTTTTTCAAGCACTGCCTGGTTATGCCTTGCTCCTGCAATCAGCTAAACATAACTGTTTAATGTTTAATGCCACTTTGAATGAGTGGTGTCTGGTGCATAGACAGTTTATCTTGTGATGTGAACAGCTCCATTTGCCAGAGTTCAGATGAAGTTGAAACCACTGACAATACTGTGTCAGCTTCTGACAGGTGAAAAAAAAAAAAATGGGCCAAGGTCATACTTGCTGCAGAGTGCACTCCAATGATAGTCTAGGCAACATACAGTACAGCACAGACCGCAATGGGGCTATTCAGGGTTATTACTTTGTTATTTCAAGTGGGCCAACCAATCAAATACAGATCTGGAATCCATTAGCATTCTAAATGATGGAACAAACTTCTTATACATAACAACTATGGAAATTATAAGAATGGCAAAAAAATTAAATGGTAGAAAGGAGATGTACGTTGCTTCATTTGTCATGTCTGGAGCTGGTGTGAAGTTGATGTCTTTTTGTACACAAAGGTTTGGGGTTTTAAAATATGTATATGAATAATATGTCAAGAAATAAACATGTTTAATTGTTTCCTCTGCATAAGGAGGATAACATATATTGAGCCCAGACTTTAAAATTGGTTCAGTCTTTTTTTTTTCTTTTCTTTTTTTTTATTAGTCAAAGCTATAAAAATTTCACCAACTTTCCGAACCAACCACGTGAGAGAACTAAGAACCTTCGGCTCATTAGAGTGCTGCAGTCCTGCACATGAAATAAAAAGCACTGCCGCATGGGTCACACAGCCAAAAGTCGACAGTTCAAAGGAAAACAGATAAACGGCGTTGATGTGAATCCTTGTTCTCGAAACACAAGGTAACCTTGGTCTGTTTCTTCAAAGTGTCTGTCAGTGAAAGGGTGACAGGTTTAATTAAGGAGTATTGGCTATGTGCTGCCAACAGAGAGCCTGTACATAGAAAAAACAACAACCCTTTGTGAGCCTCAGCTCAAGGGAACTCTCAGCGCTGGCTGAAGATCAGACAAAGGGTGCCATCGATACTGGCACTTTCACATTGACAGTACCAGGGGGAACACAGGGGCTGATTTGGGCTAATGGTAATTGTGACCTTTTTGCTGGGAGACACTAAACGGGTTCTTTTCAAGTAGCTATTTGATCTTCTCATTCAATTATCTGTGATGCATCCTTCCAGGTGAAAGTCAAGTGTCTTAGTGTGAATCGCTGTTTGATTCCCGACATGAAAAAGGCGCTTTTGTTATAAGATGAGGGTTATTGATGCCACACATTCACAGTGCTCAATACAGGATTTGCTAAATAGACTCAAGCTGTTTTCACACATGCATTCCTGAAATGTCTAGAGCTGTTCAGGACAGCCTTCCCCTAAAATCAATCCGAGTTACTTAATATCATGTGTTGCCACCAGCTAGTGTGAACTGTTCCCTGTCTGAGAGGAGGGGGGGTGATATCTCAGTTGGCAAGACATGACGTATGCTGCTGTAACCCAAAATGGTGAACCAACCAAAAGGGTTAGGGTTAGGAGTCTGGTGAGTGAGAGAGAGAGAGTGGGGAATGACATGCAGGAGAGGAGCCACAGGTCGTTTTTGATCCCAGGCCGACCGCTTGAAGGACTACAGCCTCCATACATAGGGCGCGGTCACTTACCACTAGGTTATCGGCGCTACTTTTATGACAATGTTTTTTCTTTTTGTAATGCTTTGTGTAACCACATGTATTCACGGTGGGAAAAAAATGATTAGAAACGAAACATGGCAATCAGAAACGAGTATGAAGCCGCTTCAGCTAGCAGTTCATTTTCCTGAATATTTCCTGCTTTGTTCCCACATCAGTTCATCCCAACTTCCTGTTGAAATCTTTACAAGGGGGCTGGCTGGAAAAGTCTGAAAAAAATTGGAGCGAAAAACATTTTTTCTGCACAAGCAGCTCACCCTGAAAATGCCTTTAAAGAAAAATCAGGAGTTTTTTGCATGTGCGAAACCAATACATTGGTTCGAGGTTCAAGGTTAATTTATTGTCATTCCAGAAACATGGGGGGTTGCAGGGGGCTGCAGCTAAGCAGCTGTCATTGGGCAAAAGGCAGGGTACACCCTGGACTGTAAGGTTGCTATAAATGAATGAATGAATGAATGTTTTTGGACACACTTGTAATCAATCTTTCTCCTGTTTCTTTCCTTTTTTTCTTCCAAACCAGGTGTGGAAGAGTGGGCAAACAATCGTGGCAAAGCACCATCAGCACGAACAACCAAGGGAGTGTACAGAGAACAGCCATACACCAGATATTGAACTGTTTATACAACCAACACCAGAGTCCTCATGGCTGTTTCAACCCAAGTAATGGATTTTTTATGGACATTCCCACCTTTTTAGAATTGAGAACTAAAAATAAGAAAACAGAAACGGTGAAAAATTAAGACTGACTAATGAGTCAAAAGTTGTTTTCGAAAAATGTTACTCCCTTATTATATAAAAAAAGATAATCCCACTGGGTAAAAATATGTCAAGCAATTGAAGTAATATATCCCTTCCTCTATTACAAATCACCTGGATGTTGAGATGAAGACAGATTCCGTAGTACATTAAGTTTCTCTCTCAGCTATGTGATTGTGAAGAATGACATTGTATCAAGCTCTTTCACTCAGTAATGACTCAGTCCAAGCTGCTGTCGATACAATGTTTCTACACAGCTGCCAGTACGACTTAATTTATAACCCTCTATTCTTCAGACCTTGAACTGCGTGGTTGATCACTTAAAAATGTAGTAGCTTAGCTCTAGGAAAGTGCAGTACTGTAGATATTTCTTTTCTGAGGGGTAATGGGTGCAATTGTGTCCCTTTGTAAATGAAAGATTTACAACTGAAAAAAAGAGATGAGTCAAACTGTTAACCTTATTGTTTTGCTGTTTCCTCCTTTTTGTAAGATAATAGTTTGTTAGTGTTAAAGGGCTTATAAAAGCATGGTGTGCAACTGTGGATATTGTCAGCTGTTTTATTCTGAAATTAAAAAAAAAAAAAAAAAAAAACATGTAGTTGTGATCATCATAATAGCCCCGAAAAACATCCACTTAAAAACATCTATAAATAACCGCTCAGACTTTATGTATACCCGACAAAACCAGAGCTGCGTAACAGTCGAGGAGCTTTTTTTCCCATTTATTTTGTGATTCCTTTAAAGATATTTTTAAATCAGTCATTTTGATGTCATTATTTGGTTTCAATACAAGATTTTTTTTGGCATAATAATCCATTTGAGGGTCCTACATCACACGCTGGTGAATTAGTCGTCATACCCATCTAGAGATTTGTTCAACCATATTGATTTTGAGCTTATGTAAGCCCTTTAATATTTTTCTTCTTTGTTGATGCTGAATAAACATTTTGAAAGAAAACACTTGTGTTGCAAGAGAATAATTATGGACTTTTAAAAAAGCTTTATAATTTAAACTAACAAACCCAAACAACAAAGGCTGGACAGTTTCTCATATCTACCTACAAGACAGGAGCATTAACGCAATCGAAACCCAAACCCCTGCCCCAAAAAAAAAACATATGCAGTATGTATGAATAAAATTCCAAATTTGTATCAGACAGTATTACATACAGCGTGAGGCTGTGTTTGACCTTTAATTGACCTTTGTAATCTGATAAGAATGCTTTCCTATTTGTATTTGAACACCATGTGATGAATTTGTTGGAAATCTCCCCGACTGAGATTTAAAAGGGTTTAGCGATAACAACATCGGCACTCTTGAAACGGGCTCCACTCTGTTTGTTCATATAATTCGATGTGAGGCGGTCGCTGATCACGTCAGGCATCATCAGTAAACACACATTAACTCTCTGAGTGTTTACTCCCAACAGAAACAGCGTGTAGCGCTGCATGAAAGCCTCCTTGACCTCTAGGAAAGTGTTCGCATCGGTATGGGTATTGGGTTGGGGGTGGATGGGGGGGTGGTTTTGCTCTCTCTTCTTGTTTTGCTCTTTCTGCTCTCCTCCGGTCATGTGACCCTCTCCCAGTCGTTTAAAGAGCCTGCCTTTGCCCCGTCCATTAAAGAGACTCTAAATGACCCCCAGCTGACCTCCGCAGAGAGAGGATGGCAGTAGCTGTTTAAAAAGACCTCCATCCCACAAGGTAAACAACCTGACCCAGTTTAACCTCTCCCCTAACGTAGATTAACATAAAACCTCTCTAAACTTAAATGTAATATGTATTCCTGTCTCTGTTAAGTCCGTAATCTAGCCACGAAACTGGGAATAATTAGATATCTGTAACAAACAGTGTAAACAAGTATGATAAATAGCAGTAATATTCTAACAAACTGTGTAGTGAAATAACTGTATCCTAAGACTTTGATAAAACCTATCCTCTGTTACAATAAGTCAACCATAAAATATGATATCTGTGCGATGTTTTCATGATATGACCTGTATACTATGTTCATGTTGTTAACTTGCATGGTCATGGTAGTGTTTATATTCCTTTCCAGGTGGATGACCTGGCTGTATAAGGCCATCCATACCAGTATCTCGATGGTGCTAAAGGTATGTTGTTCATTGAATAATGCATTCCATGTTAAGGATGATTTTGTTTGCATTTAATAATTCAACTCTAATGAAAGTGTGGGGTCAAAAAACAGTCAAATATATAAAAGTGCTGCCATTGGATGCAATGGACCTTTAGGGATTCTTTAAGAGCATCCGAGATGTTTGAAATCGGGCTCTTGACCATTTTTCTGCAAAGTTCTTTTAAATGTTAAAAATGCAAGCTATATGTCATGTTTTGTGCTTTTAAAGCGATAAATATCTCAGATCAGGGTGAAATAAGGGTCAACAATTTTTTGAGCATCAATAATGTGTCCAAGTGCCTTAATAGCAGTTTATTTTTAGTTAGTGTGATGATACACATTGTCTCATTTGAGGATATAAAGGATTTTCCTGTTAACTTTATTCTGTACTGACAGTTCTGGGTCTGTGAGGTTAAAACACACGAGATGCTCTAAGGTTAAATCTAATGGCCCTTGCAGATTATTGAAAATCTTACCAATGATGATGCAATAATAACTTTACTACTATAAATACATTTCATTAAATTACATTTTTTAAAACCATTTAACAAAGTGCTTTTCAGTTTAAACAAGGCGACACAAAAAAAAACACACAAAGACAAATATAAAATGCAAATAAATGTAAATGAGACCCAACAATAAAACGCTGATTAAAAAAAACAAGAGTATAAATTAGTTTTAAAGGATTTTTTTGGGGGGGCGGGGGGGCACTTTTAGTGCCTTTATTGTAGAAATAGGAAAGTGGATAGAGTCGGAAATCAGGGAGAGAGAGAGTGGGGAATTAAATGCGAGAAAGGCGCCCCAGGTCGGATTCTAACCTGGGTCGCCCGCCAGGAGGATTACAGCCTCCGTACATGTGGCCCGTGCGTTAACCACTGCACTGCCTGCGCCCCTTTTCAAGGGAAATTGAAAGAGGATACAGAGTTTGCCTTCTCTGAGATCTCTAGGTTTCACAGCTCGGTCAAAGACTCTGTCCCCCTTTTGTGACCAGTCGAGTTTAAGGAACCCTGCTGGAAGATCTCAGGCAGGGGTCAGGCTCATAGGGAGTTATAAAACCCAGTGGCGATTCTAGAATCCATTTGGGCCCTCCAACCAGCTTCAGCACGGCAATTAGAGTGAGTGCTGTCAGATGGGGCCCCATTAGGGAGGTTTCCTACTGTCATTGCAAAATTAGCACATTTTGGGCGCTGCTTTGGTACAAAGTTTGTCAGCCCTCTGTGCTGCCTACTGGTCTTGGGGCCCCAAGCAGTGGCCTGTTGACAAGCAGCGTTTCTGATAAAACCACAGATATAGAGTAGAACCTGGTAATTAACTGTAAGGCTTTTAAAACAAGCAATACGATCTGAATAATCAATTTGAAAACTCACATGTAGCCAGCGAAGGGAAGCAAGGACAGGAGTGATGTTGTCACTTCTCTCGCTATGCGTTAAAAGCCCTGAAGCAGCGTTTTGAATTAATTGCAGTCTTTGGATGTTACGCTTGCTGATGCTGGAATAAAGTGCACTACAATTGTAGAGTATGGAAGAAAGAAATGCTTGGTTAACCTTTAATAAGTCAGCAGGAGGAAGGAAGGACCTGATTGTGCTAAATCGTCTCAGTTGGTTAAAGCAGGACTTCATATAAAGCTTATTTTTTTATACACTGTATGGAAAAAATGTAAAGGGTCAAAATATTTTGAATGAAGAGATTTAATCAAGGTAACACTTTGGAAATGGTCTGAAACAAAAAAGGCTGATTGCATAATGTCATCGACTTTCAGTTATGACACTGTTTTTTCATTGATGAAAATATGTAACAAATGAGCATGAATTATAAGCAGTTTTATAACTGTTAGGCTGAGCGGTAGGCTCAAAACCGAGACTGTCTGCATCCCGAGGGTCAGGGTAAGTAAAATGAGATCCCCACCAGATGAAGGTTTGACCCTCGGTAAAAAAAAAAATCTCAAATGATGGTGTCACCTGTTTCGGTGTTCGCTTAAAAACCCAAAGCAAGTACAAAATACAATATTCCACAGAGGACACAGTGTTATCATGACATATCAAATATTTATGTGACTTTGAGGAAAGTTGATGCTCTCTTGACGGATGTTTAATGTGGAAATATATTTTTGAAGCTTGAGAAATCCTTTAGAAATCGCCGCTTGTTTAGATTTTGACCCTCAGCTCTCCTAACATGCCCTTCCACACCACCATAAAAGGGGATTCCTGTCCCCCTGGATTCTGTGCCTCACTTTGAACCTATACAATAAGTGTATGAGAGCACTTTGTGTCATCCTTGCAGCTCTACTTTGAAATTATGTCATGTGCTTATACAAAGTAGAGGAACGTAATGCCTGACTGACTATCACAACGTGATAAGAGGACAGACCCTAACTGTCCTTCTTTGCTTTTAATTTCCCTTTTTTTTTTTTTAAAGCTTACATTGTTCCTCTTTCTCTCTTCTCTCCTCTCCTAATAGACTTGACAAAACCCACACAGGAGCTTCCCTCCAAACATTCAAGCCCACACAATGTCAAACCAAATCCAGAAAAAGGCCATCCAACCTCACAAAGGAGCTGCTCGGTGGCCAAATCTCCGACTTTCAAATTTTCCACAGCCTGAACTGAGGTGAAACCTGCAGGGGACAAAATGGAATGACCTGTGGAGATACAAAAAAAAAAAAAAAAGAAACAAGAGGGGGGGAGGGAGAGGGTGGAAAGATAATGCATGTATCACACATCGCCATTCTCTGGAGTAAGGAGTTGGGAGAGGAAACGGGGCCTGTAAGGCAAATGGAGTTCCACATCCTCGGGGACGATCTGTCGGGGAATAGTTTCTTCAGAGCTTCATTGGCTCTGTATACATTTTACATACACACAGGTGTGCTCTGAACTGACTGTGAACCTGCCCGCTGAATGTCTTGATTTAGGCTCTCGGTAAAAAGAACGAGTCTACCACTTATGTGAGACATTAAACGTCACCTACTAGTGCGGATGAGTCAAAAAAATCATGCGATATGCTCGGAGGAGATGACGTCATACTTCTTGAGACACTTCTAATCTTATGTGCTCATTAACCTATATTCAATCCACTCCAATGAATAAATCACTCCCCAAGTGCCTTATTGTTGCATTGTTATGACAGGTTTTCATGTTTAGTCTCATTGCCAGAGTTACAATGTGGGACAGTGCACAAAGAGTAGCTGTTTTTTTTTCTTCTTTTATGCTGTTTTGTTGGTTTTCTGGTACGCATTTCCCAAAGCTGGAAAACATCCCCCAGCCACACACACAAGAGTACAGTCCATCCCAGATGTATTGCTTAATCAGAATCGACTTCAGTGGATATTACAATTCCAAAATAGCTTTCCACCGGGAGAGAGAGCTTCATTCTGTCTTGTGCATAAGTCCAGATAGGCTGATCCGTATTCCTCACAGTTGTATGTGCTCAGTGGCAGACAATAGTTTTCCATTAGAGGAAGTGATTCTCTCTGGAGCCCGGGGCCAAGCCTCACACAATAACACAGCGACCTAAAGCTTGCATCTCAGGCTCCCAGAGTCAACTCTCATCACCTCCGGGGGGCTGATTTCCCCCCTCTGCGGTGGCTTAAAAAGACAGGCTTATCTGAAGTGAGCTTGTCTAACTTAATAAAGTAAGAGCAGTGTATTTGATTAAGAATGCATACAAAGGAGGACTGCGAGATCTGTCACTGGGAGACAAGTCCATTTCAGGGTGCAGATCGATGGGTCACTAACGCTTGGTACAAAAACCACTGGATGTGTTCTTTTCCAAGGAGAATCTGGAACAGGAACAGAATTATGAGAAACAGATTACAGGCTGTGAAAGTCTCTTTTCTAAATCAGCTGCTTGCTTTGAATGATCAGGCCTTACATGAACACACGGAGGGGGGGTTCAATAAGACTGGAATGTATAGCTGCTATTAGCACAAAAGATTGCACATCATTATCACCCACTATCTGCTCAGTCTCAAGGTGTAATTCGGCATATTGCACTTATGTTATTCCTGCACAAACAGGCCCATGAAATCTTTGAAGTCTGAATGTGGAGAGAAGCCATCTGCATCTCCACATTTAAAAAATGGTCCACATAGGTTTTTAGCTTCATGCCCATCACGTGAAAAGACAGGAAACTCCATACATTCAACTGTATATGGCTGAGTTTAACTTCAAGTGCATTCACACTTGCACAAAACTCCCTGAAAACTCCTGAAGTTTTCTGAAACTCCTGAAGTTTTCTGAAACTCCTGAAGTTTTCAGGCTGATCTGCACGTGTGAACAGCCTGATTTTCATTCTGATTATATCCAGAGTTTCTCCTGCCAGCCCCCTTCTTTTTTTTTTTGTTGAAAGTTGAAGTGAGCTGATTTGAGAACACAGCAGGATATAATAAGGGGAATTCAATTTGAGCGAGTGGGAGGGGGTGGTAACGTTAATTCCCTGCAATCAGTACACAACTTCAAGCTGTATGCATGCAAACATTGCGATCTCTGCGCCGAAATTTAAAAAGCTGCATTGTGTTTTTTGTTGGCAAGTATTTTCTTCTCCACTTCTTTGTTGATATTGTGATTCTGTTGAACTGCACATTTTGATATGAAAGTAAATATTCTATTCATAAAAGTCAAAAAGCTGACTGTTGCCTTGTCTGCCACTTCAGTGTCATTCTTTTGAAGTCATGTCTTGCCTCGGTGAGATCCCCCGCCCCTCCTCCCGTCTGACCAGTATAGTCTCCAGCTTTGAAGTTGTAAGTGTGACCGACCAGATAAGGAGGATGTCAGGAGCAGCCTTCCTAAAACTCTTGACATTTTCATGATTGCTTAGGTGAAAACGGCTTTACAAATCCTTTTAAAAACTGGTTTTTTGATTCCGCTAAGTGAGCGCGTCCACTTGTTTTTTTCTTGCTCACATGTCACATCTAAAGCGGCTGCCTTTTTGTTCAGTAATTAACTAGAGGACTCTTAATCTTTGTGAGATTAAAACAACCTGATCAATGCTGGAGTGCCCCTCTGTCTCCTTCAGAAGTGGGCACTCATGTGAACAGAGGTCAGCATGTATCTCCTGCTCAGTAAGATTTAGAGGAATCGATCATGACAGAATTTTGAGTGAACATGGGAGAACAGAAGCAATAATACAGAGAATGTACCACCATGATGCGAGTAGGTGCAACAAACAATGAGAGGAATGTTTTTAATGGAAAAGAATGCTTTATAGAGAGATGCAGGTATGAGACAGGATCAGGACAACAAAACAACTTTCTTTATCCATGTGTAAGCAAAGTCAGTGTATGTCCTTGGCAACCATGTCCTGTATAAACTGCTTTGTTCATACTGTACATCACATTTCTTTAGAGCTCAGCTGTTGAGTTTAACTGAGTCGATAAGAAAAACCATGTCGAGGTGTCAGATATCCTGACGGCTAATAAAGATTTTCCCATGTTGATAGAAAAAAAAAAAAAAGGAAGATTAGTATTCTCTTGTCAGAATGTGTTGAATGTGCAGCGCCAACTACAATGTGAAGCTCTTCTTCCTTTGATTCACACACACTTCAAAGTCAGAGTATGTTCACCCACCGCAGTGTGTCATGTTGGGAACCGGATCATAAAAAAACAATTCCGCTGTATTAACTGTTCAAGACAGACATGTACAGTGTAATGAAATCTGCTCTAAAAATAATTTTTTCATTAACTCCTGGGGGGAAGGCTCGTGATGAGTTTTGGCAGTTGGCATGTTTTTCCTACTTCAGAAACAAAACACTGCAGGGATATTATTTACCTTGATATGCCCTTGAAATAAGAGTTGCAGATCAAATAAGTTTGTGTTGCAAAGTCTGTCTCAATCTCCAACCTTTTAAATATTGTATGTTCCCCAGCACTGCTGCTGCTGCTGCCTTGGATACATCTCTCTCCTCATGTAAATGCTGCTGTTCTTTATTCTTTCAGCTTTTTCCCCCCTCTCGCTGTTTCCATCCTTCAGGCCTATCCACTTTGAAGTTGTTTCTCAGCTATGTGAAATTTAAGATTAAAGTCTGTCTGTTCATGCCCCCCCCCCCCTTCAATACCTACTCACATGTAAACAAAGCAAGACAAGAAGAAGGGGTTGTTGCTTTAATAGGCCAAAGGCGGCAGTATTATGATGGAGCCATAAATCATAATGTGTACTTAAAGCATCACTGGATCAGTAACCTGTGACATAGGGCCACTTCAGACGACAAGTTTTCTGTCAATTTTGTTTTACACTGCAGCATTTACAAAGCTTTTTTTGTGTGTCCTTTTCTAAAATTCTTAGACTGCTACTGATACCAGAAGCGTATGTCTGTTTGTGAATAGCTCAGTGTACATGTGTAGGGTGGTGGAGCGAGGGAAGAGAGAGAGGACAGAAGTGAATATGTGTTTTCAGTCTATGCAGTGTGCAAGTAACATTGCTGATGCCGGTGTACTGGAGCAGGGTCGGAGGAGAGAAACAAGTTAACGGTAGCTGTATGTGCAGTTTGAGCTATGACAGAGAACTCTACAAAGCTGAAGATGGCGCAAAAAGAAATGGTGTAATAGAACATGGCGTTGGAGATGGGTACGGTGTTTGTTTTTTAAAAGACTGTTGAATAGAAAAGAAAATGTCAACAGACTCTACTAGAGAGGAGACTTAAAAAAAATATCCAGGTGCTGAATTGATTTATTTGGACCCGTCTCACTTTCCCAACAGTGGAACTCTGAAGTTAAATGTGAGTTTTAACAGCTAGCAAAAAGGGAAAAAGGGAAGGGCACTATCATGCATTAGCCGTAGCAAGTCCTGAAGCTCTGGAATAGCTTAGCGTTTATTAGAAAGTGTTCCCCCTCTATAAGCATTTCTAAGACTGAAGACACGCATAGTTTCTAATGCATTTCAGATTGCTACTATATCACCCCTTAATATTCTGAGGTCCTAATGGTCCAAAGTGTATTTGTCTGAATTTTTTAGTCTCCTTCTGCTGTATTCCACTTTATCGTCTTTGCTTTTATCATGTCGTGCTTATTTTGTTTACTGATTTTATCTCACAGGAGAGCACTGTCATCCAACTGTTGTTTTTAAAAAGTGCTTAATAAATACAATTGATTTGATTTAGCTTAGCTTAATTTAAGAAGGCTACAGACTTAACCATGGCTATGGACACAGCACCAAGTTTAGATTCCAACAGATTATTTGTTTAGAGGAAGAAATGTATTGTTTATGAATCAATAAAATCATTTCAAGATCAATATTTGGTGTCAAATTATTGATGTCTGATTGGCTGTAACAACCTGCAAGCTAGGCATTATTACTTACATAATATATGAATCGGGGGGGGGGACTTAAATAATGGTAAAAGGCCTTCACAGTTTTTCTATTTGGCTGCTTACACAATGACCAATACTAGGTCCAAACATGGTAAGTATTTCTATAACGTCCGCTGTTTGTATAAATAGGGTTTGTATGTGTGTGTTCAAATGTGAATATGCATCTCAGACATATTCCTTCCCTGTTTTATTTCCTTTCAGGTGAGAATAACAACATACTATAGTTTCCCCAATAAACTGGAGACTGAGGCTGCAGCAGTTGTGTTGCCTCTGGTCAGCCAGAGTAAGAGCTGATGTACTCTCATGGTACCCAGAACCCACCTCGACTGATCACTTTGTTTTCATTCCAGCTGTGAAGGGGACGCTGCTCAGCTCTCTTTAACAAAAGCACAAACACAGCTGGGAGACTAAACTATTGCTTTTGCTCTCAGTGAGTCTACTGCATTGTAAATAATATAAGCAGACGGAGCACTCACATGACGTAACACATAAGACCTATTCTGTATCACTGTCAGCTCAATATGAATAGACTCGTAGGGTAAGAGGACATTAGTGAGACACCGTCAGGAGGATATTTAAATGCCCATCAACTGTAGTGTTTACTTAACACCACCTTGACACCTTTTTCTACTAGTGGAACATTGACCTTCTAAATGACATTTGCCTTCTGTTCAGATTAGCGTGTCTGGCATTTAAGATGTCCTTATTCAGCCACTTCACCTCAACTGTGCCAGGGAACACAGTAAATAATGGAGGGAACAATCAATGTGCTGGCCTCGTATTCTGTGGGGAGGCTGATAAAACTTGGCGATGTTTAATTGTAGCGTATTTACTTGCATTGTATTAGCCATGATAAAATATTGTAACTATAGCACATTATACCCCGTCCATCCCTGCCCTCACAGAGATGCATCAGAATCATGGCCAACAGTTGAAACTTTGATGGGAAAACCATTCCTTTTTTTAAAGGTTTATTTTGGGGCTTTTTATGCCTTTTATTTGGAGAAAGGACAGTGGAGAGAGAGAGAGGGGAACGACACAAGGGAAAGGAGCCACGCGTCAGAACCAAACCCAGTGCCGCCCGCCTGGAGAACTACATCCTCTGCAAATGGGGCGCATGCACCGATCACCAGGCCAGCGGCGCCCCAGCAAGATGACTTCTATGATGTGCCACAGTCACTTTTTAGATGACTAATATTGCAAC
The DNA here is from genome assembly GCF_963930695.1 of Labrus bergylta. Classification (NCBI taxonomy): domain Eukaryota; kingdom Metazoa; phylum Chordata; class Actinopteri; order Labriformes; family Labridae; genus Labrus; species Labrus bergylta. Next base: position 10,517,969 of record NC_089213.1, on the reverse strand, counting down.
AAGTATTAACTTATGTGCTTTGTAATTGAAATTGTGCTTTACTCTTGCGGTGGTTAGTGCTGTTGCCTCACAACGAGAAGGTTCCTGGTTTGAATCCCCGTCTTTCACTGTGGAGTTTACATGTACTCCATGTTCATTCGTGGGTTCCCTCTGGATACTCTGTCTTCCTCCCACAGTCCAAAGACGTGCTCATTAGTTTAATTGGTTAATCTTCATTGCCCCTAGATGTAAATGTGAGTTTGGCTGCTTGGCCGCCTCTTTATGTCAGCCCTGTGATTGACTGGCGGCCAGTCCAGGGTGTACCACGCCTCTCGCTCAATGACATCTGCGATTCTCTCCAGCCCCCCCGCGACCCCGAATTGGAAAAGCGGTATAGATAATATATGGATGGATGCAAAGGTTGTGTCACCTTTTTGTGACCAAGCAGTTAGGAACCGCTAGTTGGGCCCTTCTGGACGATCTCAGGCAGCGATCAGGCTCACGGGGGAGTTAGCGGATCATAGATACAGTATAAGGTAAAGCCTGGCGTTTTAAGGCTTTCAAAACAAGCGACAAGTTCTACATAATAAATCCCAAAACTCACAAGGTAGCCAGTGAGGGGAAGCAAGGACAGGTGTAGTGTGGTCACTTCACTTGCGGTGCATTTAAAATCTGGCAGCAGCGTTTTGAAATAATTGCAGTTTTGATGTTGCTTTCTTTAATGATGGAATAGAGTGCATTACAACAGTGGAATCTGGATGAAATGAATAGAGTATAAGGACTTTTGCAAGTCACCAGGAGAAAAGAATGATTGATTGATTCTGGTTAGTTGTCTCAGTTGGACTGCGTCATCATTATCACCAAGGTATCAAAAGACAACTGTGGGTCAAAGATGACCCTGAGGTTGCCGACCTCTTTGGAAACATTATTAGAGGGGACAGCCAGACTGGGGGTGAGATTGAAGCTAGTACTGGGGTCAGTAGGAGTAATAATAAGAACTTGAGATTTGGAGTCATTGAGCCGTAGAACATTTTTTGACATCCAACATTTTAATTTCTGCACAGGACTTGATCAGACCAGAGGTTCCAGGTTTACACAGGGCATACATTTGAGTGTCAGTGTAAGAATGAAAGCTTATGCATAAGAAGGGACCAAAAACAGACTCCTGTTGTATCCCACAAGAAAGAGGTAGTCTAAAGACATCAAAGGACTTGTCACTGGGAGGTTATGTCCCCTGAGGGTAAATGGACTGTAGTTTTTACTTTACACACCACATTCAAACACTGATGATAGAGGATGCTAAATAAAATCCCATCCACCTTCTTATTGCAGTAATTAAATGCAGTGTCTTGCCCAAGGACATTTCAACATACCAGGAGCTGGAATTGAACCACCAACCCAGAATGGAGCAGGCCATTGGTTTATTTAACTCACAGCTCCTATTGTCCCCATGTTTAACTGAGCTTAAGAACTAATATGAATAATTTCAACCTAAGTTGTCCTATGGAACAGTCTCTGTATTCAGTACAGACCAGACCATTAACAAGATCACTGGCTTTTCCTAGATAAGTCATAATGCCTGTCACTGCAGTCATTGGATCAGTGTGTCAAGGCACAAGCAGTAGTATGTTGCCCCTTAAAAAAAGGCAGAACAGTATTTTTCTTTAGATAAAATTAGTGCAAATCTCCAGGGCCGAATCAAAAACAAGATAAACAAATGACTTTAGAATCAAATGAAACTAAAAGGGCATGAGTGGGAAAAAAAACACGAGCCATCCATGCAGGGGTGGAGCAGTGATTTAAAAAGTAGGTGTGCTCGAATGCTAGGACTTGAGCCTGCGAGCTTTTCTTTACATACATAACTTTACCATTGTCCAAACTCTTTGCAGGCCTGTGGGTTGCTTGAATGGCTGTGATTGGCTGAATCACCATTTAACCGATCAGACTTGACCGATAACTTTTCATCAATGACTCGAACAGTAAAAAGTCTGGAGGATAAAATTACCATTCAGTGAAAGTGTGCAGACACATGGGTGTAAAGCGTCTGCATCCATGATCAGAAACCTCTTGATTCTTTTAAAGAGTGCAATGTGTGTTTTATGATTTGTTTATGACATTTACTGTGAGACACGGCTGTAACAGTTAATGGAGGTCACAGCAGACATTACTGTGAAGGGACTGGTTTGAAACATCATGTTGGCCTTGCTACAAAAGTATGTCTTGTTGTGGTTTATTATTACGAGCACAAAACACTCCTAAGGAATGTTATTAACTTTAGCTGCATCAAGAAAATATTACGTAGCCAAAACATGTCAGTTGCGCGCACAACGGTACTCTGACATTACATTGTTGTCTCAATACAGTTATTCATCCTACTTAGCCACAAGAAGCAACATTAGCCCATCATTATGCATCACGCAAGGAAGCATTTAAAAAAAAAAAAAAAATCAAGGTCACACAAAATTGAGGTAAAAGTTGTTTCATGTCGTGTTGTACGGGCCTCAGAAGGTGAAATCTTTTAAAGGCTGCTTTAAACTTAAAAACGTAATTTCAATCCAACTACAACTTCTCTTGCTAGTCTATTGTCTTTCTGATTTATCACTACTGTTACGTGCCGTATTGTTGTGTATGTGTTTTGGTGTTTTCTCTCCCTCTCACTCTTCAGGTGCTGCTTCTCAGCCTCAGTGCAGCCAACCACACCTGTGGCACTTTAGCAATCAGGGCCTTGAGTATAAAGAGCAGGAGAGAGGAGGCAGTCAGTTGCCAGTTTGCCATTAGTCTGTGTGTGTGTTCAGGTAGCTTGACGGCGAGCGTCTTCAGTGTACTCCTCCTGTTGAAGAGCATGTGGCCGCCCGGAGGAAAAGCACAGTGCCCTTTTGCCCTTCGATTTGTGATATGCTTTGTAAGGTTTAAAATGAATTTTTAACGAGGACCTACGATGGCGATTGACTGTGGCTGTGTTTGTCTGCAGCCAATTTTGTTTTATTTTTAATTGTTTTTGGGTTGAACAAGTGTTTTTTTTTAAATTAATGCTTTGTGAAAGAGGGTCAGATATTATAAGATTAGTCTCCTTTCTGCTCCTTTTCATTCAAAATGTGAGATTTTATGTTTGTTTGTTTTTTACTTCACTTCATTGTTTGTTTGAATGAAACAAAACTTACAAAAAAATAAAATGAATAAAAAATTGTGAATGAATCCTTTAAAACTTACCTATACTTAGTTCCTCCTTTTTCCCCCTGGGCTTTGTTTAGTGTTACTCCCCTCATCCACCTTTCCATCTCGGGGAATGGACAAAAAGTGTCATTGTAACAATATCTCAGTTATACCTGCTGCAGATATTTTTTTCACTTGAGTGAGAACACAAGGCTAGATGTGACTAATTTTCTATTTGACCAAAAAAAAATATTTTTTTCTAAATCAGATAGGCTTTAAGACAGTCACCTGTCACTAGGTACATAACACTGTTGCAATATAATAGTAACACTGAATTACAAGATGTTCTCTATTGATTTCAATGGTTACTGGTAAATGGACTTGAACTTGTATAGCGCTTATAAGTCTTCTGACTACTCAAAGCACTTATACACTGTAGCTCACACCTACACAATCACACACTGATGGCAGAGGTTGCTATGTTAATTGTCCATCACAAGTAACTTATCCAATTATATACATTCACTTTGGATTAATTGTCATGCCTAAGGAAACGTTGGACATGTGACGGCAGGCGATCAAACCCCCGACCTTCCGGTTGAGAGGCGACCGACCCTACCAACTGAGCCGCAGCTGTCCACAAATCAGTCCCTCCAGAGAAAAATCTAAAAAAGTTTTCCGGCCTCCAGGTTGTCTATGCTGTGCGGTCTGCTGCACTTGCTCATTATGTTTGCCCCATTGGCAACGCCCACAATATCCTGCTTTACATTTTACATTTCTGTCGAAGCTCTGCTAAATTTGAACAAATACAAGACCTCTGTAGATTAAAAAAAGACTCACTTGAGCTGTTTAAATAACTAAATCTATGTTATTTAAATGTGTTTGTGCAAATAGGTGTTCTGTTCTGATGTAAAGCGTCACTGTGTCCCTTGAAAGGCACTTTATAAACTCATGCTGTTGTTGATGTTAAAGAAGTGTGTGTTGAGTGGAAAAAGGAGGAAAGTGAGTCAGTGATGAAGGGTCATTGGGATTTTTTGACCAAGTCATATGGCTACTGCAACCATTTTTAAAGTGTGACATTAGTTCTTAATCTTGTAATATCGTTTATCAACATTAGACAGACAGACAGACAAAGCAACTTTATTGTCTGTCCTACAGTGACATAAATTCTCCCTAGAAAAGGCTCAAAATTGTACAAACAACTCACATTTAAAACACTTTGCTTGTTAAAATCAACAACTGATAAATGAATGTGTGCTGCAGTGCTATAGTAACTACAAGGGGACAATGTATTTCAAGACTACCTATTTACACTGACCGCTTATTCAAACCTTATCAGTGAGGTAAAATATTAATTCAGTATTAACATTTAAGAGGCTTTCCATTAACATCAATGTTTAAAGTAAATTGGAAATAGATTTTACTCAATATTTGTTCAGTGCTGAGGATCTGTCTCTGCTCTCTGGTCAGACAGATAGTTTGAAACAGTCAGTAAGGACACTTCGGCACCATGCTCTCCTCTCTCATGGACTCTTGTGTAAGCCAGTGCATGTTCATGTAAGACTTGTTGTGTTTTCAGTTGTGTGTTTCTACAAAGTTGCCTGCGCAAGCTTTTATTACTTTATTAAAATTACATGTATTAATGACTCATAAATAAATATGAAGTGTCAGGAAATTTTTCATGACACATTATTAAAACCATTAGTTTTAATGAACCTATTATAGAAGCTGTCTCATAGACAGTGGTGCCAGTGGAACTCCAGACATGTTTTTCTTTTTTTTCTTCAGTTCTATAGTCATTCTGATAGTTCGATTTTGTCCCAGGTTCTGGGGCAATCCCCTGGGCAGCCAGGTGAACACGACTCAGCTTAAGCGTTAGATCAGTGTTGGATGAGATGATGAAACTGTCAGTGCTCTTTTCTCTCCGTGTTCTCAGAATAAAGTTACAGAGATGGACCTCCCGACCTCTGGGATTGTCCCCCTATGTGCCTTTTTAAAAAAAAAAAATCTCACCATAGGGCAGGAGAGGTTTTCTGGTTGGGTCTCTGGATTTTTCTAACATTATTATTTTTGGTTTGACTCTTTTTGTTACTTTAGTTCAACCTATGTTGATTGGCAGCCGAATATAAATCATATTCTCTTCAAGGAAACATGTTTTTCTTCGCGTACTGATTGCATTATATTTAGAATATTTTCATTGAACCTTGACTGTCTTGCTGAATGTTTTTATTACCTGTCAATTAAAATGAGAGTGCTGGGGATTCAAAATCATCACATGGCCCTGGCTTTCCTTTACCTCCATGGTCATTAAATTCATTCAGACAGAGAAATTTCATGTGACTGCTCATCCTGAGAGATCATCACATGTTATGGCGGGTCATATTTAGGGCACCCTCAGTGAGGTAATTTGGTTTTAGCTTTAATGAAATGGCTCTATTTAATGCGAAGGTTGTGTGAGCGGTCAGGGCGGCTGCTGTGTGTGTGTGTGTGTGTGTGTGTGTGTGTGTGTGTGTGTGGGAGTGGTGATATGATATAAATCAGCTCTAAGGAAGTTTCCATCCTTGCTTCCAGAAACAAGAGGCACTTTTTGATGTTAATTTGTCACATAGCTATGTGCACACACGTCCCCAGGGATAATGATAGCGGGCCTTCCTCCCAATCACAGCCCTCCACTGTTCTACAGCCGGCCCCATTTAATAAATCACTTGGGGAAAAATATCACATCTCAGGGGTACCTTAGACAAGAAATCCTCCCCTGGAGTTCCAGCAGTGTCACGTTCGTACAAGAGCTGGTGAAATTAGCATTTTTTTGTCTTTATCCAAGCAGGGAACAAAACTGGGCTTCTTCAAATGACTCCCCCTAATGATTCTCAAGGGTACGCTTTGCTTTTACTGTCTCACAAAAGTACAGCTCCATCCCTATACTTCACTTTTCTTTTCTTTCTCCCCCCTTTTAATACACATTATATCCATGCTCTGAGAGTAAAGACAATGTTATATTATACAACACAGGTTTGGGCTTATATTTACTCCTATTTCTTTGCTAGCATAAAACAAGGGGCGACATCACAACTTTTAAAACTAGCATCACAACATCAACAGGAGATTCTATGATCTAACACTTTGAAACCAGCTGGTGTTGTAATTGAAGAACACCACAGGAGATGAGACGGAGGGGATCACCTTATTTTCCCTCCTGCTTCTGCAAATATCTTCCTTTTGTCACAATACTTAATGTTTACTGTGGATATTTGAGTATCCTTCTCCTGCCAGTCACCATTTAGTCAAATCAACAGACAAAAAAAGCTTTTTGGTTATACTTTAAATTCACAATATTCACCATTAACTAGTCGCTTATTAGCATGCTAATGAGCAACATACTGGCTGCTTATTAGTCATTATGAAGTGCTTATTAGAACTGGCTGTGGCTCAGTTGGTAGATTCGGTCGTCTCTCGACCCGAAGGTTTGGGGTTCAATCCCCAGCTCCTGCATCCACATGTCCGATGTGCTCTTGGGCAAGACACTTAACCCCATTTTGCTCTCGCTGCTTCGTCATTGGTGTATGAGTGTGTATGAATGGGATTAGTTTCTTCTGAAGTAACACTTTACATAGCAACCTCTACCATCAGCCAACACAAGGTTTATTTAGGCATTTTAAGCATTTTTAAGCATTCAGGGTAAATAAATAGATTCAATGGGGGTGGGGGGGGTTTCTTAAATCAAGGCCATTGGTACCACAGTTCATATATAACTGAAGTTAGTTGTTTTAAATACTCCTTAGATGTAGAAAATACCACACAAGATGATGAAATATTAAAACTATTATTAACTAAAGAAAAAGTTATGTGAAATAATGAATGTATTGAGTCAATCTAACTGATTGTATTTGATTGTTTCTATATTGTTGATCTATTTTTGTTTTGTGAAAGGAAGGAAAAACAACAGGTTAGCCATCTTATTGTGTTTCAACAGTATCTTGTGTTATGTAGAAAGGGGCAGGTATTATACGTTTTCTTCTTCCTGCTCCTTTCTACATAGACAGCTCATGGACAGTATTTCATTATTATGAGAAAATATTTCATGTTGTGTTTTATAGTGTATATTATGCACAGTTCTGAAATAAAATAGTGACTATAGCTGTAACTGCACTTGATCACAACAAATAGAAACTGTAAAGGCCTGAGCTTCACCATACCAACAGGCATCATGTGTTAGCTCGTGGTTTGCAGCCTCCATTCATCAATCTTTCCTCCCATGTTGTACCCAGCTGAGGAGGATCTAATGTGTTCTGAGACCCGCTTCAGACATGAAACTTGGATTTTCTGAAAATGTAATTATTTGACTGCCAGAGAAACAATTGACTTCTCTCAAATGTAATTAAATATGACAAAAAGTGCAAGATTAAATAAGAACAATGAGCTGCAGTGATTGGCAGTGTTTGAACCCCTTGAGAGTGCCTTTAGAGAGGTTGGCATGCAGGCTGAATAGCTTCCGCCGCTCTGCTAGAAATTGATAGGGCCACCATGACCATACACTCAATCCTTCATAAAAGCGTCCTCACATGCACATAATGTATGGATTAGGCTGATCACTTTAAATCTTTCTCATACTGTGGCATGCAGAAAATGAACTGAAAGGTTGAGCAAATGATTGAAAACACAAATTAGAGGACATTAAGTCATCTGTGTTGAGGTCTGTCAGCAGGTGAAACAACCAACAACATCACCAGGTGTTTGGCACAAACCTCCCCCACCCCCTTTACATGTCACAGTGTAGAGCAGCATGCTGGGTAATTAGAGCAGAAGCTCCAACAGAAAAAAAAAAAACGTCTGGTAAAGGGGAATCACGTAGCCATGATGAATCCTGGATAAACAATGTCTCTTTATCAGTATGTCAGTTTCACTTTTAACCGTGGAACTGATATACTTTGTGAGGTTGTTTGGCTGCTTTCAGCGCTGTCCTGCATCGAAAAGTGGTTAAAAAAAAAATGCCAGTAAGCGGCATTGAGGTGCGTGTTTGTTTGTGGAGCAGTGGGGGTTTCAGGTTAGGAAGAAAGCCAGGAACCTCAGCTCCAGGCCAAACAATTACTGAGCCATTTGGTATTGATCAAAAACCTCTCATGGCCATATTTTCTGTTACAGTGCGGGGAAAAACCTCATATTTTGCCTGTTAAAAGCAAACCAAATATGGCTCTGAACCAACAGAGTCTCATAAAGCAGAGCTCAGACTTCATTTAAAGGATTTGGTATGCATTAAACAAGCGCTTTTAAGAGGATGATGGAAAGGCAGCATGCATTAGAGTGACTATATTTGGTCGATGAGCAGCAAGGCTACAAGCTGTCCCTACCAGGCTACTCTCACGTTGGATAATTGACAGCACAGATTCTCACGCCCTCGCACTGCCACGCTGCTGGCCACTGTTCAACATGGGAAATGCTCGTTAACATAAGTTGGGAAGGTGCTGTCAGCCAAGTGTTCTGCTTAGAATTTGTTTTTCATTATATATTGTGAGCATATCGCGGTACGTTCAATGTGGACAGGTCTGATGGATATATAAATGTATAGCCTTATTAGAAATGGCTTGCAGCATTTACATATTGTAGCAAGTCAGGATGGTAGCAAGGGTTACGTTGGGATTTGTAAAGTGTGAAAAATTGTTTAAAAGGTGAAGACAACCCTTGGCTCTGAATCCAAAAAGCCATAAAAGTCATTAAATATACTGATGGAAGAGTGAAAAAAATCCAGCTTTGGACAGTAAATCTAGCTGAGCTCGATCTGGAGTGATGTCTGATGCACTTTTGTAAAAGTCTAAAAGCTTCCTTCTCGTTTGTTTATTCATTTCCAAAGTAAAACCTCAAATAAACCTGAATTTAGTTGAGTGAAAACAAAACAGTAAACAAATATTTCCCAAGTGAAAATTTGAGTGTTATAAAGCTTTATATATTGTAACCAAGCCAGGCCTTTATTTCTATGAGAAAAAAAGAACACCTCAAGTGCTTTCACACATACAGAAAATTTCTGAAAATGTCTATTTTTATTTTTATTTCATGTGTGAATGCAAACAACTGAATTCTTCACCCAGACCTTTTCCTTCCAGCGCCCTAGTATTTCCCCCTCTCTTTTGACTGACAGGGAAAACTACGTTCTGTGAGAGACAAGTGTGAAGAAGAAACTCAGGGAGATTTCAGAGTCAGAGCTCCTGAAATGTTCTAAGACATTTTCAGGAGGTGAAAACAGTTATTGTCAAAGTTCTGCTTGAGCTGCTTGTGTAAACGTAACTAAGAGCCATATTTTGAAAGTGTTGTGCACCGATCAGTCCAATGTGTCTGCCCTTTATTTAGAGGCTCAAGCAGCTGTTGCTCACTCATCATCTATTGCCCGACCATTGCGCTCCGTTGAAACATCATACATTAGGAATAAAAGTTGTCCTTTACTGATAACGGGCAGAAACCGTAGAGCCGAAGTGGAAAGGCTTTAAAGGTCAATTTAAGTTCACTCACAACAGTAAGCTGCACCTCATGGACACATTTAACTTTTTTACTTTCAACGATACAAACATGTATATTTGTCTTTTTTTTTTTAAAGTTAATTCAATGTTCACAAGTTAACAAATGTTTTCTTCTCTGGCAACCACATGACCATGATTGATTGCCTTTATTTTTATCGTAGAAATTAAACAAAAATAAGCCATAACTTATTTTAAAAAAAAACAAACACAAAAACGTTTTTAGAGAAAGCAATATCATTTACAACAACCCAACATTAATCCACCATGAGCACAGCTCTAAGCAACCTTTAGCAAAGTAACGGTGGCAAGAAAAACGTCCTTTAAGAGGCAGAAACATCAAGCAGAACCAGACTCATGCTGAACAGCTGTCAATACTGTGTTTGTCTTTGGAAGTGGGACGGAGGGAGATGCAGGAAGAAAGAGACAGATAGAGACCAACAAAGCAACAAAAAAAAACATAAGTAAAACAGATTTATTGCAATGTCAGTAATAATGCTAAAGGTATTTGTGGTATTAGCAGTAACAGCAAAGTAAGTGGTTAATGGACTTGAGCTTGTATAGCACTTTTCTAGTCTTCAGACTACTCAAAGCGCTCTTCACCACAGGCCACACCTACACATTCACACCCTGATGGCAGAGGCTGCTATGTAAAGTGACCATTAGAAGTAACTAATCCCATTCATACACTGCTGACAAAGCAGCGGGAGCAATTCACGGTAAAATGTCTTGCCCAAGGCATGCATCAGGCAGCAACATGTCTCCTGCATCAGACATGTTGCTGCAGGAGCTGGGGATCGAAACTCCAACCTTCCTGTTGAGAGACGACTACTCTACTAACTGAGGCACAGCCGCCCTAGAAGTAAGATTATAGAATAATCATTCCAATAAAAATTACTATTCTGATAATTACAGCAGCTGTCAAGCAGTTCTAAAATTCACATTTATGTTAGTAGATGTAAGGCTGATATTAATAGGTGTAGCAGCTGGAGTCCAGCAGGTCCACAGCAGCAGGCCATCAGCTGTATTGTTTTTGTCTGTGTACATACAAATCATAGCCTCAACCTAAACTGGTCTTTCAATCATTGTCATTTTGTGGCATCATCTCACTGTAACCACGATACCAGGAGTCACTGAATTATGAATTATGTGTGTGTGTGCATGCGCAACTAAGAGAAAGACAAGTAGAACAAATGTGACCCTCCTTTTTTCTTACCGCAAGCCACGCCACAAGCCACAGTTGGTTGCTATGGCAGCGTGAAATGAAGAAAGTTTGACAAGGGTGCCATACATTTTTAAACCACTTATTGGCATTGCCTCAAAGGTAGCACCTCCCGCTGCCCTCCCCTTCAGCTGCTGTACAGCCACATCAGTGTCAGGCCCCGGCTCCCCGGAGGAGCGCTGCCGCAGTGGGACGGCTGCGAGTCGGGAGCCTAATTGGGGCCCGAGGACGCCTCCCTCTGCTGCTACAGCTGTGCTGCTGCTGGCTGACGGTAGGATCAAAACCCCGTGACTAGCCAGGGGGTCAGAGGTCGCCTGGTGGCTGCTCAGCATGCAGGGCCAGAGGAGGACTCCACTGTGACGGCAGTCGGATCAGGCGAAGCTGTCCTGCAGTCTGGGTGAACTCTGACTGAAGCCCTCAGCTGCTCCTCCTGTCTCTGCTGCTCAAAGGAAAACGTGAAGATAAATGGTGCTGATGCCTGAATGATGTTTGAAAACCTGCACTTCAATATGACCACTGCAATTAATGTCCACTCGTTCTTTTATTCTATTTTACATTTTGATGACCATAGAAGACTGACATGTTTTGCTCTTTATTTCTTGTGTATTTATTTTTAATATACATGTTAATTATCACTGTTACTATCTATTTCGGATAGCTTAGAAGACAAGATACGGCCATAAATTATCAGAAAATTAGTAAGTAGCCTCCATGTATGGAGGCTGTGGTCCTCCCGGCGGGAGGCCCTGGTTCCAGTCGGACCTGTGGCGCATGTCATTCCCTACTTTCTCTCTCCCTGATTTTCCAGCTCTATCCACGAGAGGAGTTGTTATCCACAGTCATGTCTCTCCATTAAAGGCACAAAAAGCCCCAAAAATAAATAAAATAAAAAAAGAATCAGAATCAGAATGTTTGCCAAGTACATTTACACATACAAGGAATTTGACTTGGTGTTTTGGTGCAGAACAAGAAATAGAGCAAAAATAGCAAGAAAATAAATACAAAATAAGAGGAAATTACAAATATATATATATATGGTAGTAGAGTATAAATACTGTATATAAAAAAACAGAAAATGTACTCGAGGTGCAATGAAGGAGTCGTCCAGTCTACAGTAAAAAGCCTTACAGATAAATCTACTCACAGACTTTAGTAAGCAGAAAAATATGCATAGCTCTACATAGCTCAACTTTTGAACAAATGTAAACCATTTTCATTCAATGAATCAATCTTTGTTTGTATAGCGCCGACTCATAATGCATGTTTTCTCAAGACTCTTGACAAAAACAGCAGGTTTTGGCCCTCCTCAATAACCCTCTATTAGCACAGCACTTGACAACATCTAAGTTACAGTGGCAAGAAAAATCTTCCTTTTAAACAGACAGAAACCTCGAGCAGGTTCATGTTGAACTGCCATCTGCTGCAACTGTGAATGATTTTCATATCTTTACAGTCCACTGTATGAATCTCTTTGAGTGTAATAGAAGTAAATATTCTTCCAGTTATCTGATAGTGTGTTATCTATCATTCATTAACCCCCATCTATATGCATTACAGGAGAATCTATGATATATATATATATATATATATAAGCCTTTTAATAACTAAAACATTCTGCATGTACCTGTCACAGATAATGATTAAAAAGGTATAATTAACTAGACAGAAATGAGACCTCCTGCAGTATGTTATTAACATGCAGAGACATCATTTCTTCCCATGGTTCCTGCCGTATTGATTATTGGTTTTCCCAGTAAATGTATGTTCTGGATCGATACAGAGCAGTGATCACATTCTCCATAATCCTGCTCAGCTCTCAAAAAGACGAATGTGTTATTGTTAAGGACATTCAGACAGTTAGTGGGAAACATTTGTCTTTATAAACCACATGGATCCACCCAAACCAAACAATCAATAAAAACATAAAGCTGAAGAAGACGTTTCAGCCAGGCTAGAATTTATTTTGTGTCATTCACAACAGTCAGTGGTTTCCATGGCGTCAGCTAAGCCTTTCACTTAGAGTGCATGATTATTATATTTGCTTCATGCAGAAGGAGGAGGAGGAGGAGGAGGAGGAGGTGGAGGGTGATTTATTTTTGTTTATTTGAATAAGCAGTGTCAGTGCAGCGGCCTATGACAAACACTCAATTGAATCGCTATTGTGATGAACAAGTTACTCTTCAGTCACCTTTATAAAAAAAAAAAACAAGGCTGGGGAAACAAATACCGAGTGTTCTGGTGACTTCATTTCCATAGCAAAGGTATGAATGAACTCTGCCTCACCCCGGCGACAGCTGCTTTCATAATCCATCCTCCTCATGAGAGAGAATGTATCATCTTAAACACCGAAATTATCAAGCAAATGGTCTGCATTCACATGCTGTAATTACACCCACTCTATACACACCCCTTTGAAGGTATGTCTATAACAAATATCTCAATGTGACATTTATATAAGTCCTGGTGCACCAATTCCTATTAAATAGAATATAAACTATGCCCTCAAAAGACACCCTGCTAATGCTGAGTCCTCTGTCATTTACATTTTTCCCATTTATTTGCCAATTATGGGTTGCACTTTTCCTGACCTATGGGCAAAGTCTTTAAACTTCGGAAAAAAAAAAAAGAAATCCTATTTGCTCCTCGCTGCTTTTTTCTTCAGGAGGTGGGGGTGGAGGGTGGAGTTCACACTTGGACAGAAAAAAACAGGAAAAAAGGAGTTGTGCTGTGATATGTTAACAACATTATATATCCTTCAACAGCTGTGTAATAATCGTTATTTCCTCCTTTAAGAGAAGACAATGAATTGAGAATGTGTTTTTCATATCACAAATGAGAGGTTGTAAATTTATGTGCACACTTTCCACAAAACCTTTTTTTTCCTCATTGTGTGATAAAAACAATTTCATGTTGATGGAAGGATCAACTTTTGGAATTGCTGATGCATTGCATCACTGATGCATTTTCTGGGGATTCTGTGGTGTAGGCTTGCGAAAGCTCATTTGATCACAATTGTTTGTGTTTCTCCAATCTGTCAAGTTTGTTGTGATGAACTGAATAAACTTGTGAAAATGAAAATGACAAAACATGACTTCAAAGACCGGGATGTTTATCTTCAACTATCATCTGTTTACAATATTTCTAAAAAAAAAAAAAAATTCGCTCCCTGCTTTCCATGGATGGAATCATGTTTAAGATGATAAGTGTATTCTATTTTATCCTTTAAATTCTGATTTTAAAAAAAGGGGGGGATTGGAAGCAATCAGTCCTTTACAACCAAGCAACAATGTCCAGTGCTGAAACATAATGTCAATGTGGAAGTGCGAAAACTGGAGGCTGGCTTCAAAAACCATAGAATCCAAAAGAGGTCACAAAAATGGCCATTTTTACAGCACAAATCGACATGTTTACATCCAGATCGTAGCAATAGCTCCTTTTTTTTATTGGACAGAATTCACGGGGGATGAATCTTTCCAACTCGTTTGTTGCAGTCAAGCTGTCCCACCGGTCACTGAGCTCTGTTCTGTGTTAGCACATCAACGAAGTGGACAGTGGCAGAAGCCAATGTTATGCACTGGTATTGATAAAGTAGGCAATTCAAGTCTTCCCGTCAATAAGCATGTGTAAAAGTGTTTCACTGGAGTGAGCTCTATAGTTCAAGTCAAACAGGGGCCTCGCTGTGAGTTTATTCCTTTGTTATCATTTCCTTTTTGGTTATGCATGCCAGAACACTTACACTTCGCCTGTGCTGTTAACAAACACCGCTGCTGCATGTCTCCAAATATTTCTCCCTTTCACTGTGCGCCGGCGTTTTTTTTTCTTCTCCTTTCTCCTGTGACATTTTTTTCTCTTTTTTTCTATATGGACCGACAGCATGCACTGCAATTGATACATGTTTTCTGCTGTTCTCCCTGACAGCCCTCCCTGTGTTGTTGAAGAGAGAGGGAGACGTGTGCAGTAAGAATAGTTTTACACCAAACAGGAAGAAAGGTTCGGAACCATTCTGTTTGTACATGGATATTGAGCTGAACAACAATCAGCATAAGACACCCTTTATGTTCGGAATTACATGTATTTCCCAATGAGCCGGATCACATCAGAATCTTCTTATGACCATGTTTATATGAAGCTTTTATTGTGTCCATGTTAGCATGGCTACTGTTACAGTAGAAGCAGACATGTTTTATTTGTCTTCAATGCTCTTGCTTATCCTGGCCTTCTGTGCTGGATTGGCCAGAAAAGCCCCAGGTTCTGCTCCAGTACATTCACCCAGGAGACTGCTGTCTGTGTCCTCAGTGACACTGAATGACTACATTGTCTTCATATTGTAACTCAAATCATGGCCCACACCTTACAACCAATCAATGACAAACCGTCATAGTTGGGTTCAGGCACAAGTGCTACGTTAGGTTCATTAAAAAGATCATCATTTGTGTAAAACAATAAGTCGACATGGACTCATACAGGTAACACAAACAGCAGACTGTACTCTTGGGTTAAACAAGGACATGGCTCTGGAAAAAAAAAAGTCCTCGAGCAGTGAGACCTGAAGGCAAACTTTGAGGCAACAAGTGTCTACACAATCTATATTTTCAGTTGGTTACTGGTTTTCTCTTCATTTCAGCACAAATAATGTCTATACAAACACAGCAGAAAAGGTTTATATCTCAGCTGCCCATTATTCACCAATGGATTATCGGGTTCTTAGTGTTACTGTGTCCTTCTCTGACTTTAATAAAGAGCATATTTACTGTGAATCACCAAGGTGAACTCTATTTTGGCTTTAATGCAACCTAATGCGTTGCAAAGCCTTACTGCTGTAACTTATACCAATACCATGTTTTCATTACATAATTATTATGACCAAAAACCATGACAGCTGGTTTGATGTTTTTACTACCCTCTGCACTTTGCATTGACTTAAATGGTTCTTAAAAATCCCAAAACAAAGAGCAGTGTCTTCAGTTATGGGAAGGTAATTCCAATGTAAAGGTTTTTGGAGAATAAAACATACCTTGTAATAAGATGGAGACAAACTTTCAGACAAAGTTGAGTTTGAAGTGATTTTGATATGAAACATGGACGTAGCGTTAGGGATTCTGAAGAGGCGTTTTGAAGCCAGACGAAGGTGGTCCACATATCTGGAGCCAACTCAACCTAACATTGCTGAATCAAGAAATAGAAAAAGAGGTAAAGCTGAGGTGGGCCTTAAGCCTCCTGGTAAACAGCTACAATGACACCACCTGTCAGTCAACTTAGCTGTGCCTGTATTTATTTGTTAAGGGTTTATTTTTGGGCTGTTTATACCTTCATTTAGAGATAAGACAGGGGATAAAGTCAGAAATCGGGGACAGAGAGATTGGGAAATGGCATGCTGGAACGTAGCCACAGGGCAGATTCCAAACTGGGCTGCATGCTTGGATGCACAAGCCTCCGTTCATTACATGGGGCGTGCGCGCTTACAGCTACACCACCAGCGTTCCTGTGCCCATTCAATGAGAATGTATGCATTACTCTCGGCTTTATAAGAACAAAATTGATAAGTTGTAAAAAAAAATCACCCCCTAAACAGTTTGTAGAATAAAGATATGGGCAATACATAAGAAATTATGTTTTGATGGCTGTAAAAATGATTATTTGGATATGGGACCTACTGGGGATTCCTTAGCTTTTGCAGCCAACATCAAGTTCCTGATCGACTCTGTTTTTCAACAGCTGTGGCCACTTGGTTTTGGGTCAAAAAAATAAAACAAATTCAATTTAGTTCAAAATTTGACGCAAGTTAATTTTGAGCTAACGTGCTAAATTACCTCGATAAACTTAAGAAGAACAGTGTAAGAGTTTACAACCAAAGATGGGTAAGTTGAACATATTTTTACTTTACCTGAAATTCTTGTTTAAAATATGGGCAAGATCATGATCATGATTGTGTGATGTGACATCAAAATCAATCAATCATTCATTCAATCAATCAATCTTATGCACCTGTCATCTTTATTGAGTGGCTGTGGCTCAGTTGGTGGAGTCGGTCATCTCTCAAGTGGAAGGTCGAGGGTTCAATCAACAGCTCCTACAGCCACATGTCCACTGTGTCCTTGGGCAAGACACTTAACCCCAACTTCCTCCAGCTGCTTCATCCACGGCATATGAATGTGTATGAATGGGATTAGTTACTTCTGATGGTCACTGTCCATAGTAACCTCTACCATCAGTGTGTGAATGTGTAGGTGTGGCCTGTGGTGTAAAAGTGCTTTGAGTAGTCAGAGGACTAGCCCATTTACCATTTACTACAATCCTACTCCCTGAATCCTACGCTAACTCTTTCTCAAACTTCCTTTAGTGCAGTCTGGCTCCTTACTGGCACTTAATTTTCGCCTTAAGTGGATTCAAAAATAAGAAGTAATAGAAGAGACCAATAAGATTGTGATACCTGGGCTTAAATTATTAAATGATGCCTCCAACAAAATGAAACATTATAATCAAAAGCCAATACCAGAGTGAAGCAATGTTTTGACATAAAGTTTTTATTCTAATAGCTGTCAAACACAAGTTACCCTGTTGGTTATTCATAGCTTTTTCATACGACACTTTCTTCATTGTTGTCATATTTACTACGATCCCACAGTAAATTTTAGATTCCCTGAAAAACACCTACAGATGAATCCACTTAAACTCCTGCAAAGGGCTTAATGATGGAGCAAGCAGACATCTGAGAGGAGACATTATCATCCCAGAGGACGAAAATGCTATTATAAACTGATTAGGTGGAGGAGAGCTGGATGGAAATCACTCTTGAATCTTTTTTTAACCATTAATTAGTGGTTCTGTCAGTGTGGTTCATTCTGCAGGGATGACTAATGCGCAGAGCTCTCCCACTGCTCCTCATGACCAGTCGGTACATTGCTGTCACATTTGCATATGTAGCTCTGACAGCAAAGAAAAATCCCAACGCCTATTAATGTAGCTTAAGTTCTGTGTGCAGTCTCAGTTTTCTAGAACAGATTTTGCACTTCTGTCTTGAGCAAGATGACATTAAAACAACAGGATGGCTTGCTCCCATCAGTAATTGGTTGACTGTAAAACAACTTACAGTAAGTTGTGCCTTCACACTAGTGAATACCAATATCCATTTACACACCTCAGCTACACTGTGACATGCCAAGTGTTGTACCAAACTATATCCAGATAAAAGGTTCAAAACCCAGTCTGTTTTGTATCTTCTCTGATGAATGAACATTTCCCTCTGGGCTTCTTCTGTTAAATCATGACTCTGAGAGGATTTGTTAGCCGGTGCTCCGAGGCAGAGGTCCAATGAAAATATTGCTTAAGCTTACTGCACCGCACTCTCACTACTCCTCAGATAACTGATGCTGATTTTCAAGGCACGGCATTATTTATTTTATGTCTGCAAAGTGTTTGAATCAATATATAACTAGCTCTTTAGCTTTCAATTTACTTTACCGTGCTTCTACCCTTCCCTCAAATCTGAGTTGGTTATTGGCATGATATCTGACATCACAGACACCAGCCAGTGATGTTCAACCATGACAGCATAGTAATTATACAAGTGTGATATATAAACTTGAAGCCCAAAGTGTACATACATCAAACAGACTTTTCAGGGCTCTAACTATGAAAAGTCAAACAACACAGATTTTGCAGTTGAATGATTGGAAATTGGAAAAGGACAAACTAGTATTGTGCCAGCTTGGAGAATTTGTTTGAATCTAGTAAATGGACCAATGGACTGCACTTACAAAGCTTCTGCCCATATAAACCACAGCTGTGGTTCAGTGGTAGAGTTTGTCATCCAGAAGGTTGATGGTCCAATCCCCACCTAGCAAGACATACAAGAACCATAAGTTGCTCTAAAGTGAATTAGCCAGTGGAGTGTGAATCATGGTGTATGTCACTTTGGGCATTTGCTAAATGGAAACGTAAAACCAGGACATTTAGCTGTGTCGGATTGTAGGATTCCACATTTGCAACACCTGCTGTCCCTGCCCTTACCTTTTGGTTTCTGTGCGCCATCCTACAACGTGCATTTGATCAAGTGGAGTGGATAATTTACTCACACCCTACTGCCTCAACTATCACGAATCAGAATATTTCTCCTCCCTTTTCGATTAAACGAGGAACCCGTCAGGGCTGCCCTCTCTCCCCATTTCTGTTCTCAATTATTATTGAACGGTTGGCTGCAAGTATTAGACAGAGTCCTCAGACACTACCCATTGACATGTTTGGACATAATAACCACCTTTCACTACATGCTGATGATATCCTTTTATATATTTCTAAACCACAATGTTCCATACCCCCTTTATTGTCTCTCATCGATGATTTTGGCAGTTTCTCAGGATTCTCTATAAACTGGGACAAAAGCGAATTAATGCCTATCTCTTCAGTAACTGATAAAACCTACCTACAGTCCGTTCCCTTTAAAAAAGCCTTTGAAAATTTTTCCTTACCTTGGTGTTACTGTAACGAATCCAAATGATCTTCTACGACTGAACTGGCAAGACAAGATTCAACAAGTAAAGCATAATATAGACTTCTGGAAAACACTCCAACTCTCTTTAGCTGGGAAGATTAATGCAATAAAGATGGTGATCCTGCCACGCTTTCTCCACCTTTTTCATCTGGAACTATAAAGCTGTAAGGATATCAAAAAGAAACCTTTCCAAATCAAAGAACTCTGGTGGTTTCACTTTACCCAACTTTAAAATGTACTACTGGGCTGCCCACCTATCTGTCCTTGCTTGGTGGAAAAAAGGTCCATCATCTACTACAGACTCAAGCCCTGCTTGGCTAGTAATAGAAAGATTACTTTGTAAAAAAAAGTTCTCTGTCCTATCTCCTTAACAGCCCCGGTGCAGTTAAGAAGTCATATTTTAGCAACAGTTTTGTGGTTGGGAACACCATCAAAATCTGGAAGCAAATAAAACTATACATTAAAGCTCCAAAAATGTATGTAGATGCTCCTATTTGTCAGAACCTTTCATTCATACCAGGTCTTGATGATGCAGGTTTTCACACTTAAAAGGCATCTGTAGTATAGGAGATTTATATGTCAATAGGAGTTTTGCTACATTTGCTTAATTGAGAGCTGTGTACAATATACCAGCAACACATTTCTTCAGATACTTACAGATCAGGGACTATGTCAGGAAGCATTTGCCAAATTTTGAAATCCTGAACAAATATGAGTCTATGGAAGAGATAAATAAATGTGATCCTGTTAAACACGGGGCTGTTTCCCATTTTTATCAAATCTTACACGGCACAGATGAGGTGAATATGTTAGGTCTTAAACAGACATGGGCTGAAGAGCTAAATGTGGAGATAAAAGATGAGATCTGGGACGAATGTTTAAAGAGTATACATGACTGTTCAGTTAATGTACGACACAATCTTATACAGTTTAAAACATTTCACAGACTTTATTACTCTAAGGAAAAATTGCAGTTTTTTTCCATGATGTTTCTCCTCTCTGTAATAGATGCCAATCTTCAATAGGTAATTTAACGCACTAATTCTGGTCATGTAGTAAATTATCAATGTATTGGAAAAACATCTTTTGTTGTTTCTCTAAGGCTTTTAGAAAATGTTGGAAACCTGACCCACTGGTGGCCATCCTTGGAGCTCCAAGCTCCTTATCTTTTGCCAATAAGTATGAAAAGAAAGCTGTTTTGTTTGGTTTGGTGGTTGAAAAAAAACTTATACTCAGAGTGTGGAAGATGGACTCTGTGCCCACCTTTGATCTGTGGCTGGGAGAAATGGTGAACACTCAGCATCTTGAGAGACTGAGATTCCACAACGAAGATCGGGGAAGTAGGTTCAATAACATTTGGGACCCTTTGCTGAAGTTTCTGGCAAAGATTCATATTCTGTGTCTTAACTGCACCATCCTGCTGCATGTATGTCCCTTTGTTTTTTCACAGTTTTTTGTTTTTTTCGTTATAGGAACTGCTTAAGATAAGGTCTTAATGTGATCATGGTTGCTATTGCAATAGACGTCTTTTTCTGTTCTTTTAATTTATTTTCCTTTTGGGAGGGGGGTAGGTTTTTATTTTGCTGTTTCTAGTTTAGTCTGTATTTTCTATGCTTATAAAAGCAATAAATATATTTTTAAAAAGATAATAAGATAATGATATGGGCCCCTGTTGCTCTTAACTGGAATGGTAAGGGGTTTGATCCCCAGCTCTGTCCTATGTCCTTGGGCAAGACACCTCACCACCAATTGCACCCGCTACTACGTCTGCAGCTTGTGAATGCCATAAAAATGGGATTAATTAACACTGATGGGCAGTTTACATAGCAGCCATGTGCTATCAATGTGAATAGGGTATGAATGAATGAATGTGTACAATCAGCTTTGAGTTGTTTAGAAGACTAGAGCTCTATACAGCTCCATTTACTATTTACCTGTTGTATACTGCTGTACCTGCCTATCACCAAACCACTGACAAATAATGCCAGCTCGTTTAACAAACTAAAGAGTCAAAAAATGTTCAGGAGCCTCTGGATACAAAAAAGGTGAAAAAGAAGACAATATTTAAACTAAGATTCTGCTGATTAATATCGCTGTCCTCTGTATGGATTACAATTAATTTATATATTCAATTTTTTAACACATTTGGTTTTTATGTAGATAATTTTTAAGCAAAACCGTTTGAGTTCTTCAACTGCTAAATCAAGTCTGTATTCCTCTATCTCAGTCAAATCTCATTCAAAACAATTTTTTTCCATTTCAGAAACCAACTTGTACCTGATCACTGTGACCCCTGAGCCCCTCTACGCCCACAGTGTGTTCTGTTTATATTGCCTGGGGGCCCAAACGTCCTCTGCAGTCCCACCTGTGAGGAGGAAGATGCAGCATCCCTCTCTCCATCCCCTACATGGACAGTTTTAGTATAAGCCAGAGAGCTGTTTGAAGGCAGGAGAGCCTCTGTGTGCTGGCTCACACATTCATGACAAACCTGACAGATGAAACATGTAACCCAAATCCTTTAAGTACTTTTCCGAACATAATACCAGCACCAAAACCCAATGACACCTTTGGTTTTAATATGTAAGGCCTACACTGTAATACATCTGCGATTCTATGGTGGTAAAAAGAGATTTATGACACACAACAAGCTATTAAGAAGCTGTATGTGGTGGGGTAATCAGGGCGGGAAATGGGCTGGAAATTCTCTTCTTCATGCCACATTGATTCATCCTTCAGTGAGAGAAACCTCCCCATTATGCACACCTCATCTACAAGGGCCCTAGGATGATCATTGTTGGCCTGCAGTACACTGATCCCAGGTCTGCTGTGAGGTCAACAGAGGTCTTCTCTGCAGCATCTGGACTCTCAGGAGGCTGCCGCAACTGCTTGATCCATGGACTGTTGGTAATATCGCTGTATGAGCTCAGAGTGTGAGGTGCACTCACATGAATCATATCTCTGAGGGCTGAGTACTGTCTCACAATACAGGATTCTCACATCTTGGTGTACAGTATGCAATGCAAACATATATCTGACTAAGTATACAGAAGTCCATTTTAAAGTTTTTTTTGTCTAGCTCTAAAAAAAAACATAATCGAGTTTAAAGTAGGTAGGTTGTTCATCAATATCACTAACCTTTATGATTCATTTGTCCAGTGTTTGAGCCAGAGGCTTGGACAAGGGGGCAGAGAAAATTATTTGAACACAACACTGTATGGAATATTATATACTTTACCATCCCATATGACTATATGGTTTTTCATATACCAAAAATCTAATATTGTGCTGATGGAGCACAATTTGGTCCACTGATTGAGTCTGGACAGAAAAGTCTAACAGAGGCCAAATTTTCACCACTGGAGATCTTGGACATCTCTTTTGAATACTCTAGTGTAATTACCATACAGAAATTTCATCACTCCAACTGCAGGTTTGGAAATAAGGCTGACTAGAATAGAAAGTGGCCAATTTTTCCACCAAATGAATTCCTAATGGTTCATTAAAATATGTGCAAACAGCACAAAATATAACATGGACTACATCTGAATTTAAAGTGGGCTATGAATATTTTCTACTCTAAGTTTACCTTGGGTTAGCCCTGTTTAAACCTTGTAGTATTAAATAGGCTATGCTATTTCATAACCACCTTGGCCAGATTATACCCCTCCCCCCCCCCAAAACACACTCAGAAACCAGCCCTATTAGAATTATCTTTTGCTAAACTGCTTTGTCGGCTTAACTATCTTAATTTAGATTTAAAAACAGACTGAGATATGAGTATTTGATTTGATTTATCAAGCTGATGTCACAATAGTTTGAACTAAAATACACAATTTAAATTTATCAAATGCCATTGCAAACTTGTGGAGGCTCAAGAATTCTGAAATAACCCTACCTCTCCCACAGGACCTGCAGTCACTTGATCTTGACATGGTGGGGTAAAAACAACCCACACCTCATTCATATGCTATTGTTTTAAACCATTCAAATTTGCTTCTCTGAAGTCTGATACAATTCAATTATTTCTGTCTTCTTTAAGGGTCAAATATTAGAACTTTTCAGTCGCTATTTCCTAATGTTCCTCTTACTAAATCACAATTGTATTTTATCATTTCCAAACCCAGTATATAATTTCTCAGAGTTACTGTATGTATTAAGAAAACCACAAGGAGAGTTATATCTGGTCTAACTCAAGATACATAAATTATGTTGGGAAAAAAATCTGGTCATTGAAATACAGACTTATTTGTGAAAAACACATGGGGGTATCATCAGGACAAGAGGTATAGTCTGGGTTAGCCAAATATGTACCCAGGTGTATATTTTAAGATAGCAAACTTCTGAAGGGGGTTCAATGTGGGCTGCTACAGCTGGCCCATAGAGACCCTGTTTTCTTTGTTTGTTTAGTTTGGTGTTCTTCATGTGGTTGTCTTTTTTGACTACTTAGGTACAGCGAGCGCAAAAGCCACTTCACTTCTTGTTAATCAGGGCTTCTGTTGTTTACTAGCTACCCTGAAGTGTTAGTTTTTTTACCTCTTTCATTCCAGAAATTATTTCTAACACATAGTTTCTGTCCACTTTGAACCATTTTTACACATTTAATTGTTTGTTTCTTCTTCATCATTTTTAATCATGGTTTATTTTGCCTTTTTCTCATATGTAGCTCATTAGCTCAGTGGAAATAGCTGCAGGGTTAACAACTGTACATGACAACTTTAAGTGGAAATTAGAAGAAAAAGAATCACGTAAAAAGTAAACGCTGATATTAAGGCAGTCCAAAAAAAAGGGAGAAGGGGTGCTGTAGCAGACCTTCTAAAACAACCGACTGTGAAAGTTGACTAAGCAGAGCACAGCTTAATAACTGTGTTGATTTAAAAACTAGTTTTCAAACTATTCTCACAGGAGGGGTTTATTTAAGTGTCTGAGATCAGTGTATGTGCAGTTCTGATGAAAACCTTCTAATGCATTGGTGTCACACTTGTTTATTGTGCTCGTGGTCTAACAGCTCTGACAGCCCTTATACAGATCTTGTACCTGCCCAGGGTGTACTCTGTACTCTGATTTCATGCATGCTGGGATATTCTCCAAGCACTGTTAAGTTTGAGAAAAGCTATATGGGGTATTAGTTCTTTTATTGCAATACTGTGGTGGTGTGGACTTGTGGAATAACTGGGATAATAAAATCTGTTCACTGGTACAAATAAAAGAGAGCTAAACAAAGAAAGGTTCATGATGTCTATGAAAACATTAACACGGCATGTTAAATATTCATACAGCCACCACCATCGGACTGTGTCGTCCCCACAACCACCGCCGTCCTCATTCATGCACGGCCTGCTCTGACCTCCACCTCCGCGGCAAGGAAGTGTGGACAACAGGAATGTGAAGAATACAAAGGATAAATCCTCCCTGCATATTATCCCATATGTTCTTTTGTAAAGCGTCTCGAGATAACACGTTTTATAAATTGTCGCTAAAATGATTGATTGATACTAACATGCATTTATAGTCATCAAAGGAGTATTTTACTGTACAATCAGGAAAGTTAAACATAAATGCGTCTCATGTGCATACAACAATGATATTTTGGTCTAAAGAATCCAGTTCTTTATTTATACAAAGTCTTTATACAGCACTGAACATCATGCATTTTGTCACTGGATGAATGTGACTCAAAAGCTCAATGTGAATTTAGCTCGTACCATATTTCATTGACTCAATCTGCAGTATATCCCCTCAAAGAACGGAGAAAAGCCGCAGTAAATACGCTTCTCTATTTCACTCTCAAATTTAAGCCCTGTGGTAAAGACCATTCTCTGTCCTCCCTTTGATTTGACATTTCATTTTATTATTTTTTGCCACTGGGCTGGCAGCATTGTGATGGCAGGACGACATGGCGGGTTAATACTGGCACAGAGTGGCCCTCGAGCGCATCAACGGCCAAAGCTCAAAGCAGTGCAGCCGCAGCGGTCAAGGTTATGATGCAATGAAAGCCATTTGCCTCATTTTCCTGTGCTTCAGGCCACCGTGGAACAATTTCAGGGCAGTGCTGTTTTGTCCCGGACCCTGAAGATGTCATTTAAATTCTCACTGTGAATCCAGATCAGTTGGGGGGGTTGGAAAAAGAAAATGACATCAACTCTAATGCCGCAACCTGGCGGGACTTAAGTGACATATTGAGTAGTTACTGATCCGGTGATATCGATTCTTAGTCAATTCAGAACAAAAGGCCTCACTGCTCATTCTGATTAAGACCCTGTGGCTTCATTTGATCTACTGTTGTTCGTTCATCTCCTCTAGAGCCGTTTACTGCTTTAAAGTTTCTAATTAACTAGATACAGAAGAGAGAAAAAAACACGCTTCAAAGTGAGTATCTTTAATTAATACTGGAGAATTAGGAGAGAGGGACCAGGAGCTTTATTGATCTTTTACCAGTTTTAATTAACTAAGTGAGTTATTTGGGCTGCTGTGTTACATTCCTTAAGGCGCCTTATTTATACTGCAATAACCTCAGATACAACTCTGCCTCATGAGGTGAAACTCATATTTGAGGAGTTTCTTTTATATCCATTCATGTTCTGTGTATTCATTTAAGTATTTATGATAAAGCTGATATCATGTGGGTGCATGTAACTGCAGTTTCATGTAAGCTCAATAACATATACATGGTCTTTGCATGCTACATCGACAACATTAACCAACAATGATTAGCACAGAGAATTTTCCTCAGTTGCTCGAACAAGATTTATTTTTGGGCTTTTCCTCTGTGCCTTCAATGGAGAGACAGGACAGTGGACAGAGTCAGAAACCAGGGAGAGAGAGTGGGGAATGACATGCGGGACAGTAGCCACAGGTGGGACTCGAACCCGGGCCTCCCGCCTGAAGGACCACAGCCTCCACACATGGGTCGTGCGCATCAAAACACCAGCGCCCCAACAATATGCTTTTTAAATTAAAACTGGAGAGAAAGCAGATAGGTAAAGCAAATGATGCAGACTTTTTCTTGCTTAGAGCAGCTGCAAACCATTCTTAGTGAATCCCCCCAGTGTGACAGTCAGTGGAGGTCATAGTGAACATAACTTTGATAAAACTGCCTTAAGATGTAACATTGATGTTGGCCTTGCTTAAGAATCTCTATACTCCTGTTGCTTATTATCATGCAGAGCAAACATAGCTGAGGAATGTTATTTACTTGAGCTCTTTCAAATAATTCCAAACTAGCAGCCAGACGATGTTGGTTGAAGTCCAAATAATGTGTATGAAAAATGTACTTTGACAAATTCCCCCCCAACAAAAGCTGAGTGGCATCTTTCTTTACTCCCTTCAAAAACAAGGAAACAAAATTAGTCAAGGTGTTGACATCACCACTTTTGTTCACAGGACCTCCAAAAACAACAGGAAGGAGTTCTTACAGGCTGCATTAAATGTAGACCTTTATTTATCAATAAATCTACCTTTATTGGAATAGCTCCTTTCAGGCAAATTCAATTGCAGTTTAAAGTGCTTTGAAAATATTTGGATCCCTTCATTTTAAACAAATAGTAATCCATATGACAACTCAGATAATTGTGTGGAATTGGATGAAAATAAATATTTTTTAAGCTATGGTTTTCTTTTTGCTAAAGAAAAAGGAAACGATCTGCCTTTTGTACAATGTCTATGAGTAAAGAAATTAGGTATCCAGACCAAAAGCCTCTTCGTACCAGACTATGAATGTTTATTTCCGGCTGTAAAAGTTAACATTTTTTACATGGGTGTAAATTGGGCCACCTCATCTGCCTTGGCTTAATTTTTCAACACAGGAGTTTGCTTTGACAGATTAGGATATTTTGCTCATACTAAAGAGATAAAATTGTCTGTATATATTGTTTTTAGGAATGATTTCATTGATCTTGTTCAGTTGGTATGTGTATGTAAATTTGTTTTCTCCTGTATGAGAAAAAAAAAAAAAACACACCTTTCCAATATTATCCAACACTCAGTCAGCCACAAAGCCGGCCCACCTTTCAAAGAGACCTCCATTATACGTGTTGAGGTGCAGTATATGATAACCTCACCACGCTCAAGCCTGACCCTCTCTGCTCCCCAAGATTGCTTATTGATCGTGCTTTCCTTTGCGCATATTTGCTGCATGCAATTTTTCTCTTAGCCCAGTATCTTATGTGGAGACAGTCCAGCGTTTGTAAAAGGCGTATCTTGTTGCATGAAAAATGCTGAGCAAGATGAGCCATGTCATCTTCACCAGCTTGTGCCCCCATAAATAATGATCATTTCAGAAGGCCGTCAGCTTTACTTTGTGGAGCAATATTTTTGTAAGCATTTATTTTTTCCAATTCAATAGATCCTCATATTTCATTACCTGAAGCAGGGGGACATGTGGCTGTAATCCACAGCACACTCATCCCAATCGATGGACATGATAAAGAGACTCTAATCAATCAATACCACTTTTCCTCTGCATCAATCAGATCATTGGAGTGGTGTCTGATGGATTTTTGTTTATTACTAATACAGTCCCTTTCATTTTTTTCATTTTACAAAGGGAGTGGACCTGAAGAAATGCAATCTTGTCTAAAAGCTCTAGAACTATATTTACTAAGCTTACAATGAGCAGTATGAGTTTTCTTAGCTGGAGTTTTGCAGTGTGGTTGTATAACACAATACTGCTTTGAGGTGAAGATATTTTTCAGCATTTCTAACTTTAATTATACAACAGTATCTTTTATAATCATCCAACCAACTGCAGCTTTATACTGTTCTAACCTTTAATGGAGTGTAGCTCTATTGTGCTTTCTCCTCCTAATGACTGTGTCTGCACTAAAAGTGAGCTATGAGAATGTGTGTGAGTGGGAGGATTTCTTGCATTTCAATATGACTCCGCTGCACTGTAGTCACAAGGTTCATTCAAATACAGCAGGAAAAAGATGGTGATATGACGTTGGGATGGTTTATCGTCTGGCATAGTGAAGTTAAGATATTTAGTTTTTATTGCAGAGGGAATCTGGTATGTAGCTGGATAAACATATTTCAGAAATAGGGATACTTGCTGAGAAGCAGAGGCATGTCTTACTCCTTAACCTTGCTGTAGAGGTTTACAGAGGAGGGGACAAAATATGTAAATACAATCAACAGTCATGAGGAGAAAAGGTCTTCGGATATGCTTCACATGCTTCGATAATGAGTGAACACAGATACCAGCGCAGGGTACCGCACCACCTTCATGTGGGTGTTTTTTTTTGCTTTGTTTTAAGCGAGGATGCTCATATATCACTCAGCCTTCCCCTCTGACAGGCAGCCAGCTGTCTCCATGTCAGTATTCTGTCAGAACAGCACTTCCCTTCAATCAATCTTCTGATTACCCATACCAACATTTCAAGGATTAGATTGGATTTGGCGACTCCGACACAATTACGGTGCGTTGAAGATCCCTCCGGGGGGCCCTGCAACTGGCCAGGCATCACTGGCTTATTACAAAAACATAATTGGGCTGCAGTGACACTTTGCGGTGGCCCCCCCTCTGTTTGTTGGCGCCTCGCTAGGAATGTCCGTGATGAGGCGAAGCCTTGCCTTGTGTCTTTTGCTGTTGTACAACAAAATCAATGATTCGTAAACAGCACTCGGTGACCCGAAACGCAGCAGTCGGTGCTGGGTGTCAGATAGGCACTCCTGCAACTACGTTCAATATGATTATACACAGCTAAATGAACACTGAAGGCATTGACTTCAATGAGAAAGTGCAACATGAAACACACACTCAGGAGCCTGGACAGTGTTCAGTAATTACTTGATCTTACAATTCACAGCCTTTGGTAAGACACAGGCGGTAAGCCACCCAGGCACCCAAAGGGTAAATGATAGCTCTACAGCACAGTGTGAGTTTCATACTGAGCAGCCGCTGTGCCATAGCTCTCCAACCATTGACTCTCAAAAGTCCTTTGCACATCCTAACTTACCCTTACTGACAGACCTATGTACGTACACACACACTTGCTCTCTCTCTGTCTTTTTCCATCCCTCTCTCTCTCTCTCTCTCTCTCTCTCTCTCTCTCTCTCTAAGACCCTGGAGGAGCAGGGGTCTGGCAAATGCTGCTCTATGTTGAAAGGGATTAAAAAGATTTGTAAGTGCTCAAGCTGACTCCTTCATGTCAGGATTGCAACGGTAGCTTGAGGGCTGCCGTTGGACCTTTTTTTTCAAAAACGGGGCAAGCAACTTTTTCTTTGCCTTACTTTTCTATCCTGCTGAGGCTAATGTGAGGAAGAGAATGAGGCTTTCAAAACCCAGAACGCCTCCTGGCCCTTGCTTTCTTCTGGCCCTATACAGCTGTATTTGCAGTCATTGGTGGATTACGTTCTCTGTGGGGTTATGAGGTTGTTAAGACACTTTTCTAGCCCTAAAGTGGCTCCGCACTGTGGAAATGGTCTGTTCAATTCTGACTGTATTATTCCTCCCTGAGGATCATTTCGCTCAGTTACACTCAGGGCGTACACTTCCGCGGGCTGGGTAAAGTTTTATATCAATTTTTCAATCCTACGCAGCCTGAAATTGTTGTCAAACGCTGTGATTGAAAATTCCACCGTTCAGAGAAGAAATGCAGAATGTTATGAATGAAGGAAAAATATCAAATCTATCTCACAGTTACAAAATGCAAGATTTATCGAGGCTGAAGCGCTCTGGTCTGCATCTAGCCTAAATCAAATTATTATATTTGCACCAAGAAAAAAAAAACGATTTGTTTCCTCTCTCTCTAATGGTGCTACCACTGGCTCTTTCCAGCCCCGTGATCACAACCTTCAATTTCATACATGGCTCTCTGCGACGACACAGGTTGTATGAAAAGCACGGGTCAGGCACATCCCATCCAGCGTTTCATTATTCATTGTTCTCATTTTCAGTGAGAGATTCATTTCTTTCAGGAAGTCATCTAGAAAGCATTGAATGCCTATTTCCTGCTGCCCGGTGCGAGGTGGGGGTGGTGGTGGTGATGGGGGTGGGGGCTGTGAACAGCGGGGGCGGGGGTATGGAAA
The DNA here is from genome assembly GCF_963930695.1 of Labrus bergylta. Lineage (NCBI taxonomy): Eukaryota > Metazoa > Chordata > Actinopteri > Labriformes > Labridae > Labrus > Labrus bergylta. The sequence continues at coordinate 10,487,593 of NC_089213.1, read as the reverse complement.
TCGAGCAAATAGAGCTGACAAAAAAAAAGGCTGCCTCTACACAAATTGCCTGCATTTTCTGTTGATAGGAATCACAGCTTGTTTTGTTGACCATGGTTGCTCATTTATACATGTAGAGATATCTGTGCCCCCTAACACCTGATTTACTTCAACCCCACCCTCCCCCTTTACATTCTCCCACAGAAAAAAAATCCCATCTATTTCTATATTTATGAAAAGAGCCCAAATGCGGTTGGTTAAAATATATCGGCAAACTCAGCATACTTCTGTGATTGCCTCGAGATAGCTGAATGGTATGCAGCTAATTTACCACTTGTGCATGCCTGTCTACAGTAACACTGATGCAATTTAGGGACATGTGGTCCAGTTGACAGGACAAGAATAAACCAGCAGGCAGCAATGTGACAGTTTCGTATAACCAATGAATCGCATGATTGTATAATCACAGTTTTGTATAGGATGCATCTAAACGTCAGAACAGACATGGTGTGGTCGGCTTTGCGCGGCTGTAAATGAGCAGCAGCCGTGAAGACGTGGTTGTATAATCTGCTTGTAGGTTTAGGGAGCTACTTGTTAACACTAACAGGGCGGCATGGTACAATCATCTATATATAACATGCAACCTCCTTCTCTCCTTTGACGCTGCTCTATTGCATCTGTTTTCATTAAGAAGAGTTCTTAGTTTTATTCAGTGTTAGTTATTGCCATGAGTCCTGACTGTTATATTTAGTAGTTTATTTCATTTGCTCAGATTACATTTTCTATGTTGTCATTTATACCCTCGTGTTTCTTTACTAACTCACTGCTGGTGAATTTCTACTGTGTTAGTCCTGACTTAGTTTAGTGTTTTCAGTTTTATTTTGTAGTTCTCTTGTGTGTCTTGCCATATATCTTTTGCTTCCTGCCTTTGTGTGTCTCACTCCTGTTTGATTGTCTGCCACACCCTCATTAGCTTCACCTGTTCACCAGCCTCTTGTCTCCTTCACACACAGCTGTTTCACATTTTCTCTGTCAGCTCCCCTGCATATAACCAGCCATTTTTACCCTTTCACTATGCCAGTTCATCGTGTGCGTTTTTGCAGTAGGTGCAGTCTGTTTCTTCCGTTTTCTGGTACCTGGCTCTTTCCTGGATTGTGCCTGCCTGTCGCCAATCCAGGATTTTGTTAGATGTTCTTCTTTTTGTCATTAAGTATCTTTTGTTTTCTGCATCAGCCTGCCTGCCTTGAGTCATGTACCTGCATTTACTTCCAGTTTCCCTGTTCACCTACAGCTTGTGACAATTACCAGTCGCTTCTACAAAATGTCTCTCTGCATTCGTTGCACAGTGTGGTCTGCAAGATAGTACCTTGCAGCTACAGTATTGCTTCAAGTATGTCTGTCTTTACCAAAAAAAGACCCTGCATGTCCAAATTTGCTGTATGATATATTTTGTGTTTTTAACTGCCATGAACCTCTGTGCGCTGTATGTGCACACACTACATGGTGCAGGAGGTAGACCAGTTAGTCCTCTAATTGCATGGTGATTACAAGTGTCCTTGAAAGAAATGTTCAATAGCATCTCCAACATCATTGTGTGTGTGTGTGTTTGAGGTTGCATTTTTGTGTGAAATGACAGGCAAATTATAGTTCTTTGACCATTAAGGTGGAAAAGTAGTCCATAAGTGCAGTCCATTTACAGCCTCTAGATGACTTCTTGAGCGTATGATACGAATGCAGACTAAAAAACATTTCCTTAAAGACTTGATCTACATACAGGCTTAACTTCCCCATGCATGACAGCTTGTCCAGAAGGCAAGGCATAAAAAGTCCAAAAATAATGACTGTTAATACTGTCCCGTTACTTAGTCACATAGGAAAATTATATTTTATGTGGATAATTGAGGTTAGATTAGCAAGATAATAAACTAAATGGAAGATAGATAAATTGGTAAGACGGGCTTCTCAAGGCCTCCGTTAAAACCATTTCCAATTCTATTTGTTACACTGTATGGGCAAAGAAGATATATTTTGACAACACAATATTTTACCTTTAATAAGAGACATGTTGCACTGTGGTTAGATCCACAAACTTTAAGGCTGACACATTGACAACACATGTTAAATTTAAGAAGAAGTTTCAAGACAAGTCTTTTCCAGACAGATGTATGATTCATCACAACCCTGTCTTCTAAAAATGACAACTCTTTCTCGTATATATCTGCGTGTACCTCTGTCTGGCCTGTTTCTTCGGTTTCTGTCCAGTTGTTTATATTTGTCCATCTCTCTATAGCTCACTTTCACTCGGCCAATCCAAACGCGGCAGATGGCTGTTCACCTTTGAGTCTGGTTCGGCTCGAGGTTTCTGGCCTGTTGAAGGAGGGAGTTGAAAATGAATTGCAGATTTTTCCTGAAAAGTATATATGTTTTTCTTCACATATTGAATGGTAATGGCATATGTTCCAAATACTCATTTCAATCAGAAGAGACAAGTGAATGAAGACAATTAAGTAAAATGGAAATGTGTCTCTATGGGCTGGATGATGTGTTTGGGGAATGACAATTCTGAGCGTCCACAGAATAAATCCCCCTCCCCCCATAGAGTTCAGACACTGGTGGTGGTGAAGCTGATGACTTGATGAGACCGGATGGGTGAAGAAGAATTGATGGATGATGATTCTGCAAAGATGGGCGGTGATGGGGAGGTGGATGGGCACACCAAACATCAGCATGAAGGAACTAAGGCAAAGAAAGAAACATATTTAAAAGGGGTGCAGAATGATGATGGGCTGAAAATGAGGGAGGTACGCCATGCGATTGGTTAGATGAGTACAGCTGACGAGACAGCTGATTACCCAATGACAGACCCAGAAAATGACAGCGGAAACATGAGTGAGCGTGCGAAAAGGAATGCATGAGAAAGACTCGATTGTGAGGGCAATTATAGTCTTCCTCACTGAGCTTACGCTACAGCTTCATCTAAAATATTTTACTTTTAAAGCCTTACCTCACCATCATTGACGCAAATAAAACCTGTGCTGAGTCAGTTTCAGCCATTTGTGATAGAAATAGTTAAAATGGGAGGAAAAAAGTAAGGTTATGATACTGTTAAAAAGATCATACTCTAGCTGTCATACTCTAGAACACTTTCCTGAGGGGTTGCAAAATTGATTTGTCACAATTAAGTGACTCTCCTCACTCGCTGTGATTTACAGAGGATGGCTAATCTTTGAAAGATAGATGGACTACTTTACTGCCATCACATGTATCAAAGTATAGTTGTAGCAAAGGTAATGTGGTGACTCGCAGGTAACAGATACCCCTTGAGAGGCATCTTCTGGTCTGTGAATTAGCCAACAGCGTGGGTCTGATATCAATCAAAGTCACATTGAAAACAATCAGCTGATATGATACACCCCGAGCAGACCGCAGGAGAGATTGGAGGAAGAGGCCCCTGACATGCTGCTGGGATAAGACGTGGTGTGGGATCCATTATCGCATCTCCCCTTCAGAGGATGTCACCTGCCATTTTACACTACTCAGTGTATTGATCATTTTGCACCACATTTGGAGGAAATTCCACCCAAGGTGACACTAGGAAACACCAGAGAAGGGGCTGGGACTTAATCTTCTCCTTTGCAAATGAGCTCAGAGATGAGTTAATTTATTCCCTGGACTAAACAAATTAGACTTAGGATGTATCATGTTCTCTGCAAAGTCCTAATGGCCTCATCGTTTCTGAAGCACCATGTGAGAACAAGAGAGTCCCTCAGCACTGCCTCGTAAAATGCATCCACAAAAGGTAGGCAAGTTGCTTTCTCAGCCATTAGTCACACAGTTAATGGATTCACTTTGAATAGACGGGCCCTGCTGGAAACCAGTATGAGAAGGTAAAAACATGTCTTGTTACTTGCTTATATAATGAAAACAAATATCTGTTAACTAAACAGTAAATCTCAATATCTTGAGAATGGAACCTACTTCTCGAACAGATTGTGTGCCGGGATTCCTCCAGTGTTGATGAAAAAAACATTTTAGAGGCTAACTTTTCTCTCTTACTTTAAGGCAGTTGGTTAGAACATACCCTTACCCAAGACGAGCTCGAATATCAGTGTGTTTTCCAAAGAGGCATCTTATTTGGCTCATCCATCCCCACACTGCTTGAAAGTACAACTGCCTGCTGAAATGGTGCATTAATGTGTTTTGGTCAAAATAACATTGTAATAGATAAATAAAGGTTGGGGATGTAGGTGCGTCAATGTGTGTGTCTCTTTTTCTGTATCTTCCTCTATCCCCTCCCAGCAAAGGTCCAGCAGACATGAGTCTGGTTCTCTTCGATGTTTCTGCATCTTGAGGTCAATTTTCTCTTTGCCAAATGTTGCTTAGTGCTGTGCTCATGGTGGTTTATTGCTGGAACTTTGTAAATAATATAACAAAGAGTACGGTCTAGACATTTGCTTTGAGATAATATTTGTTAGGAATTTGTGCTATAAGGGCAAAGATCGATTGATTGAGCAAGCAAAGCAAACATTCGGCGAGACAGGTTTAAATAAAGTCCGAGGCAGGACGCAAAATCACACTGGCGACAAAAATTGTGTGAATCAACTGTCTCCAATGATGTGATTTTGCCATCATCGTGCACGTTAAATTTTTTTAACCAGAGTGAGGGAATCCTGTAACAGTGGTGAAAGCCAATCAGCAGAGATTTCCTAACTTCTTAGGATGGCATCAGAAATATAAAAAAGGATCCGACCTTCATACGACATACAAGTACGTATTTAAAAAGTTGTTTTTGCATCCTCGTGCAGATCGACCTGACAAAGCACAAATATATTTACTTATCAGTCTTAAAATTTGATTGGGGCAATCTTTCAACCGGTTTATCGCAATCAAATCACAAAAATGATGATGTGTGTGTGTGGGGGTTGGGAGAGGTGGGATGGAGGTCATGCCAATGTAGTAGGGAAGAGTGTAACCTCTGTGTCGCTTACTAGTTCCAGAAACACCAAATTGCAACCACAGAAGTCTGACAATTACACGTTTTTCACATTTTTTAAACTTACAGTTTTCAGCCTTATAGCTGAGAACTTAGGTGCCATATTTTTGTTACTGGAGTAATTGGTACCATACAAAATATACATGTAATGCTAAATATTCAAAGCAGTTTCTCTCAGATGGCTTCATGTCTCTGTCTATTTTTTTGTTTCCTGTTTTCAAAGTTAGAGCCAAGACAAAGCCTCTAACCTACCTTATTTTCCATGGCTGGCATGGGTTCACTTTTCTGGTTGCAAAAAGAATACTTCATATTTGCAAACAAAAAAAAAATCCTACTGAATGTATGCTCTCAATTGATTTTTTTTCAAGTCTTCTCCAATACAGAAGAATTAATAAAGATTTTTATTCTGTAAATGATGTTCCTGTCAACTAAGAAGCTAATGAGAAAGGAGGGTATAGTTGGGAACATGGCTACCTGGGCTTGACAATTTGCTACCCTGGTGACCTGACAGAGCGCTAGCAATGTGTTTCCATCCTGTTTATAATATGGCCACTGTCCCCTCTCACATGAAAAACAACAGGGGGATTGCTGAGATGTTGAACTCAAATTGACAGCAACAAACCAACAGCTTATCACAATCCATTGTTTTGTCCAAACCTTCCTGATGTAAGTGCTAAACCATTTCTACTTGTCAAAGGAATCAAATCCTTATTATTAATTATACCAATCACAGGGTGACAATGACATTTATCTCTCTTCTTGAGGGCATTCATTAAGCTCCTTGTGTTTGGTTATAAAAACCTCCATCTGAAAAGTGAGGCTGTATTTAACCTACTCAAAGGTAGCCACACAAAAGGATAATACAAAAAACTACTCAGTACGATCACAAATAAAATAAGACAGTACTCGGAAGCACTCTGAGGCACTTAGGAGCACTCAGAGACAGCCACTAGTGATAACTAAAATCACTGATAACTGCTTTATGATGCTGAGACTCAAAAAAGGAACACCATGTTTCTGCTTTCTAGAGCAGCGTGGGAGTCTTTACAGTAAATATGGTGGGTGTGCTGAGGAAGACTTAGATTACTGGGCTCAAAACGTATAGGTATATCAAGATTAAAAACTTTTTTTTTCTTAACATGGAAGAAAATGTTATGGATAACAAAAGCATTTGGCGGAAAATACTCTGACTGCTCCCAATGAGACTACGTGTTCATGGCTTTTAAATAAATTATTTCTTACTGATCTTATGTGGCTGAGATTTACAAAGTATATATGGTGTATGGAATATAAAGAGGTTTTGAATCCTATACCTGAAGCACATTGCACGATTTCAAAAGTGCTCAAGTTACTTTTCTAAAAAGCTATTAATAACTTTGTGAAAACAGGTTCAGTGCTTTGATGCACTGGTAGATTAAAAAACATTTTTGAGCCTGACTTGTTGAATGGTAAAATGGACTTGAGCTTGTATAGTGCTGTTTTGGTCTTCTGACAACTCAAAGCGCTTTTACACCGCCTGTCACACCTACCCATTCACACACTGATGGCAGAGGTTGTTATGTAAAGTGTTCATCACAAGTAACATTAATACACATTCATACGCCACAGAGGAAGCAGCAAACTTGGGGTCAAACCATTTTGCTCACATTTTTGGGAAACATAGCCCCTTACAATTCAAATGAGCTACTTTCCAAAACAAAAATTTGAACTAAAACGAAAAAAATAGCAGTGCCAATAGCCATATGCAGCTGGACTCGAAAAAATTTAATATGCATAGGTAGTGGTAACTGCATTGCAGTATTTATAGGTGATGTCATGTTCAGACTTTCCAGAGATGATATCAAATCAGCTTTTTGTTTGACCTAAAAATAAATAAAAATAATCTGAATATCCATTATTATTATTGATACAGTGTGTAAACATTACTTTGACATGACTTTATTTATTATGGATTAGTGCAGGGGCTTGACCTGGCACATACAGGCACAGTCCATCCACATGTGAAGAGTTGGTCTTGAGCCAGTACACACAATGGGGATGTCAGCGTTTTTTTCTGTAAAGAGTTGACCTTGTTTGCTCCATTAAGGGAGGATGCTTTGTTTTGATCGTTGAATCTGGCCTCTCATTATACTGAGAAAAGGTGTCCCCTCCCCTCCCAGCTCAGCTATATAGGTTGATAGAAATGAGCTCTGTGAGCATGAGAGAACTGATCTGCACAGAGTAAAAGTCCCGACCGCTTCTCTCCACAATCAGTCGCAAAACAAGAGAAAACTGCACAGAGGAGGATAACTTTATGGCCGTGTGTACGCTTGAATGTCATTAATACTTTGTATTTTGTCTCATTCTCCCCTGGTGTTGCTTGTTTCCCTTGTGTGTGTCTTAATCTTAGTTTAGTTTTTCCTGATACCTGTTTTAATTTTGTAATGTCTTACCCTTGTGTTTCTTTGTTCTAGTGTGTATTGGTACATTCTAGAGTCACGTGTGTCTCTAGTGTTTCTCTACACTAGAGATTTATTTATTCTGATTTATTTTGCAGTTCTTGTCCCCAGTGGTTCTTGTCTTTTATTACCTCCTGCCTCTCTCTGTGTGATTCCCTCCAGTCCTGATTGCCCTCATTGTCTTCACCGGTGTCATTTGTCTCACCTGTGTTTGATTACCAGTGTGTATTTAAGTCTCAGTGTTCCTTCCTTTTCGTTGTTGTCAGTTTATTGTCAGATTTCCCCCCATGTTGGTTGTCGGATTTCAGTTTTTCCCAGTGTTGGTCTTATACTTATCTGTGCTTCTGAGTTTTTGACCCTTTGTGGATTTGTGAATTCTACCTTTAATTTACGAAAGCTTAAGTTCTCGGAAAATGGACTTTCACTACAGAATAAATTCCCATTTATAGATTTACTTCTTTAGTCTTCTCTCTACTCCTTTACCGTGCCGACAAAGGTGGTCTTCTACCTTTACTGAAACTTGAAACCCATTAGTACAGTATGCAGGCCCTCACCTGCACCTTTGACTAAGACAGATTTTCATAAATAGCTCAAAATGTCAGAGTCTGACAACTTCAAGCAGCTTTCCATATCATTTATTTCTGAACTGAGCTGACACCTGTCGTTACGATTAAAGAAAAAAAATCAGCCTCTTACATTCTAAAAATATGCCCAATGAACTTAAATGCTGCTTTCCCTGGATCTATAATTATTGTGGGCACATCCACCTCAGTAAGAGGAAATCTGATGTTCCCCTCTCCTCTCTCCTTCTCACCAGCACCTTCCTTTGGTAACCCAATAATCCCAGAGAGAACAAAGAGAGCCGTGAAAGCATAAATATAACCGTAATATCAAAACTCTCAAATCTGTGCTCTTACTGTTCTGACAGCTGCCTGCACTAATTAGCCATCAAAGGTCTCCCTCTTCCACCAACAGCTAACATCAGTTCAGCAGCATTTCTGCTGTCAGAGCATGTTTGCTCATCACTGTAAAGTCTCTTTACCATTGGCAAATTGTAGTTAGAGACAAAGAAAGCACCCATTCTACTATGATTGACAATGTCTGTAATCACTGAAAAATGTAAAACTACTGAACACAACTTTGTACTGTCAGGAAGAAAAATATCAACGATTCAATAGAACTCTTAACACATCGATTCATGAGAGGTGTGTTGGTCATTCTCCTAAACAAAGATACTTTCTTTATCATGAAATATTCATCTGGAAAAATGTGACTCACCGTCAAGTTCAAACAGAGCTAAAGCACATTACTTCTTTGGTTTGACTTTATCAAAGTGTCTCCTGCAGACAGGTGGACTTACCTTACATTTGTCACTAATGATATATGTAGCCCATTAAATCCCCGGGTAACCAAAGGGGACGCAGACAAATGACGCCGCAGCTCGCTCATTCCAAAGCTGAAATGATCTTCTTTGATGGGGAACAGGTGGTTATTCCCCTAACTTGATTTGCTCATTAAGTCCCTCCGATGGTCTTGACAAAATCTAAACTCGGGGGGCCAGGGTAGGGGGGGGAAGAGTGGCGTGTTAAATCAACCACTGGGCTTAGTGAACCTACTGCTTCACCCTGCACAACCTCTAATCGTAACAACTATCACTTTGTATTAATACAACCTGCAGACAGTCGGATCAATTATGTAAATAGAAAGTAAAGGATCAAATTCAGCATGAAGTTTTTTACAAGTGTATCACAGAGACAGAGAGGCCCCTGTGTAACTGCCGTAGTCCGGTTTTGGAACTGCAGCCTGTGGATGCTCCCTCATCCTTCAGCACCCACAGGCTGCATTTTCAGAGCAGAGCAAGGAGCAGAACCACCGGACAGCTGGAGATGTAAGACCAAGGAGTTCCTGCAGTAATTACAAAATTACGCCCGACAGTGCAAGGTGATACGATTTATGAGGTATAAAAAAAAGTAAACAAAGTGAAGTCATTGTTCCAAACCGTAGGAGTTGTAGAAGGGAGACTTGCTTGGATTTGAGATTGCTGTACTTCTACTATAGGTAAGTAAGTATTGTGACTTTTTGTTGATGTAGTACAGTGAAATTTGATCTAGCGTCAAACTGAGTGATTTATTCTGAAATCTATCTGGATGTTTTATTGTTGTTTCGATGTGTGACTTGCCGTGCTCCGACAAAAATAAAAGCCTTTCGTATCTCCTGCAGAGGGCTCCGTACAGCTGGAGACAAATCGCAGCGGAGCCAATGGCAGCACACACATTGACTCAAGTGAAAATTATCAGCTCCGCTGCCGTGGCAGAGCGGAGATGGACCGAAGACGCATATGATGGAATTTAGCAGTTAAAGACATTTAGAGATCCACCATGAATGTATCCTGTGTGATACAGTATGACTGCCTGGAGTTATGTGATACATTTAAAGTGTAACTGTTTTTATAACCATCATTCCCTGTTGAATAAAAAGCTGATATGTAACTACAAAGTAAAAAATGTAATCCATATGAGATAATTGATTTTTTCTTAATAGTTATGGATCAATGACAGCTTTAGCCATGTAGCCATCCAGACTGAAGCTCATTTCCTTTATTCTGGTGATGCTTGTTGCAGCCATCTCAATGCAAGTAAGCATCTTTTACCTCTGCAGCCTTACATTTGGAGTGCTGTTGAGCTCTGTGGAACCAGTATTTTAAGGCCCTGACACACCAAGGAGATCGTCGGTGAACAATTGTTGCCTTAGTTTTTGCGGTGTGTCCGGCTCGGTCACTACCCGTCTGCCTTTTTTTTGGCTGATTTGACATGTTGAATCAGCGGTAAAGCCCCTTGAGCATGTTGCTGTAGTATCCATGCTTTCACGCATTAGTGTGGTTTCTCCTTAGTTATCTCCTCCGCCTCTTTTTCCACTAAAAGACCAAGGGCTGACAACACCAGCGCCATTTTCTACTTTTTAGCAGACATTATTCTCCATTAGTAGGCGACCTATAATACGAGTGGTGAGCGACAGCGATGTGAAAATGGTCTTCTCATATCATAACAACAGACTACCGCCGCCTGCTGGCATGGAGAGTTATTTCCTATCAAGCATGTGCAGAACGAACGTGGTCGTTGGCCGTCGGCTGTAGGCTTTGCGGTGTTCCTTTGGCCGCGGCGACGTGAGGCGACGCCGCAGGCTGCCTTCGTCTCCACTAGTTCTTGGCCGTCTGTTGTGTGTCAGGGCGTTTACATATGTTCTTATTTATTTTTTTATTTTTAAAGTTGGTCACAAAAAAATGTGGAGGCTAAGACATGAAAACAAACTTTGCACTCAGAAGGGAAAAACATTCGGAATCATACAGGTCTTTTCCCCCTGTGGATGTTTTTTCTATTTCCCTCTATCAAATCCACTCAAGTTTGTTTGTTTGTTGGTTGGCTGTGCAGCAGCTCTTTTTTCCTTCATGCTGCAAAGCTGCAAACAACCGTCAGTGCAATTAATTGATGGGTGAGTTGATGTCCCCCGTGGCTCTCTATTATTCTCATGTCCTCCCAGGCTCTCTGCTTTTTTATACCTGACACATTACAATGTGTTGACAAATCAACTTACCAGAGCTTAATGGTACACAACATGAGCCTGTCACGCGTAACAATAAGGTCAAGCACACTGAATAAAAAGCAGTTTCAGGAAGAGTTCTCGGCTACGTAAATATGTAGAATAATGTAACAGTAGTTAACAAACTGAATAAGTGGTGATTATGTTTTTACTCATGCAGACATAAAAGACACCATACACTACATCCCAGCACATACATATTCAAATAATTATCTTTATTTTTCATTATGTAAATGCTATTCTTCAAGCCTGGCGTATCAGAAAAGAGAAAGACATATACAGTAAGTATACTTGAAAAGCAACTAACCATAATAAACAACCCTGCTTTAGAAATCAAATAACTTCCAATACAAACAAAATCAAACAGGAAATGGTAAATGGATTGCATTTAAAAGTGCTTTTGTTGTCTTCTGACCACTCAAAGCCCTTTTGACACATTCACATACTAATGGTAAAGGCTCCTATGTAAATTGCACACTGTCCATCAGTACTATCACATTAGAGCCACTTATTGCTCCTTTAAGCTGAATGTTGAAAGGGAGAAACATCAATGCTTGTAGAAGCAAAATATTGAAGTTTGCTGTGAGATGTTTTTCCTCTAAAATGTAGCCACTGGTAGTGGAAAAGTCTGCAGAGAATCTTGTCTTGCAGCCAACACTAAATATTGTGCAAGTATTTCCACTCCAGCATTTTTTTTATTTTTTTTTACTGCAGCTGTAACAAGATTACAGTGCAGGCTTAGTCACTAGCAGAGGGCGCAGACACACACATTCCACTTACAGGTACACTGACACATACAAGATAAATATGTTTCTGGAATACCGTTGGCCAGTAAATGGTGCCATGACTTACAAATAAACCTCTCTATCATGAGCCTTTTTATAAATGTAAACATGCTTCTTGAAAACGGAGGCGATTTTGTTACTTATTTGCTTAAAAAATATAGCTTCTATTTTCTACTGTTAAGTCAAACGACACTGAAATGTGTCATCAGACTATTACAACCTCCTTGATGAACAACTTCTCATAATTGCATGAAAGTAGCACATGAAAATGGCAAAGTAAATGAACTTATATGTCACTTTTCTTGTCTTTGTTCCCCTCAAAAGCTTTTCACACTGCATGTGGCATTGACTCTTTTACACACACATTCATACACTTATGACAGAGGCTGCTCTGCAGAGTGCCAATCTTCCCATTAGGATCTACCTCATCAAATTCACACACTCCGAGTCGATCCCTCTGAGAATAATTCGGGGTTCAGTGACTCACCCAAGGACACCTTAACATGCATGCTGCAGGAGCAGGGAGATCTTTTTTTTTTTTTTACTTTCTTTTGGGGCAGCTGTGGCTCAAGTCAACTGAAGTTTAGTCAGGGGGGGTGGTCGAGCGTGACCAGCGTGGTTGAGCCGGTCCTCCGGCAAGACACTTAAACCCAACATGCTCCCACTGGCTCGACGGCGGTGTATGTATGGACGACAGCCTGTCCCAACAGCATGCACGACCCAGCACTTCTATGTTCCTCTCTGTATCTTGCTTAGACCAGGGGTGCAAACTCATCAGGGATGAAAAAGGTGACATGGATCCAAACTACCTAGGGGGGTCCGGGGGCATGCCAACCCCGGGAAGATTATTTTTTTTAAATATCAGCTTTAAATTGTGAATTTACAGAAGATTTTAGCATTCAGACTAAAGAAGCAGTGCAAACAATAAGAAAAACACAATTGCTTGTCGATATCTATGTTCTGTTTTAACTTTTTGATAAAGCTTCAGTGAAACATGAAAAACCTGTGCTCCCAACCTTGAGTCCCTTTTTATAAATGGGATGAATTTGCAGAACAGGACTTATCATGTTCTACCAAGGGCTGATGTGAAGGGCAGTCACTATGCAAGTAGCTCTCAGGGCAGAGTCTGAGAGAACATAATGCAGTCATCAAGTATGACAATATTGTCAAATATCTTCTATCATAAAATATGTAACATTATCAATATATGAACCTGATGTTTTGCTCCTGCTGATTCTCATTAAGTTTATATTCCCTCTGGCCTACCTTATTACATGTGTTGACACTGTCACATTTGCTGTCACTTTAATGTTGCCAGAGATAATAATGAACCAGAAAGCTGTATGAAGTTACCTTCAAGCTAGCACACATTCCTCTCAGCATCTTTACCTATGGCTACCAAACGGTTAATATGATCAGACAGCATGTTTATCAGAAAGGCTGGCTTGCTAGCCAGACTTTCAATCTTTCCACAGTGTTTTCATGGAAAAATAACGTTATGTAAATTAGCAATGTGCTGCACATTGCGACTCATTGAATCAGGTTTCATGCTTCTTGCGGTCGGTGCGGCGATATTGCGCAAGAAGCATGACAGCTCGCATCGCAGATTTACCCCCCCCCCCCCCAAATGAATCACACAAATTACCTAATGGGGATCCAAAACGGCGAATTTAAAAGGTGACAAGTTTGCACCCCTGTTAGACTGAGGAGGAACGAGGAAGGAGGGGACTCTGCAGGGCACTGACACTCGCTTTTCTCAATCAACAGAGCTTGTTAGCTTGTTGTACAAAGTGGAGATAACGGTGCATTAATAGTATCCACATCCGTGATTGAAGTGTTGTGCTTTGAGAAAAACAGTTTATTTTGGCCCACAAGCTGTTTATTGATGAGCCTCTTTGTTGTGATTTGAGTCAACACCTCCTAAATACAAAGCACCACATTTCAGTTTGTCCAGCAAAAATAAATACAAAAGTATTAGATGTCATACTGTTTGTAAGGGGAAACTGAAATTCACAGAGCAAAGTGTGGACAGCTAGCGTGCGATCATGCGCGATGTGACGTGATGTATAACGCTTGCGAAAAAAGGGAGACGGGGGGCGGATGGGTAGCGACGGAGCCGGACACACCGCAAAAACTAGGGCGACGATCGCTCACCAACAGTCCAATAGGACCGACGGCCCGAGATCTCCTTCGTGTGTCTTCTTTCGTCTGGAGTGCCTTTATATGTATTGCCCTTAAAACATTGTTTCCATACTTTTGATTGACTGATTACTTTCTGCTTCATGGTGTGAATGCTTTGCTGATAAATAACTTTTAATTTTCCCTTCACAAAACCGAGGTGAAATGTGAACACAAAATCAAGTTGTTGTTTTTAAAAAATATATAATTTCCAAGGTTATTGGCATATCCTTCACAAATCTGTGACTAGAATCCAGGATACATTTACAACCTGTATATTCCCTCACATCTGAAAAAGAATGTTTTTGTTTATAGTGTTAGTATCAAGAGTATTATAGTATTAAAGGCTTAAATAGAAATGTACCATCTGCCAGTCTAAAGTTAGAGATGTTTGTGTGTGTGTGTGTGATTCAAACTTGTAAAAGAAAGGAGAGAGATCCAAAGTGCCTGAGCACAAACATGTTTTTTTTTTAACTTGATGGGATATTTCAGGTATTTCTAGGTGGCACTGTATGTGGTACTTATAAGTAGTGAGAGTAGTTAGGGACTGTTTAGGGATGAAAAGGCTGTCTGACGTGAAGGGTTAGCATTTAGAAAAAGTACAAAAGCTTGAAAGATTTTATATATACTGTATATATGTATATATATATATATATATATATATATGTACAGTATATCAAGGATTTAAAAAAGTTGCTTAAGAATGTGTCACTCATTACCTCGTAGTTTGTATTTTCATTCATTCATTGTGGTAATTTTTGTGGATATATTATTTTGAATCTGTCTACCATTTAGGGGAATTCTTCTTTTCGGTCTGTATAGATGTTACAGTATGTGTAAGACGCCTCATAGCAGCAGATCTATATTTGGAGAGGAGCCAGGTGTGTGTTGTGAGCTTGAAAGGAAACAAGGTTTGCTGAGACTGGAATGTATATGTCTGACATATCCAAGTAAGAGTAAGGTAATCCTATGGAGTTAGAGCAGTCTCAATATTGGAAATATATTTGTGTGTGCAGTGAAATACATTCTTGAATCCTTCTGTGTGCGTTTGTGAATATTGAGACTGATCTAACTCCATATTATCCTTCTATCCTTTTAGAAATATTTTTAGGCTGTACCTGCTAACAGAATATAAGCAAGGCTGTTAACATGAAACGTTTGTCAGCCATTCGTGCTCTGTTGCTGTTCTGTCCGACCTCAGCCGAATAAATCCTAAAATAATCCACAGTCTGTTTTATGATTCATCACTTCACAATTCCAGAAGAAACACCCCCCCCTAACACTCGTCCACAGCAGTACATGGCTTAGCATCCGTGTCGTACTCTGGCTAGCTTCTCCAAACAAGGGACCGCATGTTGACACTAAAGAGAGTCAGTGACTTCACCTGTTGGCTACTGAAGAGGTCTTATGAAGGCCAACAATGGGGGTCAGTATGTTTGAAATGCTGTCTAAAGCTAACTTCTGATTGACCTTGAGAGTAGTTTAAGAGGTAGAGCTGAGGGGGGCAATGTGCCCAGCTGACAGCCATCTCAACCACACCCCTAAGTATGCAAATTCACAAGTGACTCTTAAGCAGTCTTCGCATATGCACTCCTGGGGCGGGGGCCTCCTTGTGGTTGGACATGACTTTAAAAAAAATGATGTGGATGTAGTGGGGTCGGCTATACGATGCTATAATGAGAATATTTGCCTTCCGATCAATGCTACATGTAGTTTGATGGGATCACAAAATCAACAAAAGAGCAGAGAAGAACATACTGGAGAACAGAAAACATATATGCAGCAGTTTGATTATGTGCACAGAGATCGTAGTGATCGTGTCGTTGCTCTGACTCCAGTTAAAACGATAGAACCACCGCGTCACCACCTTCTCCCACTGACTGGCTCGAGGTAAATTCTCCGGATAATATCCTGCTGCGTTCTCACATCAGCTCACTCGGCCTATTTGCACAAACAACTCCTCCTGGAAAATATCAGGAGTTTTCTTGCGAGTGTGAAAGCCCTATGAGGCTTTATAAAAGGCAAAAATCAAACCCCGGTCTCATGTTTTATTGGTGAAGAAACTGTCGCTTTACTATTGAAGAGTGAGATATTGTTACAAAATTCCTGTTTTGAACCAGGTTGTAAACACGTTCATTTCTGCTGTAAGAGTCGACAGTTAAACATGGTACCTAATGGGGATTCTTTGGCTTTTGCAGACAGGCTTTTTTCAACATGGGAGACGGCTTCTTGGTCAACACTTTCAGGAACATTACTTATGATTTGCAAGTTTTGTAGTGACATTTAACTTTTTAATACAGAGCCCTAAGCACACACAAATTCAGCTGCAGCATTCCCAAATGCATGTAGAGATATAGTGGCCTGTTTAATGCTTGCTGGCAGCTTTAATTAGAAAAAAATGCTTTAAAAAAAGTTTTTGTTGAGCATGGATCCTCGTTCAAAATGTTTAGTTCTCTTTTGAATTTACACTTGCATTCAGCAGTCTTTCAGCAGATCCTTTGACGGTGCATCGATGTACTGCTTTGCTCAGAGTGTCAGAAAATAAAAGGCATCACTTCCAGATGTAAGATGACACGGTGCTCATTTGCCTCAGAGGTGAGAAATTCTCAGGGCCGTGGTGTTGAATGACCTTGGCAGTTGTGTCCCAAGGGAGAAAGGAATTAATAGCTGACCTTTCCATCCTATCCTCCTTTTCTCTATCATTTTATATTTCCAGGAATGTGTTTACTTTTTAATACAGTAGTCTAATCCGCAGGGAGATTTTTAAGATGAATAGTTAAATAAGCTTTCAAAGTCATTCATGTTGATGGAGGACAGATCCTTAGCCCTGTTTCCACACGGGGAATGACAATTAGCTTCCATCTGTGTCAGTCAAATCAACTGAATTCAGACTGGATTTGAGACAGAAATGAATAGAAACTGTCTTTACGTGCATTTTTAGCAGCTGTAAACATAGACAGTGGTCTGATTTGTTAATAGGTTGAATATAGAATTGGAAAGGGAGAAGTAAGGTGGAAATTGGCGTACAAGTCTGAATAGCCAAAAGGGTAATAATAGCTCATCGTGTCCTCTTGCATTGTTAAATAAAAATGTGGATGCAGTGGAAGTGAGCTTTCACTTAAACTTGAATTGATAACAATTGTGACATGGCTACAATGGTTAGGGAGCACAGAGCCGTATTTTTATATTAAGGTGATTTAATACAAATTAATTCCTTGCAAAGTTAAATCACTTTGTGATGTCTCTGTCCCTGTATGTCTTGTTTCTGTGTGGGGTCATGTTAATTCTGCAATCAGCCTGGTCATGTGACCTGCCTCAGCCAGGTAGACACAGGTGTGTAGGGGGCGTGGCCTGGGGAGAACAAAGGGAGAGGGAGAAATGTTTGTGGGGGTTTTTGTTAGGGCAGAGGAGGGCTGCTGGAAGGCTAGTTTTCTTGGGGAAGAAACAGGCACCTTGGTGTCTTTTTTACGCTGTTTCCTCCTCCACATGAGAAGAGTACATGTGTTTAGGAGGACAATTCAGGATTCTGAGGGCCGGTCATGACAAGACCTCAATTGCAGGACCGGTGAGTGCCATTAATTTGATACATTTTTTTCCCCTTTTTTTGTGTTTTTTTTCCGCAATGCATTGCTTTCCATATTTTTTTTTGCTTGGATAACTGTTCTGACTTTTTGAGACCCTTCAATTTGGAATTACAGTATATGGATAACAAGAACATTCCCAAGATTGGAAATGGGACATTAAAGGTGGACAATATGTTTTTTAGTTGGTATTGGGGATTAAATTGGGGGTAAAGCGTACATTTAATTTTCTCCAGTTGTCTTTTTAAATCATTCACACGCTAACAGGACTTGCTTCCTTTTTTTCTACCAAATCCCTTCTTGTTTAAGTTCCTAACCAGGTTTTATCATTCATTTCAGTCGATTTGAATTAAATATTATAACTAATGCTGATGTTTGTAAAAAGTGAGAAATACCTCATTAACTCTTAAAGGCTACAGGTTTACTTGATTTAAACTTGCGGCTGCCCTCAAAGACTAAAGACTTGACTAGGACTTGCCCTCAAAGGCCATTTTTATGTGTACCAATGTCACTGAAGTAGTGAGTAGGTAGTAATAGAAGACAGTGGGTAAAATGAACCGAGATTCACTTTCAAATGAATGTAGACCCAAAAGAACCTAAACTACCTTTGACTCATGCAGCCAGAAACATGGTGCTTCTCTATAATAGCAATACTCATTTGCACTGTTCTCACCTGCACTTTGACGTTACATAAAAAAGTCTAGACCTTTTATGAATATTTCTCCATAATGGATATCCACTAAGAGTTTGTAACAGGGTAAAGAGGTAATAAAATTCATGTTTTTTTTTTCATGTCTTTTCGTATTGCATTACCTGTCCATATCCAAATTATGTATTTTGGATCGGTGTACATCATGTATCTTCATAAAAAAAAAAAAAAAAAAAAATACAAAGTGAGTGAGTCACCTCTTTCTCCATTTTCCTGTTGCAACTCAAGTGCCTGGATGCCAATGGCATGAAAAAATGAATCAAAAAACAATATATACTGGAACTAGATTATATGCAGTTAAATTACATGACAAAGTAATACATAACTTAAGTATTTGTGTTTGTGGCTTATTACTTCACTTTTTTTATTACCTCATCTTCTGAAACATATCCAGGCAAGAATAACAGAATGTTCCACTTTCCAGAAAAAGAAGGTTCTGTCTGCAGTTTCAGGTCTCTGCCTGGACGTGAGGGCTTGCATCAACAGGAACCGAACTCGATGCCAATCCCTTCTGGCTTTATGTAGGCGTGTTCTCAGTGTAGCCCAAACAGCAACCTCCAGTGTTGAAAAATTAAGCCAAAGCAGAAAGTACAAAAATCTAGTTCCTCAAATGTCCACTTAAAGGCTGGCTGCAAAAGCCAAGGAGTCCCCATAAGATCCTATAACAATTTTCCTATGTATATAGCTGGAATAAATACCTTTACAGCCTGATAAATAAAAGGCTGGTCTCAATATCTATTTTTTATGTTGGTAAAAACTGGTTGGGGGGTTCATTTTTGTACAATTCCTTGTTTGGAATTTATGAAGGCCAATCCTATTGTTGAAAAGTTAGGCAGAGTCAACATTCAGCTTTAACACACTTCTTCAGAAACCAATGTGTGATGTCACTGAGACTCCATCCATGATTTAGTAAGTCATTTTTAAAACCTGATTACCAGTTCACTTTTTGTCCAAGGTTTGGCTCTGGATTGGAGGCCCAGTTTCCGGAGTGGTGCTATATCTACCACTCGGTAGATTCAACAAGGCTCTTAGTCTATGATGGCCAGGGGCCTTTTGGGGTCCCTCCAACAACACAGGTCACAAGTGTATGCAAACCTCTCTATTATTGAAGTTGGTGATTATTGGTAGGTATACAGTAAGTGTTTTTTCTCCGCAGTGTGGATGTTGTCATCCTTAGAGAAAGCGTAAGACGCTAACACATCCAAAACAATCTCTTGGTACTGCTGGGGAGAGGGATATGTGGACTTGCTTTGCCTGCTAGCATTGTGACCTTGTCCCATGTCAAGCACTCCACCCGTGAATATCTAACCATGTCGTTTGCTTTTACAGTCAATATTTTATTGATGACAAAGTGGTTAGAGTTGTGACTGGGTTAATGTTAAAACGGGTCACCCAGTGACACTAGAGTGAACTGACTTCACCAGCAGGGTCATTGAGTAGCCTTTCAAGAAAAATACATCTATTATTGATTAAATTCATTACTGTTACTGCACAGCTCCTATATCTTGGGTTGTTTGAACCTTTTCTGTTTTTTGCCTCACCTTTTTGCTCTGTTGGTATTTCCCTCCACTGAAATTCATATCCATTTAGCTAAAGACGTTTTATTTTAGCCTTGACCAAGAAGTAGTGTGCATTTTTTCAAAAGAGAACTAGTGCATGGAGTGGATTGTGGCTCCGCTCATATATTCTTCTCCTCCGACCCTCTTTTCAAACACCAAAGGAACATTTGCATAACATTTATCTTGCTGGTATGGGGCTCTGATGAGTCAGAGGTCCTGCTCAATGAAGAACATGGCAAGTGAAGTGTGAAATAAAGCAGCAGATGAGATCTTGTGCTCTTGTGGTAGAGAATAAGGCGGATGGACGGAGATCTCGTCACTGTTGGTGGTGTGACGGGTACATTGAATACAAACCGAGTAAATTTAAGGCATGAATTTATATCTTTGAAACTTTGTGTTGCTTTCCTTTTCTCCTTTTCAACAAGGCATGCTATAAAGATAGAATATCTTTTTTTAAAAGGAAAGGCTCCGGACTAGTAGTAAGTTTGCGCATACAATTTACAGCTACAGTCCTCAAAGCGGGCAGCCCTGGTTCAAATCCCACCTGTGGCTCCACTGCTGCATGTCATCCCGCACCCGCTCTCGCTCTCTTCTGATTTAGCCCTCTACCCACTGTACTATCTCTATAATAAATGCATAAAACCCCCAAAAAGTGGGAAGGCCAATTGCTAAATGTGTGCAAGTAAGCTATGGAGGTGCATCAAACAACAGACGGGTGACCAGAATCAGCCGATATTGTCGGGTGGTGATCGGTGAGTGGCTAGTCCTCTCGAATAAATCCAATTCCTAGTCAATCTTAGATTTACACACACATGGCCACAGTTTTCATGCCATGTGCGCAGTGATACAAACACTAATGCGACAGCCACACACAAGACAGTCAGCTGTGTGGACAAAAGGTGCCCATCAGCAGAGGCAAAATAACATCGACCTACTGGAGTATAAACAGAACAACCCCTCTCTTAACATGGAGCTTACTTTTTCGTAGGACCCTTATCTTCTATGGGAGGCCTCGTGTTTGGGTTGTTTCTTTTTTTTTTTTTTTTTTTTTTTTTTTTCTTTTTGCGGAGAGATGGTCCATAATCAATCAATAGGTGCACAGTGTCCACTGGCTCAGCCCCCCGCTCCAGTTCACTGTAACAGACACACACTGTGCTGTAAAGATTCTTCTTTTGTCCCTCCTGAAAATGTACTAGTTCTTTTTGGCGCTCTGCTGTTAGTCGTAAACTTAAGCTGTTGACTTGCAAGTGCAGATGTTCAGAAATGTTTCCTAAGAAGTATTTTTTTTTTTTTTTATGCTGTCAATTATAGTTCTAGACGTAATATGTGTAACTCAGCTTTCTGGGTTCTTTGGACTTAAAACACTGGGAGCTTCTTCAGCTACAGCTTCACCTTTATTCAATACACACATGCACAGCGAGCCAGAGAACCACAACAACAAATGCTTTACGCCAGTTATGGTAACCCTCAAGGGACATCTCAATCTCAAAAATTACAGTAACAAACACACAACAGTCTGTTACAATATGCAACATTTTAAACATGAATGAAGCTGATATCAAATATTTTCTTACTAAATATATGTGAGTAATACCTTTTAAAGTCAATTCAAACTCCCTCTGGGCTTGTTGTTCTGAGCTCTGTGTTCATACTGATGAGATGGTGCTTCCTTATAGGATTAACATGTTTCATTCACAATAATACCTCCCCATTGAACTGTTAGTCCTGCTCCCACATGGGGGTAGAGAAATTGGCCAGGGACACTGTAAGTAGAAGCATTCCAAGAGTACAATTCATGTAGAAGCCACTCCCCACACAAGATAAGATATGAATTACTTCAGAGAGATTAGACAAAATCAATTTTGGACTGCATGTCTAAATGGAGATCGGTCATAGAAGCGTTGGAACGCTGATGGCCAACTTCCACCAGATGCGTCAAAAATAGACTTGCAGCGTATTTGAAACGGAGCAGAACGTAGTGGCGCTGCTGGCCCACTCCGGAGATGGACCACAGTGCTCGCTGTGGAAACACAATCATTGACTAGAGTGGTAGAGAACTACGGCCTAATGCATGATGCTGACGTACTGTGGCGAACAAGGAGTATGTGGAAATTGGGGGTTACAGTCCTATCCATTTCTCTACTTCGTGCAGACTAATAGAAATAATAAAACTAAGAAAAAGAAAAATATATATATTAAAATCAATTGATTTTAAATCCTTTTTACCTGCATTACAAGTTCCATTATTTAACACACAATTTAACATTTTGTGTTTAAAGACTTATTTCTGATTTGTCTGAAAGCTAATCAAAACTTAACTTCTGGTCTACAATAAATAAAAATACAGTAAATAAGAAAAATGTTGCCAATTAATACAGAATTGAAGGTGAAATATTCCTGATTCAATCAGCTCAAACTATACGACATCATAGTGAAGAGAGTGAGAAGAATATAAAGAAGTCAAAATCATACGATGACTCAGGTGCTATTATGAGATTAGACTGTAAAGGAAAATTATAATCCCTGTAATTATTTATTTGAATAGAGAGGAAAGGGATAAAGATTTTCCAACAATGCATAACTGCAAGGGCCGTTCAAATGGGCAATGCTCTCTAATCAGAGTCACCCGTATCAATCACGCTGCTGTGGCAGGCTAATTTTTTCGTCATTAATTACCTTGAACATTTTGGACGCTGATCAGACGAGACCCGTCTTAAACCCACTGCCGAGCTGTCACTGACACTAATGGAATTTTAAATCTTCCCTCACAGAGGAGTTCTACTTAAGTGCAAGTCCCAATTACGGGGAGGGTAATTTAGCTAATCTCCTTGGAAAAGTGACGATAGGCAGCAATCAATATCAAAGTATGTGCCCTGCTTAGGAGTGAGCAATTTCCCTCCATTCTGACACACCATGTGGCCACTTAGGATATCAGTGTAAACCACAAAGCACAGCGTACCTGTACCAGGCCTCATACGGAATCAAATATGTTTTCTTGTTTGTCATTGGTTTGCCTTCGGGTAAAAGCCAATAAATCAAGTTAATTAATATAGCACATTTCAGCAACAAGGCAATCAAAGTGCTTAAATAAAACAATTGAATTTAACTAAGCAACATGTAACTGTGACACGCAGTGGATATAATGGGTACTGCAGTCCAAATTCAAAACATTGAAGAGAGCCGTCTCCCCCCCCTCTCCCTCCTCGCTGGGGTGGATGCACACATGGGTTGCCATGGCGTGGACTTGAAAGCTTCAGTGTTTAACCAGCTCTGCATCTAAGCTCTCCACATTTCTTAAAACCATCTCCAATATTTATTTTAGTTTTACCACGTTTCTGGTCGTGGAGCTAATTAGAAGATTCAGAGGCCTTTAGGTCGAGTAAAATCAGTTGCATCTGAACCATTGGTTAGTCGTGATAACTGGACTCATGTTAACCAAGGGGCATCTAAAATGGTTGTGTGGGGGTCCCTTAAAACTGCTTGCCCAGTACTCCGTAATTTTTATTGGATTTGGTAATGCTCAGAAATTTCACATGATGTTTTGCTTCCCAAAACATTTCTGTATCCTGAAAAATAAATGGCTGGATTTCAATGAAATGTAATATTAATATGAATCTTCCACTGGGAATTAATCCAATGGTTTCAGTGTCTAACCGTGGCCGTGTTTAACCTCTCTCACACAACCTTAAGGAAAATCAATTTACTATTCCACAGAAAAGTTTGTCGTCTACCTATAGCCTCGTGAAATGTGTTCCAAAGGGAAAAACAACCTTCAATCACTTCCCATTTGGGGAGACAGGGAATTTTGGAATACAATAGACAAAGCGATGTACATCCAACAGGAAGATGGCTCAGGATCTGAATGCGCCCTCTCTAGTCAATGATTATGTTTCCACAGCATGCACCTCCCGGTCAATCTCCTGTGTGTCTGAGAAGCGCCATCCGGTCTTTATTCTCTATTTTCAAAAGAGCCCAGCAATCATCAAGCCGAAAAGAGTGGATCGACCTGGACAGGAAGTCAGATGTAGTAAACATGTAGAGCAGCTGGTCAGTTTCAAAATTAAACACCATGTAAAGACTCTTGATTGTATACCCCATCATTTTATCGACATTAAGTCAAAACAGGTTACCAATTAACAACACATCAATCTTGAAAAGGTAAAATAACCTGTTGCTTGCAAGTTCTTCTCTTTATTCCTGTGTGATCCCGTAGTGAACTGTGAACTTGTTACCCTCTGAGTCCATGGGAGCTTCAGAAAAAAAGACAGTCTGTTAGGGCACTGGCCGTCGTACAGAGCAAAACCAAGGCGGAGACGGACTGCTGCACGCCTTGGCTTTGCTGTGGAATCTGTGGGTGAAAGAAAGTACAACAAACAAACAGCCTCAAAGTCTTATCACCTTTTGTGACTCCAGCTTTACCACAATGAAAATGATAACCACAGTGACGCATCCTGATCTGTGTCGTCTTGTCCATTTAAAAAAAAAAATATGCTACATACATGTATATAGACATGTTCTCATGTACTCTCTGTCTTATCTTATTGGGATACCAAAGTTAAATCCCACCTGTCTCATAACTTTGTTTGACATTGCACCTTGTCATGAACAGATAGCTTTTCAAGGGGGCTGTTAAATTACATTGTACATCATGACATCAATAATTTACAACTTTTGGAGTGAAATGTTATAGGCTTCTCAGTTTAGGAGCTATTATATTCCTTATTTCTCATCCCGACAGGCTACTGTAGCGCTTCTCTATGAATAGCCGACATATCATCTCTCATCTCTATTTCTGCTCACCTCTTAAATATAGCATCAGGTTCTTTTGATATGAATGTACTGTTCAAATGACTATCTTCTCTCAGATTTTGACACTTTTAATCAATAACCTCAGACAATGCAAAGACTTATAAATGTTCTTGGCTCCTGTCTCCAGCTGAGCTTTAATGAGTCATTCATTTTGTTGCTGAATGCCATATAATAATCTTCTTTAGAGAGTTTAAATGGAGCCTCTGGCAGATGAACCGTTAGAATCCTTGACAGTGACCTGTTGTTAGAGGCACAGAGTCACTGCCAAGGCTGGAAACAATGAGTCTGGTTTTTGTGTCTAGGAGGCAGCCAATAGAAGAAGAAAATAATCTAAGATGTAATTTACCTCCAGAGGGATTTCATCAGCTCGCTGTGCTTAGAAGCTAAGAGAACTTAGACACTGGCAGCAATCCAGTAAAGGTTTTATTCAAGTGACGCTGTTTTGTGACCTTGTGACTTATTATAGAATTTCTATTGACCGAAATACACCAATGACACCATATATAAAACATAGTATCACTCTCCATTTCTGGCTGGAGACCCTGGCAGTAAGAATATGTGGTATACCTCATTGCTGGTTGTATGTCTGAATGCAGAGGCTGCTATCTAATGTGTGCATCACTATTAACCAATGCCATTCATACGCACTTATGTCACACTGAAGCAGCGGGAGCAACTTGGGGTTGTCTTGCCCAAGGACACATCGTACAGGTGGCTGCTGGGGATCACACCCCCGACCTTCCGGATGATAGACAACCGACTCTACCTCTGAGCCACAGTTTCTTTGTTTGAATTAAAATATGTCTGCTGGTGTGTAGAGGTTTAGATTGAATCATGGTTCCGTTTCCCAGCCTCAAGTTAATGTAAAAAGTTCTTCATGAATGATAACAACACAAGCTTCAGGAGCGGGAAATGTTTAATGTTGGGGGGAAAACACATTTCTTTTAAATCATGTTATTTGCCAAGATTGATTACATTCATTCTGTGCCTGTACATTTTCCCATGTCAATGTTTAAGCAGTTCAACAAGATAGTTAAGGATTTCCTGTAGGAACCTCAAAGTGGTCTAACTGACTTCTTTTTCATCAGAGGGATTGGTTCTGTCAAATATAGAACTATTGGCTGGTTAGAGATAGAGAAGTCACCTGCCTTCCATTACAGCCAAATAGATGCTCTTATTCTGATGAAGATATTGATCCATTACTTTAGCTCTCACAGGAAGTTTGGAATAAAATCCATAAAACGTTGATTCAGTCTCCGTAGAAACAAGGGCACTGTTTGATTTGGAAAATTCTATGAATAAAAAAGGGAAAAAAAACAGTATGGAATGCATGGAGCATTACGTTGTTAGCTTATAATCCATTACATTGTTCGTGAGGTATCTGAAATATCTAGGACAGAGATAATATACTGATCCTTTAAGTTGCATAATGCACACATCTGGAAATAATATGTATCTGAGGTGATATAGCAGTCCCCTCCAGTTGAATGTTTACCTTAAGGTGTTGTGTAAGAGAATTGGCAAATATGGATATGTTGCATGATGTTTTTGAAGTCCCATAACGACAAGCAGATGTTCCAATGTGGGGTCTGTCCATAAATAAGACTCTCATCCTATGTTCGGGGGAGATCACTTTTGGCTTTGGGTCTTCCGCCAGGCCGAACCATGGCGAGCCTGGAGATGCTGTATCTTGTTTTTCAATAAAATGATCATTATGTAAGCAAGTCAGTGTCAATGGCGAATTTCTTCATCATCAACATATCATCAACAACAAGGGAATCCACATCATTAGTAAACACGGCTCTGACAACAACACAGCTGGCGTGACTCGGGCTTCTCAATGTAGACAGTCATGACTCAGAGAGACATTTACAGAGGATGTATTTGATGCTGTATTTATGTGTAAAATGTTGCACATTCTTCCTTTAAATTAAATTAATTAACAGAATCCCACTGTGATGTCACAAATTGAGCAAATTTGAAACTGAGCATTTTTCTCTGTATTGTGAGACTTATGCAGACCACAAAGAAAAGGACTGGGTGGGTTTATTTCACATTTTGTGGGTTGGTAGACACTCAGTCTCAATATATGGTCAAAAACAATGTCAAAGTGGATTTTTCTAAATACGTCCCCCTTAAAGTTAAAATTCATTTTCCTGGAACGTACTTTCACCCTGATAGTTTTCAAACTCTTTTTTTTTCTTTATCTTTACTTTCTTGAGAAATTCAGTTTGAAATAGTTATTCAATGCAAAAGAAACTGATATCATGATTGGTGGTTCTGCTGAAGCCTTTACAGGAGCAGAAGAGGAATAGCAAAAGAATAAAATAACACAAGAACCATTTAACTCTCCATAACAACGTATCTGCTTCAAACAAACCCAAGAAGTCATTCTGTTGACTCAAATGACTTTACTGTTTTATTGATAAGTAAAATGTGTGTGATGGTAGCCAACACAAGGAGAGCATCATCAATTTTGTAGCTCCACTGGCCAGATCACTACTGCATATGTGTCTTAACTTCGAATGACATCACTAGTGCAATATGTCAGTGCCTGTCATGGGGGGGAATTTTGCTCTACTTTGTTTGGTGGAAGGAGGTGGAGACGGGTTGTTTGCCTTCATATACAGTCAGTAACTCTGGTTTGAAGTGTTAATAGTTCTCAACAGGGATCACGCAGGGATTTTATCAAATGCAAAAAAAGCTTTCATTAAGTGCTTGTTGTGTTTGTTGGTTTGTGTTGTCCCTAATAGGTGGCATTGCATGGCAGTAAAGCTAATAAGGGGGTGGGCCTTCCTGCCTGGTCGTACGACCAATGGCTGGGAAACTGTCGTTTTGACTAGCAGAGGCAGGCAGGTGTGCACAAGAGGACAAATGTTTGGGACTGGGAGATGCTTCATGGGAGTTTGGACGATACACTGTTTGAAACAAAGTCTTTTGAGTTATTATCGCATGTTTGTGTTACAGTATAATAATGCACTGTCATCCGACACGGAGGAGAACGCCTTGGAACCGAGCAGAGTGAGCTGGTGCAGAGAGCGACGCAACGCCGTGCCGAAACGAGGCTGCAACAGGTAAGGTCTGTCTCCCTTACCTTAGTTGGCAGCCACAAGCAATTATGCCCTGGTTGGCAGACGCCTGGAAGCCCTAGACAACAATAATCCCAGGGTTTGTGGCATGACATAAAGATGTTTACAATTTGTTAGTTTTATATGAAAACATCACAGAATTAATAATGATTTAGTTAGTTTCCTACCCCTCCTGTTTTTTATTGTGTTTTTTTGTCCTTGGTTAGTAATTCAGCACAGCCTTACTATATTATTATTATATAGGGCCAGACTACTTCATGTGTTCTTCCCCTGCAGGATGAAGCTCTCTATCTGTAAGAGTGTCAGAGATTTTTTTTCTTGTTTATCACATGGATACATACCTGAGGGCCACATGAAATGCAAAGTCTATGTCATATCCTTGGATAAACTCAAGATCTCAAGAATTTCAATAATACAAATCAGTGCTGTAAATGAAATGCTGTACAGTTTTATACCTTAAAGCTTTTAGCCATTCACACAAAGTGAAGTCTACATGAAGCAGGAAATACAATTTTAGGAATCTTAACATTCAAAGAATCACCTTTGGTAATATGAAAGCATAAGATACTAAGTCCCTAAAAAGGAATCGGATAATTGCACTAGAATGAATAAGGCGCACCAAGGTGATCATGGATTAGAGGATATCAGAACAAGCCTTGGAGGATACAATGACAGTAGAGTGAGCTGGGTAAGGTACACATTCCCCGTTCATTCAGGGAGTGGAATGGTGATTGAGCACAGCGTGAGGGTCTGCCCCCAAGACTCCCGCTGGGATAATCCAGACCTGATAACTGGAATGAATTTTATTCTAATCTCCTCCTTATCTGCTCTGGCTCCATTTGTGTGTGTCAGGACACGGTTTGTCCTTTATGCACATTAGGGTTCAATTCACAAAGTCAACATGAGTGTGTTTAATGTTGTTAATTAAAAACACACATGTTGTGCATGCATATGAGCACACACCACACCAACACTACACCTTGCATTTATCTTCACAGTTTATCCTCCATGAAGCAGAATTTCACCCGATTCCCATTGATTTCAAGCTGCTGAAGAGACTTATTTATGTATTGAAGTATCGATGATGCTGTAGCAGATGGTAGAGAATGGCTGAATGCATTACTGGGCCTCTCTCAGTTACAGTTATACACCTTTGAATGTGTTCCCATTAGTTGCCGCCTTCATTACACGGGCCTCGCTAATTAGCTTTGAGACTGTAAACTTCACCATGAGTTGAAGATGCCACAAATTGATACCTCAATCTCACTGAAGTCTTTCCACATTCCTCTCCTGCTGTTGTCAGAAAGTAGCACTGCATGAAAGTGGGATACTGAGTGCTGTTCTCCTGCTCAATATCAGCCATTTTTTTCTCTTTTTGTTTTCGCAACTCCTTTTACCAATACTAAGTTTTACAACTTACAAAAAGATTTAATTGAAATTAAAAGTACGAGTGACTAGGATAATTTAAGAGATGACATGAAGAAGCTAGGCCAGGGGTCACTGCTTAGCCATTACAGCCAGGAGCTCACTGGTTTGCGTCCCAGTTCAGCCATGAATGAAAAGGAATCACTGTTTTGACGAAAACAAGTAACTAGGAAATGTGACTATACGTTCAAGTTAATTTGACTAGGAACATTTATTTTAATGCAAACAAATTTATCTAAACTTATCAACCCAAATTCAGTCAACTTAAAATGTTAACTCCCAATTTCCACATACTCCGTGCCCTCCCTGGTGTGTCAGGCACTCCGCCCCGTTCGCTGCCACTCCAGTCAATGCTCCTTTTTGTCCACAGCGAGTGTCCCAATCTGTTTCCGGCGCATGCCAGCACCGTCACTACGCTCTGCTCCGTTTCAAATATGCTGTGAGTTTCTTTGTTTATCTATCTTTCCTGCAGTAGGACTTTTGTAATTTTGTTGTAAAGTTTAATGTGTGTTTTCAAATAACAGAAGCACCATGACGTCAATACAACGTCTCTTCCAGCCGATCCCTGCTGTGCAGACTCTGGTTGCAAATTGGCAACATCCACTCCATGATATTCTGGCATCATTATCATCATCATTAAGGAAGCTGTCTGACACTGTCTAGTATACAGTTCATGGTTTACCCAGACATTGTAGTTTTACTATTGAAACCTTGACCTCAGAGCCCTGCACATTCCACATTGGTGCAACAGGGGCTCATCATACAGCCAAGCTGCCATATTTGACAGGTTGGAAATTATGGCATGTAGGAAAGAAAAACGCCTTCAAAAGAAGAGATCAAAATAAAAATGTTCCGTATGTGCTGGATATTTGAATCAATTGACACCTCCTTTGCAGCTCAAATGTATTTAAGTGTTTCATTTAGCAGGACCTGGGGCTATAAATTCAATGTTGCAGAAATGGTACTCAAATCTACAGGAGGTACATATCTTGCTGCGACAGGCAGATTGGAGAAAGGAAAAAAAAAAACCTCTCCTCAGTATCAGCAGCGATCATTGTTCGCATATCTCACAGGTGGGTTCCAACGAGAATAGCAGCGGTAAAAACCTCCCTCAAAATGTGAAAAGCTATTATTACACCATTCCTGCTATCATAATCTCCATTACTCTATTAATGGAGACTTGGGCGGACTTCTGATTAAAATGTCAGCGCCAGGAAAGGCAAAAACCTTGCTGTGACCTCCCTGAATTTGAATTAATGAGATATTTAGACTATGGTTTTCTTTCCACACTGCCCCATGGGCTCTGTGATTATCCTAATCCGTGGAGTACATCTGTGTCTATTAATTTTCATCTGACACTAAGTAGGCTGTCACATTTTCAGCAGACATCCTGGAAACACATAGAGGCGCTTTGAACCCACTCACTGAGGGTCAACAGTCAGTTTGTTGAAGCTGAGGAGCCCCTGAACCAACGGCCACTTTGAGATTATATCGCCACACGCTCTAAGAAGGACTGTGACTTCTAGCTGACTTCATTAAGAACTTCTTGTCACTTTTTCACAATTGTATTGTTTAGCTTTCATATGACTGCTTTCATGTTCTTAGCTCACAGTACTTCACTAAATAAATGATATGAAAAGACGCTCTATACTGTCTATACTGTACACAGAATAACTTTTTTCTCACACAGAAGCAATAGAAACATTAATGATGAGGTAAAACTGAGGCCATGATGTTAATCCACAAGGGCTTTATTAAAAACCTTTGTCTTTTCCTGGGCACCATCTGAAATCACAAATCATCTCGAACAGGCCCTCCAAGAGAAGTTCCTCATAAAATGGCTTCAGAAATGTTATTTCATGTCAGATTTGACACCATTGACTTCTACATTTGTCTTCCTGCAGCGCTTCCCTTGCAAAGCATCCAACACTGCACCAAACTCAGGGAGTAATCAGTGTACAGTGCCATTTGTAAGCCCTGCAGCTTCTGAGTGATTCACACTGCAAATAAATGCTGCCATCACCCCAGATCCTAAGGCGTTTGGTAGAGGGAGATCCCATTGTCCCCATTGTATAGAGGTACAGAAACTCTGAGGCATATTCTGTCAGGCTGTAAGATTAGTCTGTCTCACAGTGCGTATACATGGCGACATAACCAGGTCTTGACAAGCTTAGCAGCAGGTATTGAAAGTACAAAAGAACCAGTGAGCTCACGATGTGTTCAGAAAAAGAATGCAGCCATTCAATGTGCCTGTGAGGGAGAGAAATATAGAGGCGGCAGGTTTTTAAGCTAAAAGGAATCAGGCTACCTAAAGGGTGCTAATGATTGCAGGTAAATCTGGGAGAAAAAAATCGTTCCGCTGGAAATAGTTTGAACTCACCTGAGGCCTGACAAAATTTTATGGGCTGCAAGTCTGGAGGGTAGTTTATTTTTATAGAACTCACGGTTCCCTGGGAGGATACAGTAGATAAAGCATAAAGGGAAGAAACTTAGGATCACAGTTTTGGCTGTAGAAGCCAAAGAGGGAGACTTAAGGTTTGTCCAGCAGAAGTGGGATGTAAAGGGTTCATTACTGGGAAAGCTGGAGAGAGTGGGGACAGAGTTTGCAAAAGGTGGGAAAGGGGATGTCAAAAGAAGCCGTTAAAAAGACGATTCAGATGAAGAGAAAAAAATAGCAGTTGGGGGCCAAATCAAAGGTAGGAGAAAACCATTGATCTACTTTGTTCTTGTCTCTTCCCTCCCCTCTTCCCATAAGGAGTATGGGGAGGAAGATCAACGGCCGGTCTGGCAGGGGGTGAGTGCTTGCCCTGGACAGGGCACCTTCCTTTGGCTTTACTTTGCCGTACCCTTTTTAAAAGTCTCTCTTCTGACTTCTCTGTTATTTTCTAATATTTGCAACAGAAAATGTTGCATGTTTTTTTTTTTAATTTCCTCAGTTTTAACCTAATGATGTGTGTTATGCGTTAAGAGCTAGCATGGAGGTCTGTTGCTCTGGGACGCCCAGCCTAACAGTCCAGCCTGTCTGAGGTGTCGTGGGACTAACTAGATGAAACACCAGTGAAGGGGTGTTCCCCTTGACCTTCCTGAGGTGTCATGGGACTAACACAGGGAAAGGGGGATTCACCTTGACAACCCCACTTGAGCTAGGGTTAACACTAACCAAGTGATGGCGTGGCTCTTGCTACCCATCTGTCTACTTAGTTGTGTTGTGCATTTCATACACTACAACACTTTGCGTTTTGAAGACTAACATCTGACTACCTCTCGCATGTAAAGATGATGTGTCATCAACTCAGAGTTTTTAGTCACAGACTATGGGTTTACAAAGGTCTTGCAGGGTCACTAATTGCAAGACTACAACTAGTTTCCTTTTTAAAGTCATTTCCCATCATGCATTTGAGAGACATTTGCAACGACGCCTTTTGAGCAGAAATATATCTAGTGTAGAAAATTATTTTCCTCATAACTTATGTTTTTATTTTTCAAATCTGTGACAACTTTGTTTATCATGAATACCAATAAAGTACATTTGTCGGTATTGTATAATTTTTTTCTGTCTAAACCAAAGTCAGTAGTTTTGCAGTTATTTGATCATTAACCACAGTTTTGTTCTATTGAAAAAGAAAAAGGGGTTCTGTCTGGACTGTAGACTAATGGTTACCAATGGTGATGCTAGAAGGACTCTCAGGGGATCACTTAAGTTAATGATGAGCTGTTGGTTTGCCAACCTCAGCATCATGAACACAAACAAGCTGGGATATAAAGTTACACTTTGCCGAAAGATTGTTGGCATTGACTTGAATACTCTTGGGCATGTTAGAGGCAGTTAGAAGGTGAAGGGCATCATGGAAAACCCTCACCACCCCTCTGCATGCTGAATTTTAGACAGCAGGGAGGAAGGAGGTACACTGACACTAGGAGGGCCAAATCAAACACTTCTCATTTGTCCTATGAGCTTTTGGTTTTCTAAATAAGATGTATTGTTGCCATTTCACTTTTGCTATGGACTGCTGGACTTTGTGTCTCATATCTCTCTGCTCGCCTATCATGATGACATCTTTCAGAGTTGTATATCCTGGCGTTTGTTAGTATTTATGTCTTTGTGCAGTGTTTTTTATGTGTATTGCCTGTGTGGACTTCTGTTGCAAACCAAATTGCCCCTCTGGGACCATACAGATACCAAGCCAATAAGTTAGGATCAATTTTAATTTCAGTAAAATCTTTAAAAAATGACTCCCTGCTGGTGGGTGTGGATCTCTCTGAATTGTGACAAACTGGCACACCAATCTATGCACCACTGTATGTTGTGTTCAAAAGATTGGAATATTTTGTAAAACAAGGTTAACAAAAACTAAAATGTAAAAAACATTTTCATTAACTGAAACTAAAACAAAAACGAGGCTTTACAATAAAAGGAATTTTAAAAAAATGTTGACGAAAGGTCTTCAACTTCTGTCTTTCACACAAGCACTCACTGAGAGAAACGGATTTCATTGTTATTCTCATGCACAATTTAAATGTTTTATGTCTTTGTTATTGCAGAAGTTAAAGCTGTATTCCTTTCTCTATGGGGTTCTTTGAAAGCACTTGCTTGAGCTCTCTGAATCTTTACAACACCAAAACAGCTTTTTATTTACCAGCAATGGAGAAATACTTTTAACTCAAGAAACATTATATTTGACTTATCATTGTGAAGTTAAACAGATGGTTTCTTAAGATTTTCTTTAGATTTATTATTCTCTACACTTTGTAATACTACATTTGTGTCATTGGTCAAAAGTCGGTGACCTCTGGGCTGAATGAATGTAGCCCAAGTGAACAGCAAATCAAGGTGGTGTGCCATGGCACCTGTCACTCATTTACAATACAGAAGTTAATGGAAGAGGAGGCTGAAGTGCCTGTTAAAAAAAAAAAGGCCCATTTAGAGACACCCCTTGTGATTCAATCGTGAAAAAATGTAAAACAATCAGTTGAAAAGTTATTTAAAGACAAATTTTCTCATCTTTATTTTAACAGAAAGGGAGTGCTAAGCCCTGCTAGCACATTTATAACAGCAGTCCCTGGGGGAAATAGATTTCAGTACCAACTAATAGTGAGAAGAGTAATTTGGAGTGTTTTTGGCATGTGAGCTTGGGTTGTTCAAGGTGAAAGAGTGCCTTTTTTGTATTATCCATCCGCTTGTTAATCAGTTTGAGCTCAGATTGTTTAATTTGATTTTAAAAGATAAATAAATACCAAGAGGTAGAAAATCCATAAATGAAAGGTGTCTTTCCCTTGGTTCAGTAAGAAAATATATATAGTACAGTGAAGTTATACAATCCTGGCTCTTTTGTCTATTGATTTCCCTGTGGATGCCAACACAGTTAATTTAATACTGATCATTTTCTGAAGTGAGAGCCAACGGAAGAAAGATAAAGACCAGGAAATAAATAAAGGAAGTTAGAAAGGAAAATAAAAAATCTACATTGTACTGAAGTTGGGTGCCATTGGTTTTCCAGTAACACAGTGTGCATTTGATGGCAGCTGCTGCTACATTGATATAATACCGACTGCCTTTCAAACACATTGTTATTTCACCGGATGTGTCATTTCTGGTGTGGCAATGGAGCAGTCTAATGCATAACCATGAACCCAGCTTTTCCTTTTTGGTTTTGTTTGAGACCTTTAATGCTGCAAAGGTGGGAATACATCAAGGATGAACGTGTAATTTGTACAGATATACAGACAGGGGTTACAAAAAGGCAAAAAAAAAAAAATGGAGTATGATATCACTGAGCAAAAAAGCAGGTCGATCCATTTATCCAACTGTTTAGCTCATAGAGGGACTACGAAGAACTAGGGGGCAACAAATCCCTTTCCACTTTTGAATTAGTAACGTAAAGTTTTAAATCTATATTTCATTAGTTTATTCACTGACTTCCTGGATCGTTCTGGTTATAAAGGCTGTATTTCAACCATAAGTACTAGCGTTCAAATTAAATGAATGGAAAAGGTAAACCTAAGATAAAGGCACATCCTGTACAAACTTGCTATAATCAATATTGGTCCAATGCCAGTTGCAGGGAGTTATTACCCAAATCAGATCTGCAATGTATCTTTGACCATTTGTCTCATAGCCTTAATTTCCAAAGTTGTCATATTGCACAAACAAGTTTGCAATGACTTTAAGCATACGTTCAAGCCAGAAGACTGTTCCATATTCATCTGTTAAGTCATTGAATTTTTCTTCCAGGGCCGCTGCTCGTGCTCCGTCAGTGGATGGGCATCTGATGCATGCAGAGGGTTGAGTCCCAAATTCTGGATCGCAGAGCACCCTCTGCAAACAAAGTTAATACTTATTTCATAGGTCCCTCTGTGATTAAATGTAATTGCACACTTACAGTTTAAAGCTTTCGGACAGCAGCCATTGTGAAGTCCTTACCCACAGTTTAAGTCTAGATGCAAGCTTTAAAGGGGTAAGCTAAATCAGTGTAACGGTTCTGAGTTCACATAGATAACCTTTGAACTTGATCAGTTAAATGGTCAAGTGCTAAGGTAATTGTATTCACACATGTTATTAAAGCAGGAATGAGGGGAATAGATACCAGTACAGAGCAGATAATTTGATTAAGAGCTTCACATTTAACTGCTGTCATTTTTTTTGTGGACTGCAGAAGAAAAGGCCACAGAGGGTACAACAATCTGATCACTAAACAAAGCTGTGACAAATAGCTCTGACAATCCTGCAAGTGGTGCAAACATTGAGCAAGAGTGTCTAAGACTGAATGGAGACCTGCCAGGCTCTGTGTGACAAATCGTCTCAGACTGACAATCTGTCTGCCTATACCCACTAAGTTTCAGCTGTCAAATAATGTCGAGTCAGTGCTCTGAGATTATGGAATGAATTCAACGATTCTGCTTTTTGAATTCTTTTTTTTTTCATTCTCGCTGTTTTTCTAGGGCCCTTTTTTCCACTCAGGCAGGCAGGCCAAATCGCAGAAATGTCAGTAGTTTTGCAGGTATTTGATCATTAACCGCACTATTGGTGATTTAAAAAGTAAAATGAAAGTCAGGGGTTCTGTCTGGACTAGACCAATGGTCACCATGGTGATGCTAGAGGCAGGGCTGGCCCGTGGCATAGGCAGTATAGGTAAATGCTAGGGGCGCCATCATCCAAATGAGTGCGGCAGAAAAGTTGAAGATAAGAAGAAATAGAAGGAAATATGTGTTTAAATATTATTTATCTAATATAATTAGATGTGAAAAAGACACAGAGGTAACGTGCTGCACAGATCAATTATCTGTTGAAGTTAAGATAGCTCGTTATTGATGGATGATAGTAATGTCAGTGTTTCCTAGCTCCAGTTAACATCAGTTATTTCCACTGCACTTTTATTAGGTTAAGATTATTCATGTTAAGGAAATAACCAGTGTAAGAAATATACTTCTTTTGTTCTTATGTTGTTTGGGACACAAAACCTACTTTTATATTTACTGACATCTTTGTGTACTTAGTTAGCTTTCACCCTAGTCGTTTAAAATGTTTATTTTCCACCTCCTGTTGTCATTAATAGTTTTAAGCTCTTGCCTTTTAGAGTATTGATGTCAGAGAGCATGAATGCATTTTGTGCATGAAGTCCTCACTGAATAGATATGTGTGCATGCTGTAGGTCTGGTTGTTTGGAAAACGTTTGGGCTCACCTGAAAAACTATGCTGAGGTTTCTGTACTGCTCTGGACAGAAAATAATATTTTGTTTTCACACTATATTATGAAATGCAGATTGTTTTACAAATGCTCATCTTCTCTCTCCAGATGCAATCAAAACATGTAAAACCATCTCCGGGCCGCCTGGGACCACTTCTGCTCTCTGCACTGTTTGGTATTGTTTTTTCTGTTACACTAGTTATTTGTGTTTATTTATAAACAATATTAGAGTTTTTACCATTTTATTCATGTTTATTTATAAGTATTTGTTATTTTGAAATAAATAAATAATGTTAATATAAAACTGTATGCCAGTTTTCTGTAAGTGGATGAATATAATATATTAGTGGTCAAACTGGCTGCAATTTAAGGGGCAACCGCTAAAATCTTGCCTAGGTCACCAAAATGGTTAGGGCCGGCTCTGGCTAGAAGGAATCTCAGGGGATCACTTGAACAACATGAACAAAAACAGGCTGGGAAATAAAGTTACATTTTGCAAAGAGATTGTTGGCATTGACTTGAATATTCTTGGGCATGTTTTTTAAGTAAGTGCGACATCAATCCTACCCAATCCCCTTCCTCTGCAGACTATAGTCATATCAAATGATCCTCTCTTTTGTGCCATATGGGCATATAATTTAGTTTTTGGTCATTCCTTAAACAATTCAGACACGATTTTATTAAACAGTATATCACCCTACAAAAGTGAAGTTACAACAATTGCATTACTCAAGGGAACTCTGTCAGTGGTTGAAAGTTGGAAACTCATCTATTGACATCTTGAACAGCTTTAGGATTTTAGCCATAAAGAAAAAACAAGCCTCCCACTCTATACTGCAGGGCTTCAGCCAGAAAAGTCTCAGAGAACTGCACCCAACCATATGCAAATAGTCACCTTTCCGTGGAAGATTTGTTCAAAAGTTATCACTTGATAGTGTCACAGTTGGACATAGTCATTTTATAATGCTGTATTTAAGCAGAAAATGCCAAGTACATTAAGTGCCTACAGTTATTGTAAAACAATGAATTTAAGACCCTGAAAATGTCCTGACATATAAATCTAAATGCATCAGTGACAGAATATATCAGAGATGTGGAGGTAGTGTTCCCATTATACAGAGGATGCACTGTATTACAAACATTAAGGTGCTCATCCATCATGCTTGTTAATTATATAAGGTATTTTTGGCCCATCCATGGAGCTACAATAGGAATATTGCCAAGAAACGGAGGGAGACTCATAAAACAAATGAGTTATAAAAACCTGTGTTGTATTATAAAAGTCAACAAGACATGTGTGCACTCTTTGACCCACTCTCACTCCCAATTAATCAAACTCATTATGTCCGTCAGGTTGATCAGTGGCTTAACTTTTTGAAAAATAAATCTGTAAATACCACAGAAGCTTCATTTCTTTGTGTTCCTCTAGCATAAGTTTTTGGTTGGTTTAAAGTCAGAAATGTAGTGTGCACAGCTGAAAAGACCACTTGTTGTAGTGATCACCGGGGATGGTTGGTGTGAGACTGACCTTAAGAGTGACCAAGACCATATAGGGAGGCAAAGGCAGGTGATGGAGGAAAACCCAGAATGTGGGCATTTATATTCACAGTGAAATAAAAAAGCCAACAATGATAAAACCAGGAGACGTGCAGCAGCAAACCCACTGCAGGCTAACCAATAATGAAACAAAAGGCATGCATAATACTCCTGGGGTTTGTCCAGCGGGGTGGCATGGCCCTTGAAAACTGATTGGCCAACCCAACATCTAAATCTATGATTGGCTATTTGCTTGGGTTATAGAGGTGGGACTTCAGTACATCGACTATTCTGGCTGTTTTCAACAGGTGAATGGTACTACTTTCAGTTGAAAATAAATACTTTGCTCTTTCCATAATTTTTCCAAGGAAAAAATATGTGTTTCATCAGACTTAAAGCTGTTTGTTTGCACTTACTGACATTGTTTCCTCCACTCTAGATCCTTGCTTGTGTTGTGCTTATTCTCTGATGTTCGTCACTTTGGATCAAAGCATCTGATGAATTTTAGAATTGTAGAAAAACTAGTGCACACTGCATAACTTGCAATGGACTAAACTGCCAATAAATGCACTTTTGCACGTCAGACAGCATACAAGAGTTTGAATGCAAATGAGAAAAAAAAAAAACTTTAAATTGGGAATTTGCACATACATCAGAAGATTCATATGTTGCCATATTGTGTTACTTACATATCATTAGTGGGGATAGAAAGGGTTAAAAAATATTGAATTGATTTGCGTGCATGACTTGATGTCTCTCACACCCTGGAAGTAGATAAAGCGAAGTACAGGCAAGTGTTTGGCATATTCACATTCACAGTTTTTTCCCCCACACATTAATTATGCATAATACATTAAATTAACTTAGCAAAGAAGTGGCTGCTCCAAGATGTATTAAGTTACGTTACAAATGCCTGTACGTAGTGGCAAGGAAAACTCTCCCCCCCCAGTGACCAACAGTGGTATATAGCAAGGCTAGACATTTGGTCATTTTATTTGGCCAGGTTCCAACATATCTCAGATTTCTGTTGGAACTGCAATTCAGCAAATTTTGAAGTCATTTTGTTGAAGTCACATTATTGAAAAATAGCATTTGAAAAAACTCAACTGCAACATTGCTTATGCCAAATAAAGTCCCATTTCCATCAGGTAAATGTACTCTTGATAGTTCCATTGGACAATACTTTTTATTGAAGAAGTTATTCCAGTGAAAAATGCTGACAGCAAACTTTCTCACACAGTAATACTACTAAAGCACCATTGTGTTGACATATATAGGCTGCCTGTGTACTCTTGCAGGACCAGGGGCTTAAAATCCAGTGGCCATATCATGAGCATACTATAAAGACTCTAGTGATGTAAACCCACTGACAGTCTTTCCTCCATAAGACCCAACTTCAGCCCCCCTGAGAGCTAAACAAGAAGAGTCTGAGGTGATGATTCCACCATGTTGCCTAGAGGAAATCTGCAAACACATAGCAAAGCACTCAAAAACACTCAGCGGCAACTTTCAGAAAAGGAGAACCAACATGGACATGCAGCATTCCCAATAGGGTGGGACCATGCCTTGCTTTCCCCAATGAGCTCACTCCTGAGAATGAATAAAAGCTGAAAGAAAAACATAAATCAATATAATCTCAGTACTTGGCAGTGTTACAGGTAGGGCATATTTTAAAAGGAAGCAACAACAGAAGGGTAGGAGAATGTATTGTAGCTATCAATAAGAGATGAGACTGTGTGGGCATCAATAGTTTGTAACAGCTGGAAGCTCCTGACCTGACCTGTGCTGTCTTGTTCTTAGAGATACATACATTTACAAATTAGGGGTGGCTGTGGTTCAGTTGGTAGAGTCAGTCGTCTTTAAACTGGAAGGTCGATCTCCAGCTCCTGCAGCAACATTTCCGATGTGTCCTTGGGCAAGACCCTTAACCCTGAATTGCTCCTGCTGCTTTGTCCATGGCGTACCAGTGTGTATGAATGGGATTAGTTACTTGTGATGGTCACTTTTCAAAGCAACCTCAGCTGTCAGTGGTAGGTGTGAACTGCGGTGAAAAAAGTGCTTCGAGTAGTCAGAAGACTAGAAAAGCGCTATATAAGGTCCAGTGCATTTACCATTTGAAGGGTTCCTGGAAGGAAGTGCTCATACCTGCATGTATAAAAATCCGAGGCAAGGTTTTTAAATATCGTTTTAGAATTATGTTGTAGAGTTATGTTTTTTTACAATTAAATATATTCTTTAATCTACCACTTTTTTTCTCATTAGGTGATGATGTTTTCTCGACATCATTAAAAAATGACGGCATTCCCCTTAATGATTTGTGAAATTTAAATAAAGGTTGAATGAAAAACTGTAGTGACTTTCACTATAATGACAATAAATGTATTTCTGCTCATTAAATTCTCGTTCCACAAGTATGGCCCTTAAACTTGTAAGGTGCAGCTGCTGTAAGTTCATGACTTCTTCTTCTTTGAGTTGGATGTGTTGCAGCATATCCTTTGAGAATGATAGGAAATT
Source organism: Labrus bergylta (assembly GCF_963930695.1). NCBI lineage: Eukaryota > Metazoa > Chordata > Actinopteri > Labriformes > Labridae > Labrus > Labrus bergylta. The sequence continues at coordinate 10,446,716 of NC_089213.1, read as the reverse complement.
TTGTTTTCTGAAGAACGGAGGGAAACGTCGAGTTCAAATGCAAACAAACTTTGAAGATCCAAACTCATCAAAAGATATTCATAAATGTTAAGTGTGCAAGGGATTTTATTATACTGTGTTTTAAAATATGAGTGTGAAAAATGAGGTTGTAAGAAGACAGACTATGTTGCCTTCTATTAAGAAATTAGTGTTTCCGTGTTTTTATTCATTGGTGGGATAAGATGAAGATTAGATTTTTTATTGGAGTATTCTCCATTACTGTAAGTTTTTTTTATTAAAACAGACGTGCATTTTATCCATTTCACCATCAGCATCATTTTATAAATAATCTGTACTTCATATTTAAAGATTTATAAGGTGGCTTCATCAAGATATTTTCTTACATTGTAAATGTGAAATAACTAGGGTTTTCAAAATAAAGCCTTCATTTTCATTAATTATTCAAAGAAAAAAATAATGCGTTAATGTAAGCAGATTTATTGCACTCTGATGTCATATATCGTTGATTATACAACCGTCCACAGCAGCTTTGCAAACTTGATGAACATACATGCAAAAAACATCATGGGCATTTGATTTTATACATTTATCCATCCGGGATCGATTGATAAGACTGTCTGCCCTCGATCTCTCCTCCCGTGCTTGTCTATCTCTACTGTATGTAACCACGCACACACGCACAGACATACACAAACATGCTGAAGTACAGTATATCTTAACTTTGGATACATGAACTAAAAGGGTAAGATTGCACATCAGTATTATACATCGATTGAATTGCAATCCTTCCCATTTGATAAAAAATCTACTCCTGTCACTGTTTCAAAAGCTTGTAAAAAAAGTTCAATTGCCGTTTGCTAGCTCATTTTTTTCAAAAATGTTGTAAGCAGCTGACTCCACACGCAGCCAGCATGATCTGATAAAAGTTAATTGTAAATAAACTCTCAATAAATTGAAGACAAGAGAACAAATTAAAATGTGGAAGCTCAATATAACCAACTAGAGACATCTAGGGTCTTGCAGTAAATCTCCTTTGATACGATCCTTAATATCCATAATATTGATATATGTAATTAATTAATAACAAAGCCTGTAATTAATTAAATTAGTTTGGAAGCACTCTAATTACCCCAACTTTGAATAAAACATGCAGTAAAATCGATAGTTTGTATGACTTTATGTCTTTCTTTCTTAGAATTCTCTCTCCTAATAAAACCTCTGAGCCTGCAGACTCTCCCTCCAGTCCAGTAAGTAGAGCAATTACTGAGTTACTTAAATAAAAATTGAACAAACTGTCCTAAATTGCAGCGAGATGGGCAACTTAACTGAAGGTCACATTTGCATACAATTTCCCTCTATTGACTTGTAACCTGAACAACGGTGGCTCAGAGAGGTGAGCATTTTGCACTGACAGCGGCAGCATGCCCGATGCCGGAGGGTGGGACGGGGGGAGGGGGGAGGGGAGGAAGCCCTCGGCTGTGTAAAGACTCCCGCTAAAGTGTTTGTCACACATGCTGAAGCTCATTTTTTTCAAAAACAACAAGCTTTCCCTCTTTGCCAGAGCCCCACAAGCACGCACGTCAACAAACCACCCCCCCCCCCCCCCACACACACACACACAAAAAAAGAAGCCTTTAATGCAGAAATGTCAACTCAAAATTGACTCATCGCTGAATCTGGAGTACGCAGCCACGGTTTCTCAGGTGGAGTTTAAAAAAGGCGAACACATTTCCTGCACGTCTCAGCGGATGAAAAATGGGGCATTGATGGCCAGCGCCCTCCATCTCTTCTTGACACAATTAGAACCTGAAGTGAAACTCCTCAGGCGCCTTGACTTTTGAATAGCAGCCATAATGATTCTAATTGTCTGAAACTATTATAGCCCAGGCTCTCTTTCACATTGAGAACATTTTGGGCTTTTTACCCCCCACGAGCAACATGTTACCTCCTCCCATTAAATTAATCATATATTTCACCCACGGTACTTATCAGTGGGTCATGCCCTATTATAAATACAGTTTTCTCTATTCATGCATACAGTGATTCCCACAAGGGTGGAAGAGTAGGTGATTAATTTGATTGGCTTTCCCCTCTGGCGGTACAGCGGCTGACTTGGCGAGAGTTTTTCCATTGTGCTGCACAGATGGGAGCTGCTATATGAGCTCCTCATGCAATACATGCAGGTACCATTTCACCTCTGTGCGGCAACGTGACAAACACATAATCTCACATGTTCATCTACAGCAATTATCACTTTATTTTTTTAAGTATCTGCAATGCAAGGCAAGTTTATTTATAGAGCACATTTCAACAACAAGGCAATTCAAAGTGCTTCACACTAGACATCAAAAGCTTCATGACGGAGAAAAAAATAAAAATTCTAGTTTGAGGAAGACAATTCTGTGATTTTCTTTCTGTGAAGATGTTAGAATCACATTTCTTTCTTTATAGATCGTTTCTCTGACCTTGGCTGCTGCAGTATATTTAAACCATTTCAAAAGTTCACTGCTGAAATGACTCACTTGTGTTATATTAAAGTGGATGTTCACGTTCACCTTTTTTTGTGATAACAGTCATCTCTGTGGAGACAAGTATACTTTAGCTGTATTCTATTATATTTGTTGTATTTTGTTTGTTTGTTTGTTTAATTATTTTTTTTCTGTTTTCTTTGTTATGGACTTTGTGTAATGTGATTTTCATAACAGTCAATGAATCTATCAATCAATTTGTGTCTGAAAGCGCCAATTCATCACAAATTTTATCTCAAGACACACAAAAAGAGACTTGACCGCTTTGTTTTATTAACAGTATGATCTTTGAAAGGGCAAACAGGGGGTGTGATTGTGACCAAATAAGCGCAAGCTCACAGTGTGGGACAACATAGTGAACACTGTTCTATCTCTGAACGGAGTTTCTGAAATTTTAAAAAAGGCTTTTAAAAAAGAAAATTCCAAACCCAAGATCCACTGTGATGTGATGGCATTTACAATAAAGAAGGATGAGTTTTTTTCTTAGAAATCAGGGCTTTAACGTGAACAGCACAAGGTCAGCAATGTTGTAAAGCTTCCCTGGAGTCCACAGGGTTTGAACAAAATTGGTAAGACATGGAAGTTCCTCACAGAAGCTGTAAACACATACAGTGCGTAGCAGGGGGGGTTGAGCTGAACACTAAAAACTGACACATTTTCCCCAACATACCTGTTTCTTGGAAAGGCCTCAGCTCTACATATACAGAAGAGGGATGTATTCAGCAGGAAATACGCACTAACGTTCATGAATAAATAATCAACGTTCAGCAGCACACACAAAGATGGACAAATGGTCAATCAGGTCAGAGATATCCTGATACTATCTGAAGGGTTTTGCTGGGTTATCATTCATGAAGTGATTATGTACATGCACACACCCTTTGTAGCTTAAAGAGTGGTTCAAAATACTTTAGAATTTTTAGCTATCTATTAATTTTCTTTTGCATGTATTTCATGTTTCAAACATGTACAGCAGCAGGTCAACAGCTGTTTGTACATCTGTTGAAAACCATTGAATTGAATATGTTTGCACCTCTTAGACTCTTCTCAGGCTATCACAAGTCGTCACAGATCCTATACCGTGTAAAAAAGGACCATGTATGCATGAATCCATACTTGTGTGTCGTTAAAACCATTAATTAAAAGCTTACATAGTGCTTTTAAATCAAAAATGGTTTGATCATTTTCTTCATTAGCCCATTTTTTTCCTCTTGACGTCCTGATGGCCAGTTTGCTTAACCCTCAGAGATAACTGAATTAAAAATGCAAGGGGCTGCCTCATGTAACATGACACCTTCAATGTTAACCCGGAGAGAGAGAGACACCTGCGTCTATGCATATCCCATTAATCTTGTTATAGCCCCAGCCTCTTTTTCACCGTTAAATATGCATTAAAAAGAATGGAGTCATTGAGTATATTTGGCATATAAAAGATATGGGCTCATCATTAAAAATCCATGTAAGCCCTTTAAAGCTGAAGAGAGGTGATTTCATGCTTGGCTGCATCATTTCGTAGGTGCTACACTCCACCACCACCACCGCCGCCGCCCGCCGCCTCCTCTGCCACCACAACGCAAAAACACACACACACACACACACACACACGGCATCAGACAGTGACGTCCTTGGCTCTGCCTCCCCCATGCGAGGCTCGGCGGGATGGATGCGTTGTCTGAACTAATGGAGCAGGGAGAACACAGGCTGGCTGTGAATAGAAGGAGGTGGAGGAGAGATCAGGGTGCTCTTGAAGCACCGCTTTGCATTCACACAACAGCAGGCTACTGTCAGTGTGGGTTTTTGGAGAGTAGAGTAATATTTAGTGGCTAGAGCGTGCCGGATCTTCCCTGGGAGTTAGTAGCGGCGAGGCGCTCCCTCTGGACTGTTTTGGGCTGCAATTTAAAGGTCCTTTCCTTTTGTTTACATCCGATTTCACTCTCGTACATCAAGTCACCGCTGAAAATAAGCTGCTAAGTCAGACTTGTGTGCTAATGATACAAATGTGCCAAAAAGTCCCTTAAAGAACATCTGCGGTTCCATAACCATAAAAACATTTTGCCTCTGATTAATGTGGTATTCTTAGGCTCATGGCTCTCCTTAGCAGACCACCAGACGTGATGTTCAATCAACTATGCATGACTTGACCTTAATGGATTTTTCACTGGGAGGCTTGGGTTGGTTATTAGGGAACCAGCTCATGTGGAACAACCTTGTCCCCTTGGGAGGGGAATTACACCAGTTCAGAGGAAACCCACATTACGGCACGAGGCGAGGAGAGGAAAGCACCATTTTCTCTTGGCTCACATACATCTTTCAGTTTAAAATGTGCCAACTGTGTGATCTCAAAAGAAAATTTTCCATCTGCTGCTTGATTACATATTCCCTATGCTTTCTCTGAACAAGTTAGTGCAGTCACCCTTTTGACTGCAGCTCTGTTCGTTTGTCTTTGCTGTTTAATTTCACTTTTTTAGATTTATTTGCGTCCTTGTACCTGATATCTGACTATAAAAACAGCTCTTTGTTCCCGAATTTCCCCTCTGGGGATCAATAAAGTACTATCCTATCCTATCCTAGATAATTACCCAAATGTTCTCACGATTGGCTCAAATTACCTACTTTCCTGCAAAGAAATAATTTCTCTGAGAGAGCTTTAGACCTTGTGCTCTTGTTGCTGTGGAAATCAGACTGTTGCATTGTGCGTCTGCTTAGAACGATGACCGTCATTTCGGCACCTACTGGAAGCCTTGATCACCGCGCTCTGTTTACCCTATTCCAATGCACACACATCGGTAAAATAAACAAAACAAAATGGCCCGGTGTTGAATTAATTTTCTCCTCCAGCTGTGTACTCTAATTGGGATAATAAGCTGAAAGGTTATCAACACTCCATGAGGCATTATTCAAGCACCTAGCTCATTTTCTCCTCCCCCTGCTTACTTCAGCAGCATTAGAGTGTGTGTGTGCTACAAAGCAGGAAAGTAAACATGTATGTCTATGTAGGAGTTTGTCGAATGAAATACAACTCATACTGTAGATGTTAAAAGACAATACTTGTTGTTTTAAGGGTCAGCTGCACTGATTTAAATAATAAAACGCAATTTAAATCAATTCAATTATGATGGAGGAAAGGTTTTAGTTTTGCACAGATTGGTGGGCGGGCGGCCCAGGTTCGAATCCAGCCTTTGGCTCCTTCCCTGCATGTCATTCCCTACTATCTCTGCCCCTGATTTTCAGCTCTATCCACTGTCCTATCTCTCAATCAAAGGAACAGAAAGCCCATAAATAAATCATAAAAAAAAATAAAAAAAAGAATTGCTCCCTCTGGTTTGTCGGCGGCATTTTAATTTGTATGAATGGGATTAGTTACTTCTGATGGTCTCACTATAGAAACCTCTGCCATCAGTGTGTGAATGTGTAGGTGTGACATGCACTGTGTAAAAGCAGCTTTGAGTAGTCAGAGGACTAGAAAAGCACTATACAAACTCAAGTCCATTTATCATTTAAAATGTGGTTAGAGGCAATTGCTGATACTTCTCATTTAAACCATTTAGGCTATGCATATGTTTGCTGAAGGAGGAGCTGTTGAAAATGCATATTCAATATTTGAAATATTAACGTTGTAGGTGCGAGCTGATTGGTGTGCTGACAACAGAAGTTGGATTGTCAGAAACATCTAAAGCATGGGAGCAATTTAGTCTTCCAAGCACCTACTCATTTTTCTCTATTGCTACTGCACTGCAAAGCACGTAAAACATCATTTTCTCCTATATGAACACGTTTCAGTCTTTGTTGGAATCATAGCCGTGGCTTCCCATCAAAGTTCTTTTTAATTTTCTGTTCGTTTGGTTGGGAAGAGACGCTGGCAGCAGTCACAGTTCAGCGCCATCAGAGAGAGTAGATTGTTCAAATCATAAGAGAGAGGATGTGTCTTTGTTGCCAGATCTGAGGACAATGTGTTGGTAAGTCACAATAACGCTTCATTTTCTGCTAATGTGTTTGTCTAAAAAAAGGCCATTTTTGTGCCGGAATGTTCCGTAGATAAGTGGCATGTAAACAGTTAGCCAGATATTTACATTTGTGTTTAGTGGTTGGAATACTCATTCATTAGTTAAAATATGTCTGTTAGAAACGGTCCAATTAGGAAACAAACATGTTATGTTAATATCAATTCATTTTGTTATGCTCATTCAACACTTGAATACCCTCATGTTTTAATAATTGTGCTTGAATTATATTGTGACTACAACCATGTAAAAATGTAACTGTAGGCCTGGTGGTGAGGCTAAGGAATGTCTGCAGACTATTTTGAACCACGTTTTTTTTTCTTTTTCTTACACATTTTATTGCTCTCTGTGAGCACAAGATAATTATAGTTATGATGTGCACAAAAGTTAATTAATTTGCCTCTTCAAAGAGTTCAGTTCATACAGCCATATTAAGTTTTTTCTTTTAACCTAGGAATGTCATACAGTGATATTTAGGGTACTTACAGTTCTATAACCCATGTGCGGAGGCTATAGTCCTCCAAGCAGGCGGCTCAGGTTCATATCCGACCTGCTGCTCCTTTACCTGCAAGTCGTTCCCAAATCTCTCTCCCACCCTCCCCGGTTTCTGACTCTATCTATTGTCCTATCTCTAAAAAAAAGGCACAAAAAAGCCCCACAAAAAAACCTTAATCGCTGTTTTGCAAAATAAGAGAAATGTGCCTAAATCATTAGGAAAAAAAGGGCAAAAAAAAACTAGAGCTTTTTCCTGAAATAGAAAACAAGGATAGACATAGGTAAAGGTAAATTAATTTATGCTTTGCCTTGCATGGTGGTCACAGTGTGACATTTCAGACTCAGCTCCTCTGGCCCAGCTCTGCGGTGTCAGATGTTAGACTCCCCAACTTTTCTAGTCCAACCTGCACTTTCTCAGCCTCAGATGAACTCTGATTAGTTTTGACATTTCTCTCAAAGCAGTCACATTAGTTACCAGCATTGTGGTAACTGTCTTGTGAAGAGGTGTGGACAGCGCATCTGCCTGATGAAGAGATACTAATATGATAACAGACCACCCAAAATGAGGTACATCACTTACCAAAAGACTCTGAGCTCGGTTGCATTACACGATACAGATCTGAGACATGACATACCCCTTGCCGCTGTAATTATGCACCACAATGGTGCCAATGCATTTAAAGCAGCACCATTATTACAACTGACAGTAGATTCATCTCCTCATCATTTATTCAGTGCAAGGCAATTTTCCAAGGCTTCCCCAGCAGATGGTTGTCAATTTTACAAAAAGATAAAGAGATTCAGTCCAGCCAAGCCCAAACTGATATCCCCAAGCCATAGGTTGGTTAGTTATTTTAAGGCCTTGAAATAAAGTATGGGGTCTTGGTCTCATATCTGCCTGACAAGAGTGACAAACAAAAATACATGTTTCACAGATGCATTTTTTTCAAGGAGTTCGACAAAACATCCTAGCTGGCTTTTATGGAACCATTTATTCCACTTTAACATCGCCCACACTTTTAAGGGTCACTTAGGTTGCCTTAAAAGTGGCCATTAGTCGCGCTTTCAGAGACGGGGACCTCTTGTAGGAGGAGCACCACTTGATACAAAGAGCTTTCATCTCCTGAATTGTCCGTCTGAACACAGCGCTGCAACACTCAAAACATACATATCACGCAGGGTTAAATTAGAATGTGTCCAGATAACAAATCCCGACTTGTTTTATATTCATTAACACCGCAAGCATCAAGTGCATTCGCAGCCGATTTTCAACAGCCTATCATTATTAAAAAGCACTTCCTCTCACAATAGGATGCTTGATGATTTGTATAAAAATCTGACAGTGAGTCGTGCTGTGCCGTTCTACACATCTTCTAATTGTACCGGCTTACGACTGTGATTTGTTTGTTTTTTCCCACTCTCCCTTTTACTATTTGATTGGTTGTTTTTGAATCCATTTGTGTCAGACAACTTTGCCTAAAAGCCCATGATGAATGGGTTGGATTTGACCCGTCTGAACTTATGCTTCACAAAGTGTCAGTTGACTGACATCCAATGCTGTGAACTAAAATGCAGTTGGAATGTTATGGCTTTTCTTATTCACTTCTGTCCCAACAAAAACTGTTAAATTTGGTGTATAAGACACTTTAAATACCCTTTTTTCATATTGAGAGTCCCCACTTATCGACGTACCAATATACCAGAATAATATACATGGTCATGACACATGCGTCGTCTTGACCACATATACAACCGTCAACAACACACACTCACCTGACGTGTTTGAATAATCACAATCCTTCATTAGCTCTGTCCCAATTAAGGGGTTGCATTCTTCAGGAGGCGCATTTGAAGACTGACTAAGTCACAACAGCATGTTGAAGGCTGTCCCATTTCAGAGGTTCCTTCAAATTTGGCTTTGCCTAGCAAATGAACGATCCATACGTTATATTATTTGGCCCCCAACATATCCTGTGATTTATTGTGAGTTAACTCAAACAAACTCGTGAGCTATCAAGCAGCCAAGTACTACAGTTTTGAGTGAAAGTCATTAGTTTCAACTCAGTGTTAGAACTACCGATACAAGTGTTATCTTTGAAATAATAGCCTAATTTAAGCGGAAAGTTTTGTTGCCTAGTGCAAGATGTTAAGGTTGCTAGGCAACAGAGCAGCCCTTGGTAACGTATGGCCGTCCCTGTTGTCCAGCACTTATTAAGGGTAAGCGTTGGGACATCTGCTGGCAGAAATGGGAAATCCTCTGAAGTCCTCATTAAGATACTCATTCATTAGGCAACGAGAGTACTCGAGTACTAATGCTGCGTTCCATTTGATCTCGGAAGTCGGAAATTCTGAGTTGCCGGTCTGATACGTCATCAGGAACGCCCCCCGAAGTCATAATTCCGACTTGGAAACACGGAGAATCTTCAGTAGCCCGACTTCAGATCCAATATGGCTGCTACGTGCATCAACAGGGATGTTAAAGCTGTTACTGTGTTTATTAGCAGCTTTTTTGTGTGTAATTAAATCAATCACACTGATGGTTTTTTCATGTTATTTTCGGTCAGAAAGTATCACGTAGTGTGTTGTTATAACAACAACAAAACAAAGGTACTCCGGGAGGCATCCATGTTGCTTTTCCGACTTGCAACTGGAGCGCAGTTAACTCGGGTGTGACGTCATTCCCAGTTCCAAGGTCCGAGTTCCGAAGTTAATGGAACGCACCATAATATTACTGTAGCCCATCTCCAATCAATCCGCAGAAAGAAGTCTAGTTTGTAGTCTGTTAAGTGTGTAAAAACAACAGTAGGAGACAATATCAGCGGAGAAAAGAGGTTAAAAGCTGCAAAACTGCATGACAGAAATCTACAAAACTGAAGATTTGCATGTGAAGTAAGCACAGTAAGTAACGTGGTGGGATTGGATGGTGTTTTAAAAAGTGGTAAATGGAAAGAAAATGTCACCTTAAAGGCAGAAAACTTTGCCAGGTGCCTGTTCACCTTCTCTCACTTCAGCCTGAGCGGAAATGTTCAGTGTCATGTGAGTAATACCAGCTTGGTTAGCACATTTAAAGAAGTCTATAGAGTAAACAGTTGTTCTGGACCAGCCTCTTACTGTATATTCCAATGGAATTATTTTTAGAAGTGAAAAATAGTTTTAAACCCAAAAAAAACACAATTTCTAAATCAATATTTTGTGTCAAATAAGTGCTTTCTTAAGTATGCTGCAATGTAATAAGTAGAATAATGCATAGTGAGAGGGTGTAATAGCAGAATTGAACTTTAACAGGATGAGACAAGACCCCTCACGTTGTTGTCCTAATCACTCTGACCGGGTTCTATTCTGCTATAATAACCGGCTCACTAAACATTATCTCTTACTTATCTTATATTGCATCCATAAATTGTAATTCTACTGATGCAGAAGAATAGATCATGGTGAATACCATATAGGTATAAGACTTGTCATTTTCCCTCACATTGACGTTCATCCGGAATGGTCTGATAACATATCTGGCTTTTGAACTTCAGCTGAAACATGTCAGTCTGAAACTAAAGATGACCTCGCCAGTCAGGATGCTAAGCTGATGAAAACATGTAAGTGTTTATAGAGGTCATCACACAACCTACATAATGACCAAAAAAAAAAACAGATGAAAATACGATATCTAAGACAATCCTGTTCATAATTGCACACGATAAACAACTAGGAAGGACAAGTTTCATTGTGTGCTGTGTTTTTCTTTCAGCGTTGCTTCATGATGAAGGACTCTGCTGAGATCCACGGAGGTTTATATTGATGCAATCACTGTAAAAGATGTGATACCCTTTGCTTTGATTTATTAGCTACTCTTCAATGTAACTGTACCCACATTTGAAAGGTACATATTGGTCGCAGCCCGCTATCGATCCTTCTACAGTTTAAATGGATGGCTTTGTTTAGCGGTGAAAAAGTGAGCAATTTTTACTCGCACTGGCAAGCTGTTTAATAGTCCCAAATCTATATTTCATTAAAATGATGACACATTGCACCCATAGCCCTCTCCTAACTCCTGTTCTATTGATCTCCAACTGTTTGGGCCTTGTAGAGAATAATAAATCGTCCCAGGCACTCGTTTGAAACTCTCACCTTCTATTATACATGTAATGAAGCACAGGAATTACACAGTGGCATGAGGGAATTTGAGGTCACCCTGCCATGAATCTTTATCACTCAAGATGTGTTATGGAGCAATTTGGTCCTCATCATTGCCATGCGGAGCAGATGGACTGTAAATACCATCTAGAATGTTCTCACATGACATACTGTATGCTCTCTAACCAAAGAGGAGAAGCAAGAGAATCCATCTTACTTAGAGGCTCATGGTTCCCCAATTCTTTGTGGATAACAGCCAAGAGCGCCACAATCAATAGTATTTTTTCACAAACACTTCTGCTCACACGTGCTTGAAGCAATCCAGGGGAAAAATCCCTGCTTTATAGGCTTGCAATGTGTCATCATTCATGAAAAGATGACCTTTACTGTCCCTTTACAGCATGCAGCGTTTAGCTGGGAATGAAACAGCGCTGGACTTTTCTCGCCTCTCTTTTCTTTCATTTTATTTTCACACAATTAAACTGAGTAAAGGGCCAGAGCAACTCAAAATGGGATGAGAATGTTCCAGTAATGGGAACCTGTTGTGTTTATGATGAATACCGGCCAATCTGTCTGCCTCTGGAGGGTAAACACGTTCGACATTTGGTGTTGACCTTATCCCTTCTATTAGGCTGCTTGTTTTTCTGACAGAGATGGATAAGGTCGCTTTTTCTCATTTCATCATATAGAATGATGTTGGTTAACAAGGTGTCCTTGTTAGGTCAAAGCAAATTCACATTTACATGTTTCACTGGCACTGTCATATCTGAGGTGAGCTCATAATGAACAAAAGCTGCCCTGACTGCTGGTTTACTGAGACACTGAGGACATTTCATTGGAAATGCCAGTGTGTAATAATTTTGAGTGGCATTATGCAACATTTTCAGTTCAAATAAATGTTCATCTTTACTTCATATTGGCCATAAAAATAACAAGGAGACACTTTATAACAATTTCATGACAGCTTTTAAAGGAATAAACAATGACAAATTCTTAGAAGCACAGGTTAGCCTGTTAGCCTGAGCATCAGTAGCTATTGTGGCTGAACAAAAGGAGTGCTGCCGCCTAGCCAAAGTCAAATGGTAAATCAAAGAGACGTCTCACTATACCAAACACACTGCTTGACTGACAAGTGACCTTTGGGAGGCACAGTCCAGAAAATGTTGCAGCAAGATGCTAATCAGTATTAGCACCTGGAATGTGTGGCACGCAGTGGCTGACTGTGTGAAGAAAAAAAAAAACCTTGTGTAGAATAATATGGATCATCATGGGAGTTCTCTCTGCTACTCCCTCCCTCAACCCCCCGGTGAAAACTCTGTGTTGTCTATAGTCAATACCAACAGGCGGAACCGACCTGAGAAAAACAATATGTTTACAGATGATGTATCTGAGTATAATTTACATGTCGTTTTTATCAAAGCAGCACATACAACAACAGTACGGCAGCTTTCTGTAGCAGCTCCCACTAGCTTACTCAGCAGTCTTTGACGTGACATCCGGTGTTTACTTGGCAACGATCAACATTTCGTGTCTGTCATGGCGGATCATCATGGCAGCTGCCGACAAGACACGGACCGTTACAACTATAAAATTATGGATTTCTCTGGCTTTGATAACTGTTGGAAATATTTGACATAAAGCAAGTACTCACCAATAAAATATATGCAACATGGGTTTGGTACATTTAAATGTAAACATTAGCAACCAAACTCTACATATTATACCCTTAAGCCTCCTTGCAAACAGCGATAATATGTCCCTACAAACCCTGATTACAGGACCTCAGGGTTCTGCTGGGATTGTAAGTTTGTAAAAGTTCCTTGAGGTAGGCGGCTGTGTATCCATACAGGGCTTTAAAAAGTGAAAACAAGAAACTTGAACTGGATTCTAAACTGTATAGCAAGCAAGTGTTGAATACATAATTGGTGTTATATGTAACCTTATGGAGGATTTGGTTAGTAGTTTATCTGCAGCATTTGAAAGTGGGAGATTTGGGGATGCTTTACGTTGACAGGTGACAAGTGATTTGCAGTAGTCCAAGCGGGAGGAAACTTTTTCATGAATGATCATCTCCAACTGAACTATGGATACTATTGGCTAATGTTTCTCAGCTGAAAAACAAGAGCAAACCATGTTGGTCAAAGCACAAAGACTGGCCAAATTAAACACCTACTGTAGATTGCAAAGAAGGGTATTAACAGAAGAAGAAAGAAACAGATAGTTTCAGAATGTCATCAGGAGTGGCTATAAGTACTTCTGTTTTATTGGTGGTATGTTACAGCTGAGTTGATTGGACAGTAAAGACACATTTTGGGACACAAATGAAACGTTTAATTTGATGTCATCTGCAAAACAATGGTAAGAACTACCTTTAAAGCTGTTTATTATGTGAAAGCAAGACGCAGAAAGTTTGCAGGAAAGGAATGAAAGAATATTCATATATTTATAAATGCCCCTACAAAGACCTTACGACTTCAGTGGTCAAATACATGCATGAATTTTAAACTATTGAACCTTCCTTTGATAACAGCCAGCATATCTCCAACTGCACTATCTGGCCCCACATGCTCTAATATTTAGCATCCAACCAATGGCCAGTTCAGTTTTTCTGAAGTTTGTTCACTGAAGTTCTTTGGACCAGAGGAGTGGGTGGCTCATTACTCGGCTCTCATATGCAATGTGGGTGCAGACAAGGAGTCTACAGCGATGAAGTTATTTGAAGTGTAAAGTATGGGAGCTGAAGATGGCTTGTGTATGTTGATTGTAATGTTAAGTCAATTTGAATTAGTCTGTTGAATTAGTCTGCTCAGTCTGTAGGGACTTGGTTTGGGAATCGGAGGGTCACCGGTTCAAGTCCAGGCACAGACCAAGTCCAGATAATGGTCTGGTAGCTGGAGAGGTGCCAGGGCACTGTGTTTGTAGCATGTTCATTAAACAGAGTGTAAAAAACGAATTTCCCCTAGCGGGATTAATTAAGTATAAATTATTATTATTATTATTATTATTATTATTATTAATAATAATATCATGATCAGGCCTTAGTGGTCTTCACAATCAGTAGACATTCCACCCCCAGTCCTTAGAACCTCAATTCTGCTAAGGAACATCTTACTCTATAAGTTACTGTGTCGTTAATAATCGTGGTTTTCTGACACAAGACAACAAGTTCATTTGTATAATCATGTTCTAAAATCTGTTTTTGGCCTCTTAGTTAACACTCCTATTGCTGTGCACCTGCAGATGCATTATTTAAAGGCAGTATGCGACCGTTTGTTAGTTGTTCTAATTTACACATTTTATGCAAAATACACTTTACAATGTTTTTCTCACACTAACATAAATCCCCCTAATAATGAGAAAAGTCCATCCTCTTTGTCTTTTGCCTACTCCACTTTTCAGAAAATGTGTGCTCAAACAGGCCGTTTGGAGAGTTTCATAACCCCTCCCCCAGGTGGGTGACACTCCCACAGCTAGGTGTTTGTTCTGCCCTCTGAGTCTGCCTTTCCACCATAAACAATAGGGCATGATTCATGAAAGCGTGAGCCACCCTAGCCCTTCCAGAGAGGGGCATGGTCAAACATAGTTAATTTGCATTTAAAGCTACAGACACAGAAACAGCCTCTTCTGAGCAGGGCTGAAATAGAGGGGTTTATAGGCATGACAAAATACAGGATCAGAGTAGATTTTTAACAAGAAACTTTACAGAAACGTCTTGGGGAGCTCTGAGACTTCTTTAAACTGGTTGAAAGGGAGTATGATATGTGACATTTAAAAGCCCAGTGTGTAATGTTGCAGATATCACTCAGGCAGACTGGGCTATGTAAACAACGTGAGCCTGGTGTTACAATGTACAAGGTAAAATAGTGTTATTCTGGGAATTATATGCTTTAGTATATTAAAATAAATAACTATATACAAAAACCAAAACACTGAAATCAAAGATGCTAACAGCTTCACAGAGCTGAGGGAAGATGCTGCAGTGGAGGCTTCTCTTTGGGTTCTACATCTCAAACATCAAATATGCATTCATATAATCCATGGTAAAATAAAACTCCATCAACATGTGTTTTTTTGGAGGGACACTCTAGATTTTGTTGAAGTTAACTGCCTGTGAAGATTTTGATCATCTCGATTTGTAATTAAAATGTCCGTAATTTTTTTTGTAAAGGTGAAATGAAGGGCATCGCACATTTTTATCCAGAAAGATATTTTCACTCCAGAAAAAGTCTTGCTTCTTGTAAACCTGATGTTTAAAGACCTACAACTACAAAATAAAATGATTTATGAACAAATGGATCCCTGCTTTGAGAATCATTGCTGGCTGTGTTCAGATTGTAATGGCCAAGTTTCACATTCAGAATTCTCTTGTACTTTTTTCTGGGGCTTGTGGAGCTTACTGAATCATAAAACTCCTTCCCTTGTCAGTTCATCGACTCTGGGCCCTATGAGAGCACATTACAAGGCCTGTGCTTCCACCTGAACCCTGGCTTTGATTACAGAAAAGAGCAGGTGTGAATTAAGCGGGTGCAACAGGATAGCTTCCTGTGAATAAATGCATTTTGATTATGAGCAAACATTGCCCTCCTTTGGCCCTCATTATGCAAATTAGGAATTGTATTTTAGGGGAAGGGAAAGGGATGGAGGGCGAGGGTGATTTGTTTGCAGGAGGATTTTGTGCAGCCTGGCAGTCATATGCTGTTGATTAACGGACTAATGGACAGGCAGCAGAGTGGGGTGAAGTAATTTCATACCAATCACTATTCATTACTTAATGAGAGATGATGACTGGGGGCACTCTCGAGCTCCAACAGCAGCAAAAGGCAAAGTTGATGAATTGTAATAAAAAAATCATATCATTATTTACCTCTTTAAATTCACCAGGGTAAAGGAACTTAATTAAGAGGCCCACAGGAGAATGATGGAACCGTTTTTTTGCACAGAAAGACAATCATTTATCATGACCTAATAGGATTTTTGTTTACAGCTCGGGCCATCAGAGCAGCAGTACTCTTTACCTGTTGAACCAAAGCATAATCAAATCAGAAACGGCATGCGGTATATTTCACTTCTGTGATGCTGCTCAGCTTCACATTGACTTTGTAGACGAATGAACCAGAAAGAGTCATCTTATTTAAGAGGACTTAACTTCATTGAATTTTACAGGATTTTATTTTAATGACATGTTATTTTGGGAGTTTGTGCCGTGGGTAATGAAGTGTCTGTACTTGTGAAGCGATGATGCATGGGAACATATATGTTTGAGCTTCAGAGGTAGGCAATTTTTGTCTTTGGTTAATGGTTGCATAAATGGAGCACAGAGAAATTTTAGGTCACAGATTGGAGTATAGGTATATTGAATACACTCACTGTCATGCATTGGTTGTTGGTGTAATTAATAGGAGAGAAGATGTTTACAATTGTAACTTACAGGCTGTATCTAACTTGTCTCCAGACTTTGTTCGTGCTACCCGATGCCCAGGACCCCTTTGTCAGGGACACCCTGTCAGTCCAAGTAAAAAGTTAATCAATGGTCCTTGATGAAAAGACATTTTCAGAATATGGACCATTAACATACCTAATGCACTCAAAAGATAACCAGATCCATATTCATTTTTGTGCCTTTAATGGAGAGATAGGACAGTGGACAGAGTTGGAAATCAGAGAGAGAGAGAGTGGGGAACGACATGTGGGAAAGGAGCCACAGGCTGGGTTCGAACCTCGGCCGCCCGCTTCGAAGACCATAGCCTCCATACATGGGGCGTGCGCACTAACCACTGCGCCACCAGCGCCCCCAGATCCATATTCTTAATACAGACTTCAGTAACACTTGTTGTCTGTGAGAGAGCTGTCTGTGATGTAGGACACTAAATGGTGCAAAGCGGTCTGAATCCTGACCAAGGTGTCATCCTGTCTGGTCCCAGGCTAACAGTTTAGCCTTTTGATGCTTTTATGGCAGTCTAGTTTCTTGCCTTTACGGTAGTGATTTCATCAGCCATGAAGGTCACAGACCAATGCAAGCCTCAGAAGTTGTCACATGTGACGGTAACCAGCCAATCAAATCTTTGACTCAGACCAGGCATTATGAGGGAACATGATACAGAAACACCAAAGTTAGGGAAAAGTATACGTCGTCTGCTCTGAAATTAGAAAGGAAGACATATGTACAAAATATTTTCATCGAGAATGGACAGACTCTTCAGTGTCATTATCCCACAGGCAGTTTAAAATGAGAATGTCTCATATTTTTTACACGCTATAAATCATTTTTAAGCGATAATGTCAAACATCACTACTAGACAGAGAACATGTTTTGAGCAATCATAACAACTCACATCTAACCTGAGGACACATGGAATAAATGAACTGAGATCAATATGATCGATCCACCAGAATCCTGACGCATTCATTTACCGACCAACAACATGACAACATACTGTTGACAAAGGAAGCTTCATGACCGACACTTCTCCGTTGTTTTTACTGTATGTTTTTTAATTTTACATTGCTTTTTGAGGATGTGGGTACAAGACATGATGTACAGAAGGCAAAAATACACAGAATATCTTATATTTTGAAAAGAGCAAGCAGCTTTTCAACAGCAGCTTTTTTAAAGGTTGAAAGATTTCCTACTCAGTGGGCTAATAGTGGGCACGCAAAAAAAGGCGGTCCACTCGGGAAAAAGAAGCTGGGTGCTGTTTTTCCTCGAGGTGGCCGCCTGCTGCTGCGGTGGTGCTCAGAAAAAAATGCAAAGTTGACACGTGGGCTTGAGCCTTTTTATTTTAATAAGCCTTTTTTCAAAAGCTGTCTATCTGTATTTTGTTTTTAAATACAAACCTTTGACTTGAACCAAGAAAATCTGTATTTTGATATTTGATAAGATATAAACAACATTTAGCCTAAAATACAGTAAAGTGAAGTACCCTCCACTCTATATTTAATGTTGTGATCTCATTGTATTAAATGTTGTTTGTTTGATTTGACAATCAGCTGTTGACTATACAGGACTTGCATTGAAACAACTCCTTCAGATTATATGACACTGAATCATATCCTCTCTGAATCTAAATTGGATACCCCTGATGTGGAGCATCAAAGACAGCTTGAACAAGGAACTAAACGAGGTGGACGTCTGCCTGTATGATGTTTGATCTGTTAATCCTGTGCTGCTCGACACTCTTCGTCTTGTTTATACTTCTACTCAGTCACTCCGCCTCCACACCTGCTCAGACTTCCTTCCGGACTACTTGAAGCCTCTCCTTGCCAGTCTGGTTCTTTGGGAAGTATGCTAGGCCTGCTCTGCTTGTTACCACTATGCCTACCAGCTCCTTTGTTCTTAGGTATGACTCCACAGGTAGCACTTTTTCCACACAGGAAAAGTGTTACATTGAAATGCAAAGAAAGCCCCTGGCAGCCTCCATAACAGCACAAATGCTTGAGTGTTTAATTCTGTCTATGACAAGGCAAATAGTCAATCATATTGCGAGATTTTGCAGTGGCAAACCCCACCCACCCCGCTCTGCCCCTGGTTTCCACAATGTTCTTCAGTGTCCTTAAACATTTAATTGAACACACATAATAATGTGTTGTAGTATTTCTTTGAACAAACAGTCAATTGTGTCCCCAAGGTTGTCTTTAAGTACCTCTTCATTGATCAAATGATATAAATGATTTAATAAAGATGAATATGGTCATATATATATATATATACATATATTTATTTATATTTGTGCAGAGATCAATGTGTAACTTTTAAGAATTTGCTACAACATTTAAAGCAAGAGGTGAACTGTCCCTAACGTAGAATTTCCCTTGTTTTACTTTTCCTGTAAACCTATCAAAGTGTCATAACTCACAGTATCTGTTTGTTAAAGGTCTTCAAAAAACTCTCTGCTGGTGCTTGCAGGGTTTTAAAAAGATATGTCCCAGTTTTAAAAAATTCTTCTTTAAAAAAAAATGTTTTTAAGGATAAATGTGGTAGAATTCGATTTGAGAATTTGATTTATTTTCTGCAGGTTTCCACGAGAGCTACGAGTGTCTTCAGCAACTAAGACACCCAGATGAAGTGCCGATGTACATATGGTCCAATAATCTAATCCATATGGTTGAAGTTATTCCTCATGTAAACATCCAATTAAATATGCTCTCTCATTCTCCTCGCGGTGTTGATCTATCATTACTGAACAGGTGCTGTTTGAATAGTGAACTGTGTAAATTTTGGAGCTTGCAGAATCTCTCCTCTCCCTTGACAGTTGATGCGCGTGTTTGTGCATGTGTTGATCGGAAAAGTACAAGAGGGAAGTAAGTCATATTTTTTTTACCGATCACTTCACCAAAGCTCAAAACTCCACAGTGGGAGCGACAGTACGCCCACACCAGATTGATTTTTGTCATCAGTTGATCTTTTTGCAGCCTCAGTAAATCTGAATTATGCTGCTGCAGTATTAGCCTCACAAGGCTCCCAACTGTGCCTCCAACAGCTTTGCACTTCTCGAGTCTTTCATGTCTGTGGTAATGATGAGGATGATCATGTGTCAACCCCCCGCAAATAAGTCAGTTTCTCAGTTTCTACAAACTTTTTTCCTGGCAGAGGAAATAGCTGTGCCCTTTGTGGCGATATTGCCAGAGAAATACATCTAAAAAAGTGGCACAACTGTCTTTGTGCTATACAAAGTAAATAGGTTTAAAGTTATTTTTTTATTTTTTTAAGCTAGAAGATGTTTCGATCTGAGCTGGCAGTTGGAAACCTCTAAGTCCCAATGAGCCCAGCTAACCTGTTAGCCAAAGGGTAACACTTATCTGTCTCTCGCATTGGCAAAATAAAGACAGAGCTAAGGGCTAATTCCTGCACCCACACAGTACATCAGTTTCTAAAACTCCACAACTCTAAATCAATCCATGTATACCCATTGATTCAACATCCCAAAGCACAGATGTATTGAAGGCAATGGATTCCAGCCTCAAACTCAGGGCGCTCTTACTTAACTTGAGATTACTTGCAAAGTGTATGAACCAAGAAACTCTTTCTAACTTCTTTACTTCGCCATGTTGAACCACAACAACAAATGGCAGACTCCTGAGTTCCGTGAATATGTCGAGTGGTATGACATATTCACTGACACCACTGACATTTTGTAGATATGACTCGCTTTGTAATTTGGGGTCACTTTGAGTAGCAACCCCTTCTCTTTGTCCATCCACATAAAATGTTTGTGCATGAGCTATTTTTGTATATTTAAACTTCACTGGTCTGTGGAAGGAAGGTTATGTACATATGTGTTAGTTGGTTCATTACAAAGTCACATTGACAACTACTGGCCATATATATATATATATATATATATATATACTATACTACAGCGATTTAACAGGCGTTATTCTGGATCCATGTACAGGAGTGTTGTTATCAAACCGTCGTCTAAATGCCAAACTCTTTGAAAATTAACAATGATTCCATTTTCAGTGGATCATTTTTGTGTAAACGAGAAAAATGTCACCAAAGAAACCCTTAAAAAAATCCTGTCCTGACCATAGACTGTAAATATTAATGGTGTAGCCTGAGTGACATCACCCCTCTGTTACTGCAGGGGCTCCGGAGGCTCATTGACAGCAGCCGCCATGCTGGAAATCCTGTCTCAGTCAAACTTTCAGTCAACTTAACGACAGGCTGAGAGCTGGAGCTGAGGCGGGTTTTAAGCCTCCTGACAAACCATTACCAGACCCACCGGTCAATAAGGGCAGCTACTCGCTAACTATGGATAACAAGTGTCGTTCATAAAATCAAAACGGATGGGTTTTATACCCACCCCTCGTACAGTGTGGGCCCATGAGGACAATAACAAGGAAAACCTTCTCTTTTTTTTGTACCAAGCTGTAAACATGTTAACTTTTCTGTAAAAACGGTCATTTTAGGCTGTGGTGTGTATTTGACCCAATGCTCTTGGAGTGAGCCTCAAGCAGACAGGATTTTGCACTTCCGCATTGGTTTCAATTTTCACACCAGAGGTTTCTGCTTGGTCCTGGCGTAACTGCAGCTTTAGACCTGGGACAAGTTTGATTAGTTGTTGACAAAGTTAATATCAGAAGTCCAGCATCTCCTTGATTTTGATTGGTCACTGAGGGAGAATGACATTGAGAAGAGTAGATGTGTTCCAAACACTGAACTATTCTCAACTGAGAGTACAAGGACCAGAAACAGCTGACATGGAAGGCGTTTCTCTGCTTTAGACTTTGAGTGCTGAATATGCTAAACTGCATTGGTTTCTTATGGAGAAATTGTTTTGCCGCTGCCAGCCAAATAAAATACATAAATGGACAAGAGCCCTTATTTCTCCAAGAGCAGACTCCACCATGAATAATCTCTTCATCAACTTTAAAAACTTGCACTTTTTAAGTCAAAACTCAATGATGGATTTACAGCAGCAGGATCCAGCCTGCATGTGTTCAGACATCATCAGTGAAGTCCAGCTCTGCAGTAGTACAACTTTCTGACATCCTCCCACTGATGGATAATAAAAAATGCATCATTATTGATCCCTGCTCTGTTGCAAATATTGCATAACGTTGACTGTCCTGAACAAACTGTCCTCATTTATTTCAGTTATTCTCTCTTTGTCCTACCTGGTCACCATTAAAATGTAATGCTGACAGTCAGATACCTCTACATCAAAGCTGCTGGCAGCGCTTCCACCCAAATGAGATGAGGCCTCCTTTCAATTAAAACAGACTCCTGACTGTTCTTTGTTGGACTTCCTATGTTCATGAATTTCCTGTAACCCTTTCATCAACTGCTCCTCATTAATCCTCCTCACATAGCTTTCACTGTATGTCTCCTTCTCATATGGGGCTGTTCGGACTCTGAGACAGCACCGTATATTCACAATAATGTAATGTTAGGCCCCTCCTCTTTGCAGAAATCTCAGCAAGTTCCTTTGCTTGGCCAGCGTTAGCATGAAGGTACAACTAAAAGCCTGCACGGAGGGGCCTCCTTTAAAATTCACAAAGTGGTCTATTGCTCTTTCTTCACCAGAATCCCTGCTGAATGTTTCCTCCAAGGCGGACTGAGGTTTCCTTTTTAATATGAAAGCCAGTATCTCCATTTGATTCTTCTTGTACGCTTTTCTGCCAACGCTGCAATTTGTTCCATTCCAAACTAGCATCAAATGACTACTGAAGATGACTTTAAAAATGATCCCCCCTTTTTTGTCTGGACCATCTTTACAGAGAATTCACATCTGTTAGTGATTAAATGGCTCAGTAACTTCAGAAATTAGCTCAGACATATATTACTTTTTATTAATAGACTTCTCCCTCATAGACTGAGGAGCGAAAACTATATCTCAGTAAAATGAAAAGGATGAATAGCCAACTTCTCAATTCCGCCTGAATTTAATCAAATTGCCAATTAACTGTATTAGCAGGGGAGGCTGCATGTTTGGAATTGATGGATCCCAGTAGCTTCTTTTTCCTGTTCTTAATGAAACTGTAAAGCAAGTGAAGCCTTTTGAGGTTGACCTTCATCTACTAATCTGCTAATTAACTTTGAATTAGACTTTGATGCTTAATTATTTACCTGCATATGCAGAGCCAAGTTTTCACAGATTATGGGGGAGAGCATAGAATAAGATGAGCGAATTTGTGTACCGTGTCTTATTGAGAGGTGCTGCTGACACGGCCACCCTGGCAAAGCCACAGGAACCCAGGCAGCTATTACTCCCATCCTCCCCCATCTGTCCCTCCATCCATCTCTATCCACCCTTCCCCCCATGCATCCCTGTACAAACCCCCTGCAGGAGATAAGAATATGAACAATGGAAATGTGGAGGTTTTGCTTTCCTTACTGGGCCAAGGTGCTGTGAACTTAGAATACACTTACTTTAATGTCTGATTAAACATTACTGATAAGCCTTAAGCCACAAGGTGAGACCTAAAAGATTAATGGTCTAAGAAGTATTTCAACAGTAAGCTAAAACATGATCTTATATCACAACCAATCAGCAGTCACTAAGGTGAAGAAGCAGACACAAGACGGGAAGAAAATCAAATGTTGTTTTTAACTGCAGAGATCTGATGAGTCAGGTCCAACAGCCAAAATCTTCTATCGTGGAATATCTTTTATTGTATGTCATGGTAACAGATACACAATAATATAATAACAATATTAATTCTGTAAGGGTGTCGATAGCCTAGCAGTTATGTTGCATGCCCCATGTAAGGAGACTATAGTCCTCGTCACTGCAGCCATGGGTTTGAATCCGACCTTGGCGATCTCCTGCACGTCATCCCCCTAATCTCGTCTCCCCACATTTCCCGTCTCTCTTCAGCTGTCCTAAAGGCAAAAGATACAACTTAATACAAATACAATATTATTTTGTAAATGTATAAATAATAGATTGATACTGTACGTTATCACGTCATTATATAATTCTTATATCTAGATATTCCATACAAACAAGAAAGTGCTCCACATGAGAAAGCACTTGAGTCAGGAAAAAAAAAAACTTTAAACGGTAAAAAGCTAAATTCTTTCAAAGTGGATGATGTGACAGGTCTCTAGCTTCAGTTGTTGAACATATGAGGAACTAGCGTTGTAGTTTTACCCCCGCTAACCACAACAGCTTCCGATGACGCACAATGACGAATTTTGCGTCATCAGAAGCTCCTTTTCAGACTTAGAAATACAAAGATTTCCCATCTCAGGGGAATATGAAGGGCGGGATGCACGGACATTCAAAAATACTACCAGGTTTATAATGACACAAAGCTTAATGCAAATGGGTGAAGTATCCCTTTAAGTTCTCGGAGAGACAATGGCTGGCACTGAACCCACATTTATGAATGTTGCAGATTATTGAAAAATTAAATCTGTTGTCTCTTTCAATTATTTGTCCTGTCTTAATTTATGACAATTAAAATAAAAAGAAAAAAGACAACACAGTTGTGTTTCCAAGCTCTTTTAAGTCTGAACTTTTGAGTCTCCTCTGCGATTCACTTTACTCAGTAGGTCTTTTGAGAGAAGATTGCTTATTTTAGGTACTTCTAATTTCTCTGCTTGCGTCTTAATTTAAGTCTTGACTTTCACCTGTTATCTCTTGAGTAGTTCTGCAGCCTGAGGCGGGCTTACAGGGCTCTACAGGCCATCTACAGCTCTATGATAGCGTAGGCACAGCAGTTGACACCTTTTGCAGCTTACACCTTTGAAACAGACAAAAAATTGCAGCGAGAAACACAAGCAAACAAGAATGCATCTTGAGAGCAAATGTAATGCGAGAAAACATCTGATTCTGCCTTAGAGGAGCTGTGTGATGTTCAGAGGGGGATCACAGCGGCCCCTGACATCTGAAGACGCCGTCTACATTCCCGAGAGTCCTCGCCCTGCTCCAGATCAGGAGGCAGATTCTGACGGGAAGGGGGGGGGGGGGGGGCACATGCATGCGTATGAATACACGGGGCGATGATGTTGGATTTGGATGCATTTCAGAAAAGCACACCATATGCACTTGTCACTGAGTGGATAATCTCCAGATATGCTGGATCAAGGTTAATCTGTCGTTAAAAATGAAATGGATTCAGAACATATCAAGACACAATATCTCTCGCTCAGCACGTTTGTGGTTTTTGCCAATGCAGCACATTTTGTTGAAGGCTGAAAGTCATGATGACTTACTTGAGAGTCCAGACAGAAAGCCCGTATGGATATTTTTTTTTCCAGCCCTGAATATCCTCTTTCACCTTTCTTTCAGAGCTTTTCTTTTGCATGATAGAAAGTGGACCTTTGTAAGGATCATCTATCATTACATGGGATTACCATTTCTTTGCAAGCTGGGATCTTTTAGGATTACCAGGAGATTACTTCATATTTTTTAAAAACCTCTGTGCCAGATCTGCCTTTATCTTTTCCATCCGGCATTTTTTTTGGTAAGGCGCTGAATCTCCACCATCCCCAGTGCTTCTAAAAGAATCATTTTCAAAAATATTTTCAGCATAAGAGAAGCTTGTCATTCCTGCGTATTCATTCTTAAGATTTCAGAGAACCTGCAGACTAAATGAACATATTATATTCAAATCCTTACATTTTTAAAAACCCATTAACAAAACAAGCATTAAAATTCCCTGGAGACACTTACTGTATGCTGTGGCCTGCTCTGTGTCTCTAAGGCTTTGAAGAAGACGCCGTGAATCTGCAGCGTAGGGAACAACACATCATTAACAATGCAGCGAGCCTTAAGGGGTAAATGTGAAGGTCATGTTTGGATGATATTGTCGTTATAGAATGCACATATTACATGGATAATAAGGTAGAATGAAATGATATATGAAAATAGTCATGCCTCAAAATTGCATGTGATGCAAAAGTTAAATAGAGAATACATCCCTGCTTTTTTCAAGCAGGTGCTCAGATATTAAAGAAGCATTGATGTTTTTCTCCTTAGGGTTACATATTATTTAGCATTTAAAAATTATCATTGCCTATTGGTTTTGATTTAAACTTAAAATTGTATTTTCTAAAATGCACAGTATGTACTGTAAATTCAGCCCTGAAGAAGCTCTGAATTAAAACAAAATGACAAAGGATGACGTCGAGGCTGGAGGAGAATCATGGGAGTGATTCTCTCTACTGGTCCAATATAAACATATCCTACTGTATATTTAGTGCAACATTTTCAAAATCTTTTAGTGCGTGCCAGGCCTTAGACATACTGCTGTCGTGCTTGTTGACCTCTGAGTATTGTTTTGCCCTTTAAGATATCCTCTTGACAGTGACAAACACTGACAGAATACAGGATTTCTTTGAATTTGCACAATTGGACAGAGAATATTATTATAATGTGCATGTTGAAGTTGTAATTTTTCGGTTGAAAAGCTTTTTTCATGGTGTTGAACAACACCTAAGGCGCTTAATAAGAACTTTTTTTTAACTGCAGATGAACGTCTGCAGCCTACATGAAGAAATCGATGCAAATCACACATTCTTTTTATACTTTTGTAATTGGGTACATGTGAAATGCACAACAATTTACACATTATTTTTAAAGGTATATAATAAGGATTTTACCAGGCTTGATATATTTCCCCCCTGACACCTTTTTAAGGCTTAAAAGATTAACACATGTCCTCACTCTTGCTCTTCATGCCATGCACAAAATGGCATCGATTTCTATCCTCTCACTCTTTGGAAAGACAGCATAAAGGTATTTCAACTCCTAACTATTTATTCAACACTACATTGTCGAGCGTGGTATTAATCATCTCTTTTCCCTTTATCTCATCATCTCTCTCCCTCTGTCTCTCTCTCTCTTTTCTGACAGCCTGTCATCCCCCACAGATATATCTGGTGTCAGGATTCACTGACCTCTGCAGTTACAGCCCACCACAGCTGAGAAATGATATGGATGTGGCTGGTGAAGTGTGTTCACCAGCAATGCTTCAAAAATTGTACACTATTGTAGGACTCACTTTAGGAGGTCGACTTTGCTTTCATCTAGCATCAGAAAGGTTGGTCACCTTGAAGAAAGGTGAAATGAAAAGTTCAGCTAACAGACTCACGAGCCTTCTGGACAATATGTGGCTTATATGTGAGACTTTTATTTCTCACTTTTTTTTAAATCACAAGTTTTTCCTTGTCCTCTACCCACTTACTGGAGACATGAGGAGACATCCTCACACATCACTGCCAGTGCGGATGCTACAGTAAATGTTAAATGTCTGCCGATCAATACCCTGGCCCGTAGCTCTGCACTGTACCAGGTCTCTCACCGAGCTCTGCTCATTAGAGATGTGTCTGACCTATAGGCTTACAGCGGCTCCCTGGCAGATAGCAGATAGAGATACCGGCGAGTCTGCTCTCAACACACACACACACACACACACACACACACACACACACACACACACACACACACACACACACACACACACACACACACACACACACACACACACACACACACACACACACACACACACACTTCCACACATACGCACTGATATGTATCTGCAGGTCATCAATCCAGCTCCAAAACCTACGTCAACACAATGAGATGATCTATCATAATTTAAAGTACATCGTGTTTAATATTACTAACAAACTAATATTACTGATAAAACGGCTTCTTTGCTGATCTTATTAATAACCGCAGCCTGTGTCAGTGCACTGAAGGGGGGGGTGTAGTAGCACCATCTGCTGGAGACTATCATCACTACAGGAAGGAATTAAAGGGAGAAAAATGAGATTAAGAAAACATATGAAACTGAATATCTGGTCGAGTATAATTGGTTTCATGCATACAAAAGATGCCATCATCTGTCTGACTGGCTCTGGTTTGAAATAGTGAAAAAATTCAAATTGATTGATAGAAGAGTTTTAATTATTTAGAACTTGAAGAAATACTTAAAGTTTAGAAATTACAGCCACTGTTGAAATGTTACTCTTCTGTAAAAAAAAAAAAAAAAGTGCAATGTATTTCCTTATTTAAAATCATTGACTTTTATATCTATCACTATTGTCAGTTGTAATTGTAAAGAATATGTAAATATAGTACCTGAGTTATGTGCTATACTGTATGAATAGCTGCACCCAACGTTTTAATACTTCCCATGATGATGTCAGCAGCTTGACATGTAGTTCTCAGAACCACTGGTTCAGGAGTTTTTAAAGGTAAAGTAGATTATTTAAATACTTCAAACATACTTAAAGGAGTATAAAAAAAAGACTTCATTTGTAGATGCCTAGAGACGAAAACTACACCGTCAGCTGCAAGACTGATTTAGATTTTGTTAGTTTTAAGTCTACACTGCTGTCACTGAGTCGTATTCTGACGATGACATTTAAAGCACGCAGAGAGGAATAGCCTTTGATTACATCCATCGCTAGGTTTTACAGTGAGCAGAACATTAGACAGTAGTGAGCAGGATGAGGTATTTTTTGTGAGAGAAAACTACCCACACATGTAGACATCATTCTCAATACTCCTTTCATGAGTACAGAACTGGGTAAAACTGCATATATTCTGCTCCCTATGAATGGAATAAGCTTCAGGACTCCCTTAAACAATCCTGTAACTCTACAGCACAGAGTGAAACATTGTCTGAGGAATGCTCTTGTTTTTCCTGATGACTTTTGATTGTGTTTTTTACATTGTCTTGTGTTTTGTTGTATTGCTTGCTTGCACGGCTACTGACTGCTGGACTTTGGTTTGTTGTCAAAAATTGAGAAAGCAGTTTTGACATGTTGCTCACGTCTTTCTTTTGATTTGAAAAAGAAACTATCACACCTAAACTTCACTTAGCATCATATTTTCAGTTTGAAATTTAGAGTTTGAAATCACTTGGATTGTGAAACATAGTATAATATTCCAAAGCAAAAACAGAGCAAAGAAAGGAAAGTCAGAAATCAGTTACAGGTATTTAAAACCTTGTAATCCCACCATTATGATCATGTGTTAACTGTGTTATTGAGTAATGTCTTAAATAAAAGGATTCTAGTCCTCACCGTCTACTGGACATCATGAACAACACTTGTTTGTTTTTGAAAGCATGTAGTTAGTGCCAGGTGGCTATAGTTCTCAGTCTGAACGTCCTTTCCAAGAAAAAAAAAAAAAAACCTGCACAAACATGATTGTGCAAGAAGATCTGTAGTTATTTGGTCTCCCCTGTGGCGCCTTTTATTCTTCCAGATTAAAAAACAATCAAAACAGATGGAAGTCCTCCAAAGCAGGACTCAAAGTCCACTTCTCCACTTTTGTGTCTCTTTTATCTCCTTGAAATTTAGGTGTGAAATCCTGCTCATCAGTGTCACGGGAGATAATGAGACCATGTGAGATCTTATTACCTTCCAGCACCGACAGCTTCATGCAGCAATAATTACTCCCACTGGCGGCTTGCTTATTGACGAAGCCTGCCCAAAGTATCACTCTGGGACTAATGGTTTCCCTCCTTCACAAGGCAAACAATGGAATGAACACCGCTTCAATCAACTGCGAGTGATGGATTTAATGACAAAATCATTTTTCCTCCCACTTCATGGCAAGGAGGAGCGACACATGCAGAACAAGATGGGTCTCGGGGGGGGGGACGTGTTTGTGCGGAGACACGAGCTGTAAACAACGGCGCTGCTTTTTATTTGCTGTGATTTCATTGCATTTGATGATAAGTGAATGTGACCGACCAATTGCTGTTAACTCGCAGCAAATGAAATGCATTACTATGCGTGCGTGTGGGTCCCCTCATCAGTTTGCAGCGGCGGAGAGATGTCTTTTGGGTCGGGGCTGGAAAAATGAGCTTTATTGATTGCAGCGGGAGGAAGAAAAGGTGGAGAAAAAGCAAGTAGAGGGACTCCAATAAGCCTCAGTTGGATCATGAGTTCAACATGCAATGACAAATGGACGCTGGAATGAGAAAGAACACCCTGAAATCAAATTGAGTATGGATTGTTGGGGCCTGGATTTATAGCTCTGGGGTATCCCAAACCTGGAAGTCATAAATTGATGCAGTTGAAATGGGGCGTCAGCGGGGGATTGCTGCTATGATTCGTTTACTGCGCGTGTCAAAGACGGACAAAACAAATGGCGGGTCGTTGTTGTCCCACAACAGGGCTCGTTAATAGAATATACACAGACAGAAGTTAAAGACCGTGACAAATCTGCCTCGGTGGACAGTGAGGCGGGAAACAGCCACATATCTGCACTCAGCAGCACTCAGGGACCCTGACAGGGTGACAGCCTGGCTCAGACCAGGATGTAAGTCTGTATGAAGAGCATGGGGCTCTGTGTTGGTGTTTTAGGGGAAATGCAACCAAAAACTGAGTGTACATTTGTTTGTTGTTTTCAGTGGGTAATGAAGTATTAGTATTTAGATGTGTGACAATCATATTTTTAGTTATTGTAAAAAAAAAAAAAAAAAAAAGAGTAAGACAAGCAATCACTTGGGTTTTTGTTTTCAAAGACGGTTATACTTTCTCTCATGCTTTTGCTTTCTGTAAAGAATAGTTTATAATAATACTTAATTCTAAAGTACTTTTCAATACAGGTAACAAAGTGTTTCACTGTGTGAAGTGATAGCAAACAAGCAATACAAGCATTCTAGTAATAAAAGCAAACAGACAGATAGGATTCAAGATTAGAAGTTCAAGTACAATAAAATAAACTAAAATCACAGCGTAAATACGTCTGTTTAAAAGAGGTGATTTCCGAGAACTAGCATGATTTTGAAAGTAGCATCCTCTCAACGCCCTCGTCTACACCCACCCATTGCCTTTAAGTGGAGAAATAAAACGAGGGGGGTAGGTCTGCTGATGTCCTCCTGCAGGCTCTTCCAAAGTCTGGGGCCTCTGACAGATGAAGCTCTGTCCCCTTTGGTTTTTCAGCCTGTACCGTGGAACAGCCAGCAGAGCTCTACCAGAGGATCTCAGACTGCATCCTGGTTCATAAGGGGTTAAAAGCTTAGAAATATAAGTAGGGGCCAGCCCATGTTGTGACTTGAAAGTTGTTAAAATAAACTTTAAAAAATCAATCCTGAAATCAACAGGCAGCCAGTGAAGAGACGCTAACATCGGGGTGAGGTGAGCACATTTATTGGTTTTATTAAAACTGCTGAATTTTGGACTATTTGCTTTTTGACTGAGACATTTAAGAGGGGCATTTAGGAAACCAGTTTCTGGTCTGCATTCTTTATATACTGTGTATATTTCCTGTGTGTTGTGTGTTTCAGTTTTGCACTTTGTTAATCTTGAATGTTCACTTCATCTCTGTGTTCTCATATTTCTTTTTATCATGGACCTCTTGAACAGTCTGACATCTCCCATTGTTAAAATGATCGTGAGGACTTTATTTGAAGTGATGTCACAGACTCTGTGCAGCAGCTGGAAATGACAAAATGACTATTAACTGCGATTGGAAATAGTTCCCAATTCATTTTATTCCTCATCTTGAAGAATATTAACTGTACATTTGCATTTTAAAAATGTAAGTAGGCTATATAATTTTGTCCGGTTTTTCTCAATTTACATTTTGGGGAAGGAGTCAAATGGGCTACTCGAAAGTCTGATTGTAGGTCTTAGTTGATAGTAATCCTGTCTAATTATGCTAAATGAAATTATTTAAAATCAATTTGAAGGAGCAGCAGCAATCTTAACAAACACACAGGCAACAAAAGGCTTATACAAAAGGAACAATTTTTATTGGAACATCATTTCTGTTATAATAATTCTATGTATATATATATTTGTATTTATATTTTTACATAGGACACAACCTACGGAGGACTACATGGAGTACAGTGAGCGACATAGAAAAATAGTATAGCAATGTTGGCACAGATGAAGTAATATTTACTTTACATGGTATACATTCAGCAAAAAAGAAAGAACAGCAGAATGAAATAAATACATGTTCATCACAGTGAAGTCAGACATTTTTTTTTTTTACATTCAGTTCTAACACATGATGGATGATTCGACAACGGGGAGACAATGAAAAGACATCTCCTTTAACACACAGATTACAGAGCCTCCTCCACCCTCTACACACACTCATGCACGCGCGCACACACACACACACACACACACACACACACACGCACAAGACTCTCAGTAAAGGGCAATCAAATACAAAAAGGTTCAAGTCAGCTAGTTTTGAAGGTTGACAGCACTTGCAAGGATCTATTGGATTTATGGATCACCTCTGAATACACTCACACATACAGCAGCAGAAATGTACAGACGTTTACACAGAAAATACAACAAAAAATAAAAGCCTTTACCCTGCAGGATGAAGTTGAGCATCATGTAAATACAATTCAGCTCGTACAACGTTTGCTGCCTTCAAGTGAAACCTTTTACACAACAGCCATCCATCCCATGAAACAATTTTCAGACGTGGATTTGCCCTTCAAGGGGGCAAATCTCAATACCACAAACACTTTTCCCCTCCATCGATTCCCACTGACCCCTTTGGGTAAACGAACATGGCCCAGCACGCAAACAAGCCCAAGCCGTACAGCATCGTGTTTGTTTGGCGTACTGGGGAGGGGAGGGGAGGGGGGGGGGGGGGGGCGGGGGGGGGTCATGGGGGTTTTTGAGAAATGATGCATGATGCATGGCAGCTCCAACAGATTGCTTACACAGCTTTGCTTAGTGGCTTTTTGAGAGCGATCTCTGCGTCCTGAAGGAGCCCATTTGATTAACGTCAATCATGGTGACAGCCTGCTTACAGGGCAGCGCCAAAGCAACAGATTCACAACAACAACAACAACAAAAGGGGGGGGGGGGCGCTTTGCGATGTCCTCTTTTGTACTCTTTGAAGACAAAACAATGCTTGAATGGTAGAGATGGACAGCCAAACACACTTTTTACAACAAGTAGAGGATGCGACCTTCACATCTACAGAAACATAGAGGGCGTATAAAAGCAAAGAAACAATAGGAGTAATAGATAAAGACGAGGAGGGGGAAAAAAGCTGTTTGGATTTTATAAAGCTAATGGAAGTTGATTCAAGGTTGTCAGTAAAGTGCACTTGCCATCAAACCAGTGCAAAGGTTAAATATAGCTCTATCTATGTACATAACTACATATGCAGAAGATGCACATCCACCGCCGGATATGAGACGTCTATGGCAACACTCTGATAACAGTTCTTTAAAGTCAAAATGTAAACAGCATTTGACGGACAGCTCGCTGATGAGGAAACAGTCCTCGCTATAGCACGCCGGGGAAACGACATCTCGTGTCAAGCTTTTAACGTATACCACTAAAAGGTTGAGGAAGAAAAAAAAATGTTTAAAAAAAATAAAATAAAATCACACATTTGATGTGATGATCAAAATAGAGTGTCGTATGTGTTCAAGAGAAAGTGGCTGCTACGGTTGAACTTCCCTGCTATCATCATGCATCATGTTGAACTTGGTTAAGAGAAAATGGAAATGAAAATGACGGTGTGAGGGAGAATCTTGGCAGTGAGTGTGTATGCGACATCATGCAGTTTTATAGAATACAAAGGAAATGACACCCTGATTAAACAATGAATGTAAAGTGCCTCGTGAAATCCATCCTTATGTAGACAATGTTAGTATATTGTGTTATCACAGATGATTGTTTCTTTATCTCATTGCATTTCTTGATCACTGAATGTAGGTCGTTTGTCAATGGGTCGAGGGTCAATTTCCAAAATACACAAGGATTATTTACAGATTCTTCTCCACACTTCCTCCAACATATACTTGTTTGACTGGGATCTGCTCATGAAGGATGTGATGGGTTTAAAAACTAGAATTCTCTCCACAGGTTTTGCATTTGACTTTATGAATTTCTGCAGAAATATTTGCCTGGACGTCCTTACTGATTTTCACTTTCAGCCCCCCCTTTCTCATCATTTTTCTATATGGGAGGTGTTTTTTTTTTTTAATCAGTTTCTAGATCATGCTTTAAAGAAAAGTTACTGGTTGCTTTATGTTTTTTTGTTTCTTTGATTTTCATCAAGAATCATCCAATATGGAAACCACCTTTGGCTGGTCAAGTTTTTGGCTTGTAAGCAGAAAGAGATCTAAACCTTGGTTGGTTAAAATCCTTACATGACTATTGGTTTGTCTTTCACCTACCACAGGGGGCTCTTTACATTACTGGCCATCATCTGGGCCACCATAGAAGCAATGACCAGCAGAAATCTGAAATATTTTTTTTATATTCTCATAACAGCCAAAATAGCAAGAACATTGAACTGGTTTAAAAGAGATCACCAAACCCATGAGACATTTTAGTTAAAGGAATTTATGTATGTAAACTAAGACTGCAAAACGCACAATTCATAGATATATTGTTGCCATGGCTACAAGGATGCACAGACCTAGGCTTGTCGGGAAACCGTGGTGCTTTACTAATCAATAACATGGAGACTGAACTGGTGATGGGAAGGGTTATTAGGGGTTGTGATTACTGATGAAATGCAACACTAGTTGTTGTTTTTTTTCCACTAATGTTGTATCCATTGGGGGAAAAAATAAATAACTCTTGATTTTTAAATTTCTAATTTTGGAGTAATCTGTATAATATGAAATTGGTAACTGGAATTTGTCTGTGATCAA
Source organism: Labrus bergylta (assembly GCF_963930695.1). Taxonomy (NCBI): domain Eukaryota; kingdom Metazoa; phylum Chordata; class Actinopteri; order Labriformes; family Labridae; genus Labrus; species Labrus bergylta. Next base: position 10,412,491 of record NC_089213.1, on the reverse strand, counting down.
CTTCAGCTAATAAACATAAAGTAAAGAAGGAAAGCGGGGCGTGGTTCATTTGAATATATAAAGTTCTTCAGCGGTAAGTAGCCTATGTCTTACCTGAAAAATACAAAAATCACTAATTTATACTACAAATGACAATGAGATGGAACAAAAACAACAAGAAGAGCCATTTGGAATCTGAGACACTGTAATGCTCCCTTAATGCTCAAGCATTATACTTATAAGAGTCAGTGAGTTAGCTTGGACTGATTTTAAAGCTCCTAAGAGGATCTTACTCTTTGTTTTAGTTTTGGTTACACCTGTAGACGGAACAATAACTTTGAGCTTTTTTGCTGATCTTGTCCTAAAAAGGTTTTTTTTTTTCTTTACATGTTTTGGCCTTTTGCCTTTATTAGATAGTACAGCTGAAGAGAGACAGGAAATGTTAGGAGGAGAGAGTGGGGGATGACATGCAGCAAAGGGTCAAGGTAGGATTCAAACCCATGGCTGTACATGTACATGGGGACTGAACCGCTAAGCTGTACGGGGCCCCGTAAATAGTGTTTTTCAAACAGAACAAATGTTTTTACGGCGTCAAAGGTGACACTAATCTAGACACTTTGCAGTGGACAATTTTTTTTTTTTTTTTAAATAAGCAATTTCAGCAACGTGTAGTTCATCTGACACTTTCTCCACGGCTGCAGATTCAGTTATTAATAATACCAAAATAGAAATAGCCAGTCATGTCGCTGATGGTCATCAGTGTTAATTTCAGTCTGTTTCATAACCTGCTAAAACTCCTCACATGTTAAGTTCAAGATGAGTAAAAATATAAAACAGCAACTTTAATATTCTGAGTTATAGGCTGCATAGGCGACTGCAGCCTCTGTCGTATATAAACACTTCGCTTTCCATGTGATAGACTTCATAACTACACGCACATGATCACATTTAGATGGGCTTTTTACGCTGTAGAGACATAAGCCGATAGAAAATAAATCATTCAAACAATATATTAATTTCTGTATAAAGGAACATCTATGTTTTGTACAACAAAACGACTTCATGTACAGTCAGGGGGATAAATGCTGAGCATCTATGGCCTTGCTTGGAAGGACCATCATTGGACCTCTAAGAAGAATCCATCAGGCTCTAAAGGGAAGAAAAGTTAAATGCTTTGGACCAAAGTTAGCATCTGTTGGTGTTCTGGTTAAGAGGTTGTTCATAAGGCCAAAAAAAAAAAAAACATCTAATCAATCCTGTGATAGATGTCGGATGTTTCATTTTGCATGGCTACACGTCCAACTCAGATTTCTGAGTTAGCAAACAGTCACAATACACTGATCTTTAAATAACAGCTGCTAACAGACCCTAACAGGTGGATATACAGGGCTCCACTCTTGGATACCAGGGATGATTATATACAATAGAGATACGGTTCAAAGTTCTTCCAAACTAGCTCCACTAACAGGTCCTGTCCATAAGCCCTGCAGTCATAGCACCTTCATTTAAAGTAGTTGAGCCCCGCCACTAAGAAGAACTTCTCCAGGAAAAGCTCAGAGTCCAAGACTGCGATGTGGGCGGCGCGTCCAATCAGGGTGTTGGCCGTGTTAGGCAGAGCATGAAACACATTCTGACGGATCAGTCGGCACTCTTTAGCTTCTACGAGCGGCTGCAGAAGGTTCTTGATCATCTCGGTGTAGACGGGGCCTTCAGAGAAGCGATGAGGATAGTTAGAGACAGAAACAGAACATATTAAGTATTGGCACAGTGAGTAACACATTCAAAATGTCTTCTTCTAACCAATCGTAAATGGAACCAGTGTCATGAACAGACTAACAGAGATTTTCTCTCTTCTGATTTCTTCAAGAGGCAGATTTCAAAACATTTCTCTCCCCTGATCTTTTTCCTTATAAATGGCATTCATACCAAAACCCTAATATTAAGTTATTGTCTGCATTTAAACTTTTTTTTCTCCGGATGCAGATTATAAAAACTCCCTCCCTTGTTTTTTTTCCCTGATGTCTGGCACCAACAAAAAGTTCAACTTTACTCTCGTCTTTTTTCACTTTATTCTTGACTTTTCAACTTGACACATGACCTCTTGAATTTATCTTCCAAACGCTTATTTAAAAAATGTTTCTCTGATGTTTCTCCTACTGTAAATTATTTATAATCTTTTGCATTCAGAAAATAAAGTCTTTAAAGGTGCAGTATGCAGTTTTGGTAGAGAAATTTGAAAGTTGGAGAAATGTACAGATTCTATCGTACATGTTCATAACTCTATACACAAAGTATTCTCAGAGGAAGCTTTGGTCCCTGGAAAACTGTCTGAAGATAAAATGCTGCGCTAGAAGTTACGGTGGGGGGTCTGCAACAGTGAAACCGTAACGCTCTTGTTACTAGCTTTTTAGCTCCAAACATTGTTCCAGGGACCCATTTTATTCTTTGAGTAAAGTTTGTGTATTTAGTTCAGAAAATATAGCAGAGAATTGTTTCACTTCTCCAACTTAAAAATTTCACTACCAAATCGACACCTTTAAATCTCCTGTGAGGAACTTTTCATCTGTGTTGATTTTGATGAGCCCTTTGGACATGCCATACCTTTTATCTCTGTGTATGTGATCGGGTTTTTTTTTAACAGCCAAAAGTATCACTCATCATGAATCTGTGCAAATACATTTTTGTCTGTTTCAGGAGCACAATGTAACTTACTCTGTCTGACACCTGCCCTGCGGCAGCTGTTTCAGGCTTTAAAAATCAAAATGGAGAAAGTCTGTCTTGTCAATAAATGGTCTTGTTAGCTTTCGATGGTCACAAAGAGCCATGGGACTAATTTCAGTCTGTTTCGTAAACATTGAAAAACTCCTCACAGGAGATTTAATGTGTAGAGAAAAGTAGAATTTAACTTTTATTTATGTTTATCAAAGACATAATCTATTACCTAAGAAATAACTATTTTCAAGAAAAATGGGAATGCTTCAATATTTTAAATGAAGGCCTGAAATTCTGTGCGTCAAAGGTAAAAAACATTTCTAACCTGTGGTCCTGTCTTTAATAGCCGTCTTGCACATCTCTATTCTGGCAGAATGGAAAGGAACATAACGGTCCTGTGGAGACGCCACTAACACGACATTCTTGAAGAACTGGAGCCCTAAAAGGACAGAAAATAAACGCATAAACAAGACAGAAGTGTGTGTGTGTGTGTGTGTGTGTGTGTGTGTGTGTGTGTGTGTGTGTGTGTGTGTGTGTGTGTGTGAGTGTGATTGAGAGAGTAGTGGAAAGAGAGGAAGACGGACGAAAGGAGTGAATTGGTTGTAAAACGCAAAGTACAATCACAAAGTACAATGACAGGCTTGATACGATAAAACAGCATTTTTCCCCAAGTCTCCTGTCAGTGTGCTTTTAAGAGAGTGCACTGGTGGGTTTCCAATGACAGGGTTTGGATCATTTTGTCAGCCTGCCACAGGGCTGGAGGGGTAAAAAGTGTTTTCAGGCTTATCTTCTTCGAGCCTGTGTGACAAACGACTGCTTTGTTCCACTCACACAGTGGGGAGGCCTCTCACAGGCCGCTCGCAGCTCGCTGGCAAGGCTCGCTCGCGGTTTGAGAGCTAGCGAGCTGACGCGCACAGGAATTTTGACAAGACGACAACATTTTCATGAATATTTGAATAGTCTATCTTTCGAGGAAAATTCTTTAAAGAGAGAGGGAGTCAATAAAGTGCCTTTGTTTTCAAATTCATCCGCTTCCAGATCGTACCTGGTTTCTGGCTCAGGAGATACAGGAATGTTTTCCGTGGATCAACGTGGTCTCTGAAGGTGAGCTGCAGCAAGGATCCGGATTTCTTCAGCTTCTGCATTAACCACAGACCTATAGACCATGCACACACACATACACAATCAGAACCCCTGCTCTTAAAACACCCAGCATGGAAGCAGTATGGATGATATTCTTAGATAAAAGGCCGGATGATTCTGCTGAAGAGCAAAAGGGTTGAAACGCAGCAATATGAAGCTTTGTCAATACAGCTCAACTGCAGTGTGCCCCCCCCCCCCCCCCCCCCCGCTGAGCAATGACCTCACCTGTGCTGACCAGGGTGCTGTTGTTGTACAGCGTTCCCAAGTGTGGGCCTGACAGCGAGAGGAAAGTGTGCAGTTTGGACAAGTAGCATCGGAAGCGAGGCCTCGTCAGCACAGAGCGGATGATGATGTTCCCCAGAGAGTGGCCGATGAAGCTGTCGGACGAAGACAAACAACTTTCAGAGAGAAAAATTGGCAACTTGAGTGGGTGGCAGGAAACACAACGCCTCCAACGCTGCTGACCCACAGTACAGGACACTGTGCAGCATCTTATTTTTAGGACGTCGTTTTTTACTGAGCTTATTCAGAGATTTGAGCTGCAACATTGTGATAAAAGAATATTCATGAACTCGTTCAATATTCAAACCTTCTCAAAGGCAATGACAACTTAATGATGCTTACATAGAGGACATACCATACAAATTAAAAGCATCAACCCAGCAGCAGTGGGGAAATATTAGATTCATGAAGCTGTGTCTGTCACTTGGTTTAATTACTGTTCTGTTACAGCTCTTCCCAAAATCCCTCGTTGCCATGTCTGCTGCTTCTCATCTGTCTCCTCCCAGACTAAATATAGAAGTAATGTGGAAAGAACCAGATGCTGTTGTGGCACTCCATTGCTTTTCTCTTTGATTCTTACTCTCAAGAGAACGATAAAGAAAGTTAACAAACTTGTGTGGAAACTCTTACAACAGAAATAAATTGGCACATTGAGGGCAATTAAGCCAGAAGATGAATAGCTTAATTTTAAAGGAGCTAAGCAGCACAATGCCACATAAAGGAGCACAGTCTATCATGTGAAAGTCAGACACTTTTTGGCACTGTACGATAAGCGCTGGTCATCCATTTTATGCCATGCATTTGTCTTAAGTCGATATATTATCATGAAACAGTGATTCTCATAAGTGAAGGATGTAAACCTTGGATGAATGCACAGTCTCTGCTGCCATCTACTGACCAAAGAAAATGCTGCTTAGGCTGATGATTGCCTCTGTTTTGACTTTGCCTCAAATAATCAATCAAAATCAATGGAAAGCAGAGTTGTCAGTGTTATGATTGCTTCGCAGTTTTACATCTAGGTAACTAACCTTATCCTGCCAACGGTGAGATTGTACAGCTGGATATGCTGAATGATCTCATCCAACAACCTGTCCGTCATGGTGTCAAAATCTGCAAACGTGTCAATCTGCAGGGAGATACGGCAAAGAGAAGCACAGCTGTCAGAGCTCAGCAGCATTTATAGAAAATGTAACTGAACGTCTTTTTCTGTGTGCTCCGATCGCCGTCGCTTGCAAATTCACCTGGTTCCTCTCTGACATGAGAAAGTCCAGTCGGGATCCTGGTAGTCCTAACTCAATAAAAGTCTTCACCAGACGAAGGTCTGCGCTGTTCCCTGGAAGCGAGGAGGATATTATAAACACAGTTTATTGGCTCAGCTGTTATAAAAAGAGTCCATTAATCATTAAAGATGCACCTCGAATATGCTTTAAGGAAGAAGTATACAGGAAGTACATGGTGTTAAGTTTGTAAGACCTACTCTCGGATAATATATTACATTTGCAATTCCGAAAAGACAGAGGAACCTACTTTTTTATTTTATATACTTTATTAGTCCCTGAGGGAAATTCTAGTTTTACACTCTGTTATTGAGAGACATGCTTCTCACACACATAGGCCCGAATCACACACATGTACAAACAGGACGTGTGGACATGCATTAGTGGAGAGATGTCAGAGTGTGGCTTCTACACACGGCTACGCAGGGAGCACACCAGAGCAGTTGGGGGTTCGGTGCCTTTCTCAAGGGCACCTCGGCAGTACTCGGGAAGTGCCCTGGCACTTCTCCAGCTACCAAACCAACTTCCATATGATGGTCTGCATCGGGGCTTGAACCAGCTAACCCAACCCAAGACCCAATAGACTGAGCTACGGCCGCCCCAGGGAAAGCTGTAGAGATGTACACATTCAAGACTGATATGAGACTTTCAAGACTGAAACTGTACTTTTTAATGAAAGTAAAAACTAACACATCACTCATATTGTGGCTGATACAGTCCATTTCTTCGATGGGATAAAAATAGTTTGACCTAGCCTTGCTTTGTGTGCTGTAATGTGGTAAGGATTGCATCTGTTCAGTAATATTCTGCTACATGTGCCGCAGATAGTATTTTCAGCATTTTGTGTCAGATGAAAAAAGTGTTATACTGTCATATTTCAGTAAACATATATTAATAATAAGCCTAAATTTCCTATATCAGCCCACCTGTTCATATCAGTCAGGCACTAATAAGCTATAAAGTCTGAATTAAGTGAGCTAACACAGTGAGCTACATGTATGTGTAGACCCACCATCAAGCCCGTGGACACAAACCACAAGGTGTATGCCGTCATCAAACTCCTCATCGTCCTCCTCGGGGGGAAAGTAGGGCAGATCCGATGCCAGAAGAGGAAGGTCGCTGTACAAGCCGGCCTGAAAGTTCAGCTCTTTGAACAGCTCCTCTTTGGCTTTGTAGAAACTGGAGAAAAAGAAATGACATTTGTAAACAAAAAAGAACAAGATATTGTGTTTTGCATCTGAGCAATAAAATGAGTGATAAAATCCTTATATAAGATTTAAATAACAGCAAAAGTGCTTCGTTTGAACGTAAATCAATCCAGTTGGTCAAACATATAATGAAAAACCTAGCTTGGATTTTGCATTTGATTATTTCTTACTTCACTTTGCTCACTTCTGAAGCGTATAAACAAAAGTCCCACAGACTTGACTTACAAGAAGCTCATCTAAGTTTTATTACCCAGTCATCCAGCCAGGTTATAGACTTTGGCAGTGCAGGAGTCAAAACAAATCCGTTTCCAATTCCTGTACTTCCAGCTAATCATGATGGATTTTTCTGCACTCTTTGATGTGATTTAATACACCCAGGAGGCATTTCACCTCATCTTGACTTCCTCGCTTAAAATTTGCCCTCACTTCATTTTGATATGCTCAGCTTTCCAAGTATGAGTAACTGCCAGCTACTGCACCAGATGTCAGCTGTCATCTCCAAATATCCATAAAACCTCATGTTTTTGGCTTTCTCTCCTGTAGTTTGTGTGGATTATAATCTCACTCCAAGAAAGTTTATTTTGGAAACAAGCTTGCATTGACATGATGTATTATTCACCGACATCCCTGTCATAAAAGTATAATTTTCACCTGCCTAAACAACAAAACATGTTTGCATTTGGAGCCTCAATTTGTCAACAGAAAAATTACAAGAGCAATCTGTAGATAAGGCTTCATGAGGGCTCCTTTAGCCTAAAAGTCCTAACCTAGGTATATTGTTCTCTTTGAAACAATGTTGATAAAACCTGCACTTAAAAGTGAAAGTTAAGTCATTAAGTTAGCAATTAATTGGTCTGCACAGAACAATTTTGATATTTGTTGCAAAGTCAAAGCTATTTGGATACTACAGCTGACTAGCTTTTGTACTATTTAGCCAGCCAACATCAGCACTTCTCTCTTGGCAGATATTTGAGAAGTAGCTTGTTCAGCAAGCTAATGTACAACTTAATACATGTGTCTGTGCTTGTTGATAAAAATGAGACATTAGCAAAGAAGCAAATGTGGGCTCCAGCTCGAAATCTTTGCCTCTATTTGTGATGTGAAGCCAATAGCTGCCTGGCTGTTCGTTTGTCAATGTTGACAGAGATTCATTGACATTCAGTCTGTCATGCACAGACAAAATACTCTATTAAACTTGATTTAACTAAGCAGACCTAAGGGTTAAAGCACAAAAAAAAGCGACTGTAGAGACGCTAAGGAACTAACTCAGCATCTCTTAACTTAAGAAACTATATATTAAACATGGTGGGAAGTGGGTAACTTAATATTGCCAAGAAAAATAGATGGTTTCTTCAGTTAAAATTAGCCCGATTGCTGTGCTAACTTCAGCCTATCAAAAATCATTTCTATTATGTGTTAGCATCAAGCTAACAAACTAAGATGTACACCAAGGTCCGTATGTGAGAAATCCTCACCACCAGCCACCACTGAATATATACAATATGGATTAAAAAAACATTTTGCTTAACTAACACTAAACTAAGCCCAAACAAAAACTCACTTCAGCATCCTTTCATTGGTCTCATCATCCATATTCAGGACATTGAGCGAAGACGATGAGATGATACCAAAGGAGCCCAGTGGCTGATGGGTAATAGGTGAGGTAGCCTGGCGAGTGGACATTCCACCAATGGATGGAGAGTCTCTTAGAACTGAAGAAAATGGCAGGCATGTCGGAGCACAGGACACTGACATATTCACCACCTCTACCATCTTTTTATTCACAAAGGCCAGCCCTGAGTTAGGGATCTTAGACGGCTTCGTCTGGCAGTCCAAAGGTTCTTTTTCACTTACTGGTGTCCGACTGAGATCAACAGATGATGTCATATCATTGGTTTTCAGCCCTGTGAGGTCACTCGGCCTTTGCGTGGTGGTGTTACTGTTGGGCAAGTCTGTTGGGGAATGTTGAAGCCCTAAAGGCTCTAGTGAGGGATCAAGACACACCTGTTCCTTAACACTAAGCAAAGTGGTCTGATGGAAACTTTGGCACTCATCTCCAGTGTTAATTTTCTCTTGATCTGCTAAACTTTTATGCACACATGGTGTGTTTCCACAGCTGCAGGGTACTGCTTCAGTTTTGACAAGATACACATCCTCCACTGAGGCGCCTACTGCACTGATGTCTGTTCTGTGGTTCATTTTCTCCCCCTGGTTGCCAATAATAGTGCTTTCCTTCACGTGTGGGCTTTCCACAGACTCTTGTAAAAGCAAGACTTCAGACAAACCACTTAGGAATGACTTGGTTCCGCTTGTGTCTGACAGGTAGTCAGAGTTTGATATTTCAGAGCTAATATGGTCAACGTTTGCCATTGAACTTGGGTGTAAAATGGGTAATTTAGATTGTTCCAGGTCCAGGTTTCCATTCAAAGACGAGCTGGTAATCCTTAATGAATCCTGGTGTTCTACTAAGCTATCTGTTTCCTGGTTGAGCAGTACATGGTCCTCCTCAGTGTCTTCAGGGCTACTTATCTGCGGGGCAGAGACTGACTTGGTGAGTTTGCTGAGCTGCCTCTGGGTCTGATCTTCTTCATAGGGCAGAGAGCTAATAGAAGTGAGAGAGGCTTGTATACCTCCGCTTGGAATGCTGCCATTGCTCTCCAACCGCAGGCCTTCCAGAGAGCTGCGATGGACCGGGTGGCGGCACACTATTTGCTTTGGGATCTCTCGCTCACTGGAGAAGTCTAGAGGAGGTCGGCCTCGCAGCGCGACCTCCAGAGGCCAAGCCACTGAGCTGGGCTCACTCTCAATACCTGAGTCGGATATAACTGACGACGAGCGTTTCATGATCTTGGAGCTGACCAGACCCCCACGGTGAGACATCTCTTTTCTAAGATCCCCGGAAAAGGGAGATACAACTGACTGTGCATAGGCAATGGGTAGGCTGATGAGAGGAACATCCTCATTCTCATCATCCATGGAGTGATTTAATGGCATTGCAATATCAGACTCCTCTTCATTGTTTTCACTCTCTCTGTCATTGCTGTCATTTGTGGTATGATGAGGAAGAGACTCAACACTGATGTTATCAGAGTCAATGAGAGGATTATGTTCTGAGGAGCAAACCAGACCTTCCCCTCTATAAAGATCCACATCAGAAGGCTTAACGTCCATGTACCTCAGGCCTGGATTACAGCTCTTTTTAAGATGGCCTTGTTTTTCATCTGGTTGCTTCCAGTTTTCTGCCTCGGTTAGAGAGTGCTTAGCACGGTCCACTGCAGGAACAGAGTGCTGGTTACTGGTGTGGGTGCTCATCTTACTTTGCTTTGCTATGAGTGAAACATATGTGGGCAGGTCCATGCAGTCGTCACCGTCCAAGGGATCCTCAGGTATTGCTGGTGATTTGGCTCCCTGGCGGCTTTCAAAAATCACATCAGCAGAAGTGATGGCACGATCTATTTTGGTCTGCCCATCAGTAGTTGGCACATGTGATACAATCTCTGGAAAGATAAGGCATATTTGCAGTTTTACACTTCAACTCATGACTTACACAACACAAATCAGTGATTAGGTGTGAATAATTACCTGTTTGAGGGGACTCGACATATCTGTCCTCAAAGATAATGGGCAGGCTATTCCAGTCTCCATCGATGTCCAGGCACTCAACAGGTAAAGGAGGCATCTTAGTCAGGTAGTCTGAGCCCCGTACTTCTGTAGCTATCTGGCCATGTCTGTTGATTCTGAATCATAATAATTACATTAAAAAAATTAACAATTCCCTTCTCTACTAGAATAATACTGTTCTTTCACTAAGAATGTTATCACTTACAGTTCCTCTTGAAAAGTCAGAGATATCTCTTTGGGGTGCTCTGTGAAAAAGTAGGCCTCTGAGAACCGCCTGACCTGGTGTTCCAAGAGACAGATAAAAACAAGTGTCACCTTTGGGAAGCCCCATTCTCATTTTTTAATGGCACTGCAGCATGAAATTATGAAAACAGGAAGTCGTACTGAGTCAAAGCTCTGCTCACACAGAAAGATTCAAATCACTTCTCCAGTCTGTGACAAAAGCTTGATCTAAAAGTGTTCTCCCTTTTCTTGCTCCACTTAAAAATGCATCATCCTTGAAAGTCAGCCACTGTGACAGGCAAATCACCAGGAACACTATTTCTGGTGTATTTTCACCCCACAATAATTACAGAATAAGTGCTAATTGAAATTCTGACTCCAGTTGTGGGTGGAGGTATCATAGTATCTCCTCGGGGTTCTCTAATACCAAAGCAAATATGTTCATTATTTTCAGACAACTGAGACGAAACAGAGCGACATAAGAGAGCCTTGGAAGATACTCCACTGTGAAGCACATGTTCATATTCAACAGCCCAATGATTAGAAAGAAATAGCATTGGAGGGTGTGTTAGTTTGCTCAGTTACGTTTAAGCTTCCGAGCTTTAGAAGTGCATCTAATTATTCTGGTTTCAGGTGCATACTTTGCACATGTCTACAGCTTGTTTGGAAAATGCCTCTGAACTGGGTTTTTTTTTATGGAGCATTGCCTCTGAACTATAGTGTAGGAGGGCAAGTCAAGCTGCACTGTCTACCTCTCGACATATCATTCTTAACAATCGCATGAAAAACTAACTCTCCCAATTTGGCGCCTAATCCAAGTCCCATAGACGTTCCCTCTGCTCCTTCAATTCTACTGCCCTAGTACTGCACTTTTGATTTAGCCCAGCATCCACCTGCAAACTCTGGCTACAGGGTGTAAGATGTTATCTCATCACTCCTCGAATATCTGCATGTAAAGCAAATCTGTGAGGAGTGATGAGGTCGGTGCCTAGACAGCAAACACAAACAATGTTCTGACTGCTGCTACAGTAAACATCTCAAAAGTGAAAGTCTGACTGAGCTGCAGTTTGCAACACATGTTCCCTTTTACTGTCAGGTTTGTGCACTGTGGACATCTGACTTATTGTTTTATAAGAGTGGATTTGGTCTGTGGGTACAAGGGGAACATAAGGGGAATTTTTACTTTTTTGAAGAATTGGACACACCCAAAATACATATTGTCTTCTTCTGTTGCCAGTGGACTACAAATGATTTAGACTTTTTTTTGGCACAGGTAGAGTCTCCCTCTATAGGTCACTAGAAATCATGCCAGTTTTCTTTGTACCTACCAACCATTGGATTGGGCCTTGGGCTAGTCAACTTTCAAAAGAAGTACGGGATGAGGAATTATCCAAAATATACACATGCTCCATTAATACAACAAAAGGTCAAACATAGATTACACCAGTGGTTCTTAACCGAGTAGCCACCACCAACTCCTTCAAGGAAATAGCGATCCAAATTTCTGATATTTTTCAACCAATCATATTTGTTTAGTAAATAATTGTGCAGTTTTGACCTCAGATGGTACAAAACGTATGAATGAACATAAAAGCACTTTTTTTTCGAGACACACATTTGCAACCCAATTAAAAAGGTCCTGCGCCACACTTTTGGGTCCGGACCCAGCAATTGAGAACCACCGGATTACACCATTCAAAGATTAAACTGGACAAAATGTCTCCTTAATTGTGTCCGATATGTTATAGATGTCAAACAGCAGATGGCAACCTGGCATGTCTTTTTTGGCTCTGCCCTGCTTTGCATGATTTCTCTTCAACATTTGACATCAATCAGATCATTAATCCTGACCCCTAACTTGCACCTTTTTGGATGTTCTAAAAAGGATCCAGCAGAAGCGTTGGTAGAGCCAATAGCTTTGACAGTCAGAATGATTGCAACAAACACAAATCCTCCAGCTCAACTAGAGATCAACTCCCACTCCCTGTTTTTATAATTGCCTATTTGAAATGACTTTAGCACAAATGGAAATGATACAGTTTCTGGATCAGAGGTTTCTAAGGAATGGGGTACATTCTTGGACTGTAAACACAAGTGTAAAGTTTATTGTGTGGACTCTGTCAAAACTTGTGTCTTCATAAATCTGGTACACCTCAAATTTAATAAACCAAAAATATAGAAAGAAAGCATGACCGTATAAGGCACTTCCATTTTGGCTTGATTTTTTTAAACATGATGCCATGAAGTCCATATGCCCTCTAGTCATAAAAATGATACTATAAAAAAGTAGTTATATAAATCATTATATTAATGTTGCTGTGTGAGGATCAAGGTTCGCAGAAAGGAAGATTTTCCTGCTCTGTTGAACTTTTCTTAGTTGTTTCTTGGTCTTCTCTGTTGCGAACAGAGACCACATAGTCTCCAAAAAAGAAGCTGCAGGCAACTGCTAAGGGAAGCTGTGTAGATATCTGTGTAGGGTCTCAGTCATTAAGGTCATGGTAAATTTGAAGCTTGATCTAAAGGAAACTGGACAAGATCTTCATCCAAGTGCATGTTGCCATTGGACCAAGCTTCTAATAAGCTGTGTAGACTTTAGTGGGTTTTATTTCTCTAAATATGTCCAAAGATTCTGATTTTGACAATCATCAGTGACCTCTCATTTTGATCACTTTTCAGTTTAAATCAAAACTTGTCACATCCCTACTTTGAGAAGTATTTTTATATGACTTACAGGCCAACAGAAAACCTTTCAGTGTCATGCAAGAAAATGTTATTTAACAGCTGATTTAAAAAATAAAAACAACATGCCTTAAGGTGCTGTCTCCAGAACTAAAGTATCAATGGTTATGAAACTATGATTCTTCCGTGGTATTTTTGTATTCTGCTGTGGGTGCTGAGGGTGAAAATGGCTAAATTTAAACATAAGCAAGTCGTCTTCACCGCACTTAAAGAACAGAGGCTGTCTGGACTGTGGCTCAGACAACACACAGTAAATGGTGAGCATTGTGTAAGCAGGCCTTTGATGGAGTGAGGCGCTCTCTCTCTCACCCTGAGTGTGTGGTGCTCCTGGGCCAGGTAGGAGAGGATGTGGGGGTTGAGCACAGCGGTCTGCAGGAAGCAGCTCCACAGAGCAGCGAGCTGGGAGCAGAGCTGGCTCACGTCCCTGCTGATCTGCTCTCCTACTTTTTCATGGCCGTCCTGCAGCTGATGGGGTCAGAAAAAAAGAAGGATCACCTTTAATATCAAATGGAATGATTTGTTCTCCAGGAATAACTTATGCGTCATCCTACAATAGGATCCTTGCTTTTTCTGCCAACATTTCAAAATCTGTCTGCAGTCTGCCTGACCTGCATGTCATTGGATCATTGTAGGAAACTCATCAATCAATAAAGTCATGCTGGTTATATCAGTGAGACACTTATACCTGTCCACACCTACATCATACTTTGATCCTTTGATACAAGTATGCAAACTAAAGATCATTAATGTGTGAATTATCTCATTTTTTTACAAAAATCTCAAAATATTCAGTCGTTATAGAACAAATAACCAAGTTTTTGAAAACAATAACTGAATGTATCAGAATAATTTGTTAGTACTTGGGCTGTATTGTGGTATAGTCATTAGTGCTGTTGTCCCAGGGTGTACCCCACCTCTCGCCCAATGACAGCTGGGTTTAACGTCAGCCATATTTTGAGAATATTCATCTTGTACATGGTGAAAAAAAATAATAAAATGTAAACCTTTGAGATCAAGATTAAGCCACATTGGGCCAATTTTTAAACCATGCAACAGATTTAGATTTTGCAAATATATTTCAAGGTTTTTATATATATGGTCCAGCAGGTAAGCCATATATGTTTCTCACCACATTCAAAATGACAGCTATTAACAAAAAAAGGTTTCATAAATGTTGAAAAACGCAAATAAAAAAATATTTAGTGTGAATGTAGGAATAAAAAACAAGAATCATGATCAGGAAACTAAAATGCAACCTTGTGTCTCTTTGATACGTGTGTGTAGTTTGATGAACGAACATACCTGTAACTGTATGGTCAGGGTATTTAGAGTTTCTTCTACATTCAGCAAGTCTGTGGAGAGAAGATATTCTTTCATGAATACCTACGACCTTGATAATACGATATTATTGATGATGATGATGGTGGTAATGAGGATGGTTTTTGTTTGATGATGGCAACTTTTAAGATGGTTTCTATATTGATTAGATCTCTCAAGAACTGCCGTCAATGTTGTGCTTTGCCTCTGTGCAATGCCTGCTTCACCGGTGTGTCCAATCAGACTCAAAGCTGACCGTTTGGACTTACAGACATTGTTTTCTTTTTTCTAGATCCTTGCTTGTGTTGTACTTACTTTCTGATGTATAAAAGCGTCTGCTAAGTGAATTGTAGAATTCACTGTACTTAGTGCAAAGGATCAAGTTACACTCACACAATGTGATGTGAGGACACCATGGTAAAAAACGTATTTGAAACGAGTCGATCATTTTATGTAATGTTATTAAAAACTTAGAAATCTTTAATACATTCAAGATTCAGAAGAAAAAAAACATTTATCTTTACCTGTTGACAACACCAATGGATTTCAAATACAAAATATTATACTATTATTTTATTCTATTTGTCAGTTAGATGTTTAATTTCACCTTATAGTTTGAATCCATAGCAAACGATAACACTTTCAAATGTCTCACTTGTGATTTTTCCTCCCTTTTCTTTTTTTATGCTTGTATTATTCTCATCATCTTGTTGACTTTATTTAATCTTTCATTTAATTTTCCTTTAAAGCTTTGTAGCTTTAACTGCCTTTTGAGACCTGTCTGTTCTATCTCTTTTTTAGATTTCTTTACATTGCATTATTGGCTCTTGTATTTCAGTAAGCAACATTTATTGCTACTTATGTTGTCCTGATATTGCCCTGGATATATCAATGTGGACATGAAGAATCTATTCAGCTCTGATTGTCTCTAAATTCTTTGTATTTCATTCATTTATTTACAGAAGATTAACAACACCTTTTTTTTTAGAATCTAAAATAAAAATAAAAGTCTGAGATGTGTTTATGCTCACCTGAATTTAGTGTTGTCTGCTGGAGCTGTGGGATTTCCTTCATCAGCGCAGTGTAGTACGTGTGCAGGCCTCTGTGGGCCACCAGCAGGAGGCGACAGAGTCTTCTGTGCCACGTGTGAGCTCTCTGCAGGCAGTTCTCACTGGGCACATAAAAGCTTCCCTGCAGAGAAGGAGACACAGGAAATGTCAGCAGCTATGTAGGTCAGCAGTCACCTCTGTGAAAAATGGCCTTCCTTAATAACGGACGTGTCCACATACTTGAACTTTATAGCTTGCCAGTGCTGCGGTTGCATTGGCTGGTCTGATCCAAAAGAAGGGGTTAGAGAAACAAATGGCCCCTAAACACAGCTTGCTGGGAGCTGTAAAAGCAGATCAATACACACATGTGGCATCGGGAGGATGTAACGCATCCCTATTATGACCTGTAAAAGTTCAGGAGTGTGGGAAGTTGACCCAGAATTCATGGCGTCGACATGAAAAAGTGCACAGAGATTGTGTAAATTTACCATAAAATGGTGAGCTTAAATCAATAAAAAATCCACGCACGAAGTACGAATCTAAAGGAAGACAGCAGCTGCAGTAAAATATCATGAAAAAGAAAACACAATCTCCCAGCATGCTGCAGAGTATTGGCTAAATATGAGTTGTAATATGGTCCATGTTTCCAGTAGATGGCTCTCCAACAATGCAATTGAATATCTAATATACAGTGAGCCACAAATCCCCATAGCCTTGATTCTATAATCATGTCTCTAATGCCCTAACCATCATCGTACACATCAGCCATCAGGCTACAGATTCAAGGAGCCTTGAATGTGACCACTGCCTGCCCTCGTCTGCTGGTCCCTGACCTGAAACCGTCTGCGACCCAGCGACATCTTCCCATGGCTTGGATGTTTTGGCAGCGCCAGTGTGGCTCTCTGAGCTTTAAAAGGCATGTAATACCTGAGTATATGGGGATGTACTGTAATTTTCCCCAAGCGAGTGATGTCTCGGGCCCTATCATCATACCTGTGTGCGCTCTGTAATTGCAACTGTGCAGTATACCCTAAACCAGGAAGGAACATCTGTATGTTTACTTTCATAATTCTTTTTCAGCTTTATTGAGGCCTGCCTGGATTGGTCTCCAGGCGGAGGGCAGAGAAAAATAGCTATTTTTTCAGTATGAACCAGTCATTATATCCTAAAAGCATAGTTTCTCTCTGAGCTGACAATGCCTGGGTTGGTCAAGTTTTTAAGTGAGAATTTTGTGAGAATTTTGTTTGCTCCTCTTGATGCATTCTACTGTTCACGTTTGCTGTGTGTCGAGGCCTGCAATCTCTGCTGCCATTAAAGAAGTCTCACAGAGAGAAAGAGTTTCAGAAAGGACCATACAACTAACGTGATTTCCGAGTTGTTATCTTCAGAACATGTTTCGTTTTTTGCTCAAACGCAAAAGGGAACCTCCTTCTGAGAGATAACCTTACACATGAAAGTGTCGTGTTGTTAAGAGAGAAAGTGTTGTAAATGTAGTGTAGCTGCAGGTAAAAAAAAAATCCCTAAATAAATAAAGGTGAGGGCAGCGTTGTGTGTAGATTTCACCTGCAGCTATAAGGTACGTGGCGCTTGTGAGCACAACTCATTACTGTGATCAAACGAAACCCCCCTGCCTGGCTAAACGCAGAGCTTATTAAAGTGCCCAGCCAGGAGTGGGAGTAAAAAAGCAGGAGGAAGAGGAGGGGGGGGGCTCATTAAGGTTTACAGTGAGACTCTGATGTCCCCAGGGTCCTAAGAGATGGGGGATGAAGAAGAAGAAAAAAAATGAAAGCAACAATTTTACATGTGTTCATATCTCAGACTGGTTAGCAAATGCTAAGATGTGACTGTATATTAATATGAATGTTTAAATAAAGAAAATGTCTACAAGAACGAGTAACTGTGTGTGTGTGTGTGTGTGTGTGTGTGTGTGTGTGTGTGTGTGTGTGTGTGTGTGTGTGTGTGTGGGGGGGGGGGTCAGATCTCTGAACTCTACCTCATAATATTGACTATTATAATTAAATAATGCTAAATAGAAGTAGTAACAGTCCAAATAGAAGTCCCAATAAGTGGGTTATCACACTCAAATACCATAACTGTTTCTGAAATGATTTAGAATTGGTGTGGCTTGGAATGAGCGTGGGACAAATTATCCCGCAATTCCACACACTGTTGGAATGGAGGAGCTACCCAAAGCTGCATACAATTCAACAACATGTTCCAATAACCTCAAGACACCATTATTATTATTTCTTAGAATGAACAACTTTAGTAAAGTTAATTTCAAAGTGGAAGTTGCAGTTTGATGTATTCTGAAGCTTTAGTTTTAAAATTGTAAATTATGGGGTGCTGGTGGGGCAGCTGGTGGGGCAGTTGTTAGTGCGCGCGCCCCATGTATGGAGACTGTGGTCCCCCAAGCGGGCGGCCCAGGTTCAAATCCGACCTGTGGCTCATTTTCTGCATGTCATTCCCCATTCTCTCTCCCTGATCTCCGACTCTATCCACTGTCCTCTCTAGTAAAGGCACGAAACGTAAATCCATCCAAACTTTATTTATGCATTTCTGCTGTATTTTTTTATTCAGATTTTTATGCTTTGCAGCTAATCTCAAGTGGACACTTGAGGAACTGCAGTATTTTGCACTTCCACCTTGGCTTTATTTTAAAGCCGCTTTTTTTCAAACCAGTAAATGCAAACTTGTTTTTTTGAGAAATTCAGTTAATTGATGGATAGCTCCTTGAGATGAACCATCTCATTTTCGCGGGGGTTCAGTCTATGCAAGAATTTTCATTTTGCCAGCTTTGAAAATTAAGAGAGTTGAATTTCATCTGTGAATTGACAACAAGAGAGAAAAGATATCTTGTATGATTTTGAAGCTGCTGCTACTGAAGAAGGAATGCTCTTAAAGTGCTGTCATTGTATATAACATGTAATCATGATTAATAATTATGATAACAGTAATTGGATTATCATTTATGTCAACGTGCAATTGTTCAGCCTAACTGTAGTGTAAAATGAGCACAGAGGCATGAGTGGGAGGGGGCAAGACGACACCATTATTTCCAGGGAGAGCTGCTATCACATCCAGATGCTTCGCCTGGAGCTGGCATGCCTGGGCAGGTGGGTTAATCAGATATTATGAAAAGCCACAGTACAGCACAGTAATAATCTCTGTGTTAGCCTCTGGTCTTTAAGCCTTAAGACTCCACGGAGCCCAAACAAATGGCTGATTTTGAGGTTGACGGGTCCACATTCAGTAATCCAGATCAGAATGACTCTCTGCTCAGGTCTTAGGCTGAATCCTGTTGCTTGTGGATGGCATGCTGAGTCAAATCACATCTTAATCCATCGGCCTCTGTGCCTAAACTGAGATCAAATTTACATCATCCCTTGGCATTTAGCAGCTTGCTTACAAAAAAAACTAACAACCTATTTTAAAGGAGACAAAAATCTACATTTTCATCATCATTTGTGGCCATTTAAAGCTTTGTGAGAAAAAAAAAAAAGGTTTTCATTGTGACTTAGGAAGCAGCTAAACTGCTAAAGGTTAACATACCTCAGAGATGACAGGTTTACAGTAGCCAGCTCCGAACACAAGGTTCTCTACAGTCATGGCAGATGGGTCGCTGGAACTCTCTGGTGAGCCTTTCCCCAGCCAAGAGCCCTTCCCTGTACGTGCAAAGCTGCAGAGACAACAGGAAGGACACATGCAGGGACAAAACATGAGTGTGTGTCTGTGTGTGTGTGTGTGTGTGTGGAAGAACCATGTACGCACAGAGATGGGAGCTGCTACTATTTGAATCAATCAAGGGCTGAAGTAATCTATGTAATGCATGGCTAACAGTGACTTTATGATACTGACAGCGGAATTCATCAGATAAGTGCCAGGAAAAGTATTAATTCCGGCAGCTAATGGATACACCTGTTTGGATTGCCAAGACAATAAGAAGGATTAAAAGGCTGTGCCAGCATTTTCCCTCACTTTAGAGTTTCAACAATTTAATTAATCTACAGAAACTCTTCAATAATCTCCTTAAAAATATCCCAGTCATGAATAACGTTATATACTTGAGCCTTTCAAGCTTTGTATCTTTTAAATGCCAATTTTGGGCAAGATTGAGATAAAGTGAGAGCACTATTCTGCTCTCTATTTTAGTATATTTTACATTTTAGTACTCCAATGCCTGAGGTCTGTATTACTCAGTATGTAAATGTGCTCTGACATGAGCTAACTAGCTTACAACATAAACTGATTATTACTTCTGAAACCAATGAGCACATTATGAAGTGACTTGGTTACATTCATTGAAGGGTAGGTTACATGAAAAAAAAAACAGTTTCATTGTTCCCTACTATGGGAAATCAGGCCATTGATGTGATTACAATTTTCAGGCTCACATTAGCATCGTATCCTCTCTCTGAAAAGAAGGGAGGGATCCCTCAAGGTGCAGTGCGGTGCAGTGCAATACAACACACCTCATTTTCCCTTTGTGGAAATTTGTCATGGACTGCAATGTTGCTACACATATGTAGCTGCCTCTACAGCTAGAAGAAAAAAACAATCCACATTGATGCTAAAATCATCAGTCCCGTCATCTGAAACTTGCCTTTCTTGTAACTGCAGAAGTGAAACACACTGTGCTGTTTAAAGAATAGAAAAAACACGAGGCCAGCCAGCTGATGCAGCAGCATGAGCAATTAGGGTTCAGTGTCTTGCCCAAGGACACTTTGACATGTGACTGGGGAGCTGGAGATTTAACCTCCGACCTTCCGGTTGCGAGACAACCGACTCTAACACTGAGTCACAGCTTTAAATGGCGGAACAATGCAGAGACAGCTTTTCAAAAAAACAGTGGAGCTACCATTCACTTAGTGAGCAAGCCAACTACACAATATAAAAGTCTCCAGTTATCTGTTTGGAATCAATAAACTTTTGTTTTTTTTGGGGGGGATCACATCTCATTTAAACCATTTAAGCAAAGTAAATGTTTGCATATAGCCCTACCTGATAAGCGGCTGGTGTAAGGCAACCAGTGAAGCATGTATGGAGACAGAGATGACAGACAGGTGGAAGTAGTCGAACATGACTGGGACGTGGTGGTGGAGGCCCCTCCTCGGGTGGAAGTGGAGGCTGAGGGTCCGACTGCTGATCAGCGGGACAGTCGCTATCTCTGCAAGCCTGAGGGATGAAAGAAGGGACACAAATGATACACTCAAGTTTAAACCACAAAATACTCTGACATACGCTTTAAGAGCTTTTTAGAATTCTGTTTTTATTTGTCTACTTCTATAGTTCTAATGTCACTCAAACAGCAAAACTGAAACCTCTAAAATTAGATATACAAAGTCAGGCAAAAACTCATAAGGAAATAAGAAACATTGGCATAGTACAAATCAAAATCACTGGGAATGTATCACTGTGTTATGGTTACAGAGTGCAGAAATATTACATGCAAATTAATTACATCTAATTACATGCTAATTATGCTAATTACATCTGACCCTGAACAGTCTGTACCTTGGTACAGCTCTTTGTGTTTACGGAGTTGTGGCTATCCCTGACACTTTTTTTTTTTCCTTTTGCTTGACTCTTAGAAAGATGTCTCTACAGCTCCAGTTAATCCAACTCTTTATGTATATCAATCCCTGAAATAAGGAGTCAGAGAGAGAGAATGAGTCTGACTCTTGACTGGAATGGTTACAGGGACCTTGTGGATACTTAAATACAGACTCTGAGTAATAAGAACCAGTGCACATGCTGACAGAAAGAGTGTTAGAATATAGTTGTGTGTAGATTTAAGAAATATAACCACAAGAGTATGAATAAACTATCAATTCCTACTCTTAAACAGCATGCAGCGTTTTGTACATAAAAAACCAGAGCGCTAACAGAGAATCGATCCTTTTGCCATTGGTTCCAATGCAAACTGCTCATCTCATCATTACTTCTTCTATTTGTCCAAAGCAGGCAGCAATCATGTACTGCATGCACAGAAGTGTTCAGGTGCTTAAAGAGATGGCTTTGAGCCAAAGGACATAATAGGCCTTATTCATGCCTAGTTTGCATTCTCACTCTTGCAGAAAAGCTGCACCAAGGGAAAGTGTAGCATTCTCTCTGCCTAACACACAAACCTGCTGCTCTCTCTCTCATACACACACACACACACACACACACACACACACACACACACACACACACACACACACACCTGAAAACTGCTCAAAAACTTACTGTTGCTCATTGTCGGTAAAATGAAGATCCAGCTTCAGCTGAAAGTCCACCTCACTCAAGGCTTCTTCCACCTGTAAAACATTGGTACAGCTGATAAATCATGAACGTTATTATGTGTTTAACTAGGGCTGCTTTGATCGTCATGTATGAGCATATATGAGTACGTCCCCTGACCAAGGTGTTGTTTTGGACAAGCTGGGAGAAAAGACAGTAAAAGACATGAATGCAGTGCCAGTGACTTCCCTAATTTGTTTATTAGTGGGCGTTTCTAACCGATGGTTGTCGCCATATTGGAAATGCCATCTCCATCTTACCTATGATCAATTTTGACAAGAGGCAAAGAGTTGGAGTTCAGGCAGGCCTTAAGCATCCAGGTAAATAGCTAGTCAGTAAAATCTGCCAATTATGGAAATGTCTAAATCTTAGCCTTATTATCATCAAAACTGATGAGTTATACTCAGATTATTCAGACCAAAACTGTTTTTGTACCAGTTGTGATGGTCACTGCCTTAGTGTATAAACAGGCTATTACTAATTGGTACTGTCTCCCTATTTCTAGAGGATTTGGCTGGTCCAATCTAGAACACCTGGGCCTGTTGCTCTCAGGGCATGAAAGCCCGACCCCAGGGTGGATCTCTCTCTCTCTCTCTCTCTCTCTCTCTCTCTCATGCCACATGGACACACATCCACAACACTGCTGACCTTACTGACGGACACACTACATGTTTGCGGTCATTCGTTTACTTTGTTACAATAAATCATTATTATCTGAAGTTAACTGGTGTCCTTTCTCATGTCATATCCTTTGAGCCAGGTTATGACAGAGTCTGCAAACATGTTATATTCTGCTTTAAAAAAAATGGTTCTAATGGGACTTCCTGCATGGGCTTTTGGAGCCAGCCTCAAGTGGACACTCCAGGAACTTCACTATTTTTGCACTTTGCATTGGATTCATTTGTCAACACCAAAAAGTTTGACACTTGGTTGGGAATGAGAAAATGTTGTTTTCTATACAACCTAATATGAACTACAATATTTGCAAGTTTTATTAACTTCTTTTTAATTATGTGTTCACGTTTTTGACGTGCTCTGTATTCCAACATTTATTTGAATCAGATGTAAGGTAAACAATATAGAATTAATCTCATGTTCAAAGTGCCATCGAGAGTCCTACCTTATGAATATATAGCACCTCTTTAAATTTGAAAAACAAAGTGGGAAAAAAAATCAAAGACATGAGCCGACTACAAAGGCTGTGCTGCGGGTGGAGCCTTTTGAAGATGAAGGTGCAGCGTTGCTTATTATAATGAAGGTTACCCACAGCTCTTTCTGCCTTTCTCCTTACAGTTGAAGTACACATGCATACCGTACAGCAACACCCAAATCTTTGCTGTTCTGTCCCACATTGATGTTCTGATTGATTAAGCATACATGCGAGTGAGCACAGGGGAAATGAGGGGCTATTTTTGTCCGTGCTATCTGGAGCTGTGGGCGGCAGATAACCTCCAAGGTTAATGAGCAGAGAGCCTTCGGGAGAGCTTACAGCTGAAATCTGATATGTCTTGAAGCTGTGTGTCCCTGGACTTTAACATGAATGTCCACATTTAATGAAATCTTTTAAAATAAGAATCATGCAGAGCTGTGCAAGATAAAGAATGCAAATTCTGTCCGCAGCATTCCAGGCATCTGGACTGCACACATATGTCAGAGATCAGTTTCAGTGCAGGGTAATGTCAGTGTGTGACACACGGCTATCATATGGATGATTAGCTCCGAGCAGGGCCATCTTAACTCCCCCACATCTCTGCCTCGGGCCTGTCTCGGGCTGTCACCACTGATCTATTTGAGCTCTGATGGCTCTCAACAACAAAAACAGGCAGAGTGGATTTTCGGGGTCATGCCCATGGTGAAACCATTCAGGACAGTATATCAATAACTATCTGGCAGGTTTACACGCCTGATCATTTCAGCTGAACATGGGCAGTCTGGGGCACAGGCTCTCTGCATTTGTCTGTGAATTAATGACCTATAATTCCAGGAGACAAGTCGCTGAACTCAATCAGCTTCATTCTGCGTGCTTGTCTGACAATGCTGATGTTTGCAAGGTATACAACTGTTGTAAAGTAACAGAGTAAAATAGTACATTATCTCAAGTTAGTACAAATTTTAGATACTGCTCATTTTTTCTACATATATATTTTTTCTTTTACATATCCTTTTAGTAACACAAAACAACAATTAAAGACTGGGTTGGTAATTTTTCAAAAAACTAGCATGATTTTGAAAGTAGCATTCCCTCAGTGCTTCGCTGCACCCACACCCTCTCCTCTGTGCTCCCTCAAAAGCCACGCCCCTCACTTACACGCACAAGCGCTGTTGGTCCAGAAGCAGACCTCAGCTCATGCTTTGAGTGTGGGCTAGTGGACACAAGGGGTAGAGAGTGAGCAGGGAGACAGGGAGGTCTGATTGGTTCATCAGATTGGTACCTCATGGCAGACATTGGTCAAAGTTTTTACAGGCTTACAACTACAGCTACAGACAACATATTTTCTTTGTTCCTTTTTCAGAGAACAAGAGTTATTAATTTCTGTCAGGACCTAAAGACAATTTCAACCGAAATATTAAAAAGTGGATCTGGACCAAATTACCAACACATTAAGGACACACTATTCCTCACATTAACTAGTTGCTTATTAGCATGCTAATTAGTAGCATACCAGATGCTTTATTAGTCATTATTAGAATTAGAAGGCCACTTGGACCCTCTGCCGAGGAGTAATA
Organism: Labrus bergylta; assembly: GCF_963930695.1. NCBI lineage: Eukaryota > Metazoa > Chordata > Actinopteri > Labriformes > Labridae > Labrus > Labrus bergylta. The sequence goes on along the minus strand of NC_089213.1, from coordinate 10,387,933 downwards.
GCTGAGTATATTTCTAAAAATGCAAGTTTTCAGTCTGTCCAATGGTGTTGCTTTTTTGGGAGACAAATCTTCTTACATTTGCTTGTTGTTTGTGACTCATCTTCCTCATGGCATCTTCCTTGGCCCATGCTGCCACCCTTACATCAACTTTTATTAAAACCTGAACATCCTTTTTTTTTTCTTTTTTTGCAATCCTTCTGAGAATAAATGGTACCAAAAAACACAACCTGCTTGGCAGATGTAACTCTGACAGGGGGGCCTGGGGTGTTCCAAAATTCTGCAAGTCAGCACATCAACATTGCTGCCAAATACCAGAAAGGCCACAAGAAATAATTGCTAGCTACCTGGTATACTGTACACCCATATGGCCACATTAATTTTATTGTACCAAAGTGGTTTTATCTGCACATGTTTGTGTACTCCAGGATGTTGATATAAGCTACATATTCACATGAGCTGATAAACCTTCGACTGAATAGTAGCCCAATTTTGACTCTTCAAGGCATTTTTTTGAGCATTGAAAAACACAGCGCACTTTTTAGTTGAACATTTAAAAAAATCCACTACTGAGACCTTCAAATACTTCGTGTTTTTAAACTTTAAACTTAAGATTTCTCATTACCGATCAACACGTCATTTTTAAATCTAATTCGACCCGTGGCCCTTTTTCATCCAAGTATAAAATCTAATAAACAGAAACTGTCATTCGTTTTTGTTATCAGATTAATAGACAATTTGTATCTCAATAAGATATTAAAAGATGTTTTATACACTAATTCTCTTTTTCTATTGTATACCAATTGCATGCTGCAAAACTCCCAACTTGACCACCATGCATCCTGGTTAAGAACTTGAACTTGTCAGCCAATCGGAGTGCCATAGATTAATTGCCTTTCAAGGATACTCCTTCTGTTTCCATTATACTTTCTCTCAAAACAATATTATCCACTCACTGGCATTTAAAGCAACTTCAGCAACTGAGTAGTACTACTGTTCCATAAATGTGTATAATTATATAACTTCATCCTTCAATATTTCTGCTGTAATGAACTGCCTTAAATCTCTGTTATGAAAACTCTGTTATTGTTTGTTTCAGATGGCAGGAAGCAAGTAAGGATAATGTGTAGGAGAGAACAGTGGATGTTAAATGCATTCATTAATCACCATTTAATTGAACTACGATACAGCTGCTTTCACTGTAATTATCCGTCATGCATTTTACTGCCAGTCTGCTGATAAAATACAAGCAGCCAAATGGAGTCCTCTATCTCTTTCTCTTTTCATTGAACAGGAAGTGCGTTTGTGTGCGTTTGTGTGTGTGTGTGTGTGCAGAAAATGTCACAAGCATGACTCACCCTTTCACCGTCCAATAGCAGGTGGACTTTGAAGATCATACAGTCATTCACAGCGATCTCCTCATTTCTGTAAAGGATCTGAAGTATCCGGCTAAACACTGCGCCGTCATAAGCCCCCGCCGTGCTAAAGCTGCATTCTCCTGATGAGAGACAAAACAACACAACAACACTGAGTCAATGAGGTGAAACAGCCTGAAATATTACCACATGCAGAGCTTTTACACAACAGAATTCAGAATATTAATGTCAAATTAAAAAAACATGGAGATGTCTAAGGAATTCATTGTTATTTATTGGAACAAGGCCGTTCATTTGGCAATTGCACCTTCTGATATTTGCAGAATGTGCTCAGATTACTTGATATGTGCACAGCTTTGAAAATGCGTTATGAGTGTTGGCCTGACATTTGCAAATGTTCACTGGGATTGACGGGGATCTAAGGGTGTGTGCATAGATCTGAGTGCTAAAATGTGTCAACACGTGTCCAGAATTGAGATTGTGTCTAAGAACAACAGTTGCTATTGTCTCCTCTCACTCATGTAGCTGCACTGTAGATAGCCACAGATATGCTGGTTTTATACAAAGGTCACAAAGGTCACCCAGCAGCAACTCTTAAGCCCCATTGTAAACATTTAAGGTGTTTGATTTTTTAAAATTTGCTTAGAAAAAAAACGTAAAAATTGAAAAGTACAATGAGAAACTCAGGCATGGCAACCCCACAAGAAATAGTCCGAAAACCAAACAGTCCCTGCAAACTGCAGCTTTGTCAGTTAAATACACTCATCTTTGTGGAAATACAAGTTTATTTGGGAGTGTTAGAGGAGTTGGTTGGAGTTTTGCTGTGTTCAAAAACAGAAAGGTTAGCTGTTTCCAGAATTTATGCTGAGCCCAGATGCTCAGCTCCATATATATCATATAGTAACTGTAAGTGGCATTGATTCCCCTGTAAAGACCCCATAAAACCAGCCTAAAAAGATACAAATAATGGCTGCAATAGAATGAGTTGCTATGCAATTGTGAAAAAAAAGTATTTCATTGCCTCAACAAGTTCTTCACTGATGACGGACCTGATATATTATTTTGCGTCAAATCTATCGCCTAGCTACGCTGCCGTTTTGAGCACTACATACCTTACTTGTGCAATGGTGTGTCTGTGTAGCTCTGCAATATCCCACCAACAAAAGCTAGAATTTTATGCTAGTTACATTGCCTTTCGGGTTCTGCCACATTCTAATTCCGCCACATTATTTGCTTGTTTCTGTATGTGAAACCAATGACAACCGAAACCAAATAGAGCAGCATTTCATTATATAGAGCGCCACAGGAATGAGTCCTAAAACAAGTCAATGGGGATTTTGAATGGGTTTGTGATTAGACGCCTGAAATAAGGTCTGTGGTTAACAAAAACTTAAGAGATGTTGGCGTTTTGTTAGACAATATAAACTACGTTAGGTAATACCTCCACTTGTGAATTTTGAAGTTATTATGCGTTCTTAAAAAGGCGGTTGCTAACAAGTGGCTAAATGAGACTACAGTGGTTGTCGGGGACATTAAACGTCATCACGCCGGACACAGACGCCGGAAACTCTCTCACTAGTCTGTGATGTCTCCTGTGGGTTTTAATTTAGTTTTAATTAAGCGGATTAGCTGATCGGAGATCGTCTGAAGCATAACGGTAGTGAAGTCAAAATCATCCGACCGTGGTGTAGTCCACTATAGCATAGTTAGCTTTAAACATCATAAAATGTTGTTCATTTGTGAAGATTATCCTTGTTGAACAAACGCCTACGCATCAGAAACTTGTGTTTGCCACAGAGATTATTTTCTGCACTGATCCAAAATCCAATGCAAAAATCCCATAGGCGAATTCTCATTAGACCCCACGGCGATGCTACTTCCGGGTTGGCCTACAAAAATACCTCATATGGTTTGTTCTCTTTTGCATTTACTGCACAGAAGAAAAGAAAGGACACATTGGAGGAGATGGGATGTACTGCATTGGTTTGGAATGGATGGAATGCTCAGCTTGATAGTGTTGTTAGCTCAGGCTAGCGGTTAGCATATGCGTTAAAAACACATAGAAGTTCATGATGCAATTGACATACTGTATATTTATATTCTTGTCATAATTAGACTCAGTATCTGATGTTTTACATGTGTTGCATGCCAGGAGAGGGAAATGTAGACCAATCACAGGGCTGCAATGTTTTCAACTATAGTTACATTTTTGAGGATTTCTATTTTCTTGTACTGAACTTGTACTCCTGATTGCGTCCAATATCAGCTGATGGGCTTTATTCTTCCTATTTACTGACTTTCTCATTGATTGAAAGGATGACCAGGCTAGCAGGTGAATTGTATTTATAGCTTGTGAGTTACAGCTGTTCAACGACTGTGATGTAAGCACAGCTGATGTGCAAGATCAGGGTTCCTACTAAATGGTGAAACTTGTAAAGCGCAGGAAAGATTTGAAAACCACATGAAAGATAAATCTTGATTCTTTGCATAGCAGAGAGAGCTCTCATGCATGAACTCTCTGTGTTCACATTTAATAATGTGGACGCCCGAGGTTTTGACTGTCAACATCTCTAATGTTTGGGAGCGCAACGTGATGGCTGCTCACTTTAGCTGCTAGCACAATCTCCCAGGCAGAGCTGCAGTCCAGCTGTGAGCCATGAGAGGTCTCTGGTATCGCCTGCTGCGGTTCTGCTCTTTTCAGTCTCAGTCTTACTCTCCCTCTCTCAGCACGCCTCCTCCTGATAATGCTGTCACTACTTGCAGCATCAAGCGGCCCCAGCAAGGATGATGGATGTGTGGTAGCGCGACTGTTGTCAAAGGTTGGGTGCATGTGTGACAGAGGCAGCGTAATCCCTGCGGGTATGTTCTGTATGTGGAAGAAGTTGTCTCTGTGTCAGCATTGTGGCCTCTTAACTTCCTTCCTTCCTTCTGTTTGTTTTGTTCTGCCTGCCCTCTGTCTACAGGCACAGGAGTAAGGTGGATTAAAGACTTTAAACTGTGCGCAGGAATTAACATAAATGATTTTCTATTTGTGTTTGACCTGTGAACAATTCCCCCAGGTGCTGCCATGCCCTCTCTGCTGTGCTGGTTGGCTCTTCAGTTTGCCCAAAGTCACTCAATCATAATTTGTAGCTGCTGCAGTTGCCCTTGCTGCTTTAACACACTCACACACACTGTGCATCCTTTTTAAAGCAAGTTTGTTTGGTAGGATTGATTAAACCTTAAAATGTGTACAAAGTGATTAAAGCTTCATAAGAATGCTACTTTGTTCAGATGTCTGTTTTGACATTTAAAGCTATGATTTCGCAAACAAGGGGAAAGCAACAAAACAAGCAGAAGCAGTCAAATCTAAAAGAAAACCCTTACAACATAAAAGGTCATATAGTAATAGTCCAAAAAAGAACTTTACAAAATAAAGGAATACTAAACATCAGAATCAGAAATACTTTATCCATCCCAATAGTGAAAACTTTACTGTTGCTCATATTAAGATAGAAGCATATGAGATCTAAGCACGAAGATACAAGATATAAAATAAAAAGGGTATGATATGTCGGATATGTTATAAATATGATATATTCATCCCCAATGATGTCCTGGCTCTTGCTGTTCATTAGCTTACACGATTGCTTGTGGGGGCCAGATGGGACCATGTGGTACAGTAGTATCAGCATGGTCACTACCTGGAGCTTGCATCAAAGTAGCCTGGATCTGTGGAAGCAATGCTGTTTTGGTTGTAGTGGCAACTAAGGGCAATAGGGTAGTTGATGTAATTTATCAGTAGGGCATAGGGGCATAACTGGGATGAGGGGTGTCTTTACTGAGCGCTTATCCTTTCATTCAGGCACAAGTACCTTGTGTTTGTTCAAATGTATATTACAAACAGGAGCAAGTGTAGAAGACTGGACGCACAGTTTAGGCATTTGTTTTGACCTCCTATAAGCATCACTTGGCTTTACTACCAAAGGTTTCTCTACATGTCAACTGGGATTGAGCACCATAAGGGAATTTGTATAATGTTATCAAATGTATACAAACTGAAAAGACAGAAATTAAATGATAAAATTGATGACTTCTTTTTTTTGTCCAATGGATAACAATATTTTGAGGTTTCAAAAATGCAAAATGACTGAAACACAAATGTGCTCAGCTGTAATCCTTGCAAGACACTTACTGTAAACTCTGCACCAGTAATACATGCACCACTGATTTGGTCTTCACCATACTCACTACCTCCCCTTGTTGCTTCTGTAGAGTCACCATGATACCACAACAGTTCAGAAACATAATGACCCTACAGTAGCAAGCGGCAGAAATGGCATTATTCTAAAAAAACTCAAAGAATTCAAAGCCAGTTGCCCTTAACTTGTAAGCATTTATACATATTCTGGACATATAAATGAATGATGAAAATGATGTAAGAATTATGACATCAAATATTTAAAGCTGCTTTAAGGAACTTTTGGATTGTGTAGATTTTGGCGCCCCCTTTGGACAGAGTGGGAAGATGTATCTCTTTGTTAATATTTTCCTGTTAGCCATGTTTGACAATGACAATGAATTTCATCCTGCTTATTTCAAATGTCTCACACGCAACTCACAATTAAACTTGGGCATTGAAAATCTTCAAATAGGCTGTTTTGGAAGCAATGCTGTCATTTGCCTCATCTGACATTTATCCGGCAGCAGCAGATTCAGGCAATAAAAGTAATTATAGAGAAATAATCAAACTGCTCTCTGATGGTTTTGTTTGCTTTTTAAGGTCATAAAAACGCATTGGTATTACTGTAATAATAATCTCAGTCTGTACCACGAGCTAAACGTCCTCACAGGAGCTTTGAGACAATATTAGTGGTTCATGATATTCTATATATCACCACCTGAATGAATGAATCAGAAATGGTCTTCATAAATGTCAAAGTAACCTAAAGATAATAATGTACTCATCTGCCTGTCACTAAAGTATGCACATGCTTTGACAAAGTTGTTCACTGTATCATAGGTTTTCTACACTCTTTATTCTGTTGTTGTTGGACTAGACATCAATTTAGTAATGCCATTGATGTAACAGTTAGTGAGACTCAAAGAAAAACATCAAACCCACACAGTTCTGACATTTATGTGTGCATGATTCCAACAGGTGCCGGGGAGTTATCACATCCTGCACATTAAAACCTGCTGAAATGCCTCTAAGCTTTTAGCCACAGTGATTCTGTGCTGGAAATAATCTGCTTACAGCCTCTGGTGCTTTACATCTGCTTGGTGAGAGGTGTGTATGTCTCCGTCACTCCCTATCAGTAAAACACACAGAACTCGCCTCACAGAGCTGCTCTTCAAGGTACCAATATGAGAGAGTATCTTCGTCCTTGCTGTCGAAGACAACTAAAACACAAATCCAACTCTGCCAGGTAGCATTCTGACTTCAAAATCTCGACATTATTGTGCATGAATCACAGTCATTAAATGCTTCAGTTGAGTGTGCGGCACAATTCATTTGTCTGAAGGTCGCAGACAATTGAAATGTCAAGCATATACTTTCATAGAGAACATGGTGAGGGATTATTTCCTTTGTCTGTGGATGATGGATGTTTTTTTTCCCTCTTGCTGGCTGGTGCAGTTGCGCTCAGGATTCAGCCTGCGAGGTATGGAGGCTTAATACATGACCTTGTTGAAGGAGCTGCAAAGGGGCAGTGGAAGGGAGGGGAGAGCTGCAGCCTTCCAATTACAATATGGATATGCTCTTCTCTGTAATGTACACTGCTGCAGTGCCCCTCATTTGACATATATGCAACCGCTTTTCAAAGTGTGGAATTGCAGTTAGTGGATTAGATAAATGCTGCAGTGCTGTGACTTTTCTTAGCTATCAAACAGTGAATTTAAGTGTTCAGCCTAGCTAAGCATAAAGACTAGAAGGTGGGAAAAACAGACCCAAAGCTAGCATCTAAATATTTATGTGTATTTTAAATGTAGTATACATTGCCTATCCAGTTGCTTTTACAAAAATAGAGTTTTGAGAATTGAATGGGTTAACCCTTTGATCAGTGCTTCTGATATTTTTCAACCAATCACATTTATTCAATGAAAAAAAAAAAGTGCAGTTTGGACCTCAGAACGTACAAAACATGTTACAAAGCAAAGACACGGAACAAACAGACATGTTTAAAAATCGCTTCACAATCTTTTTGACTGATTGTTTTTTTCCAGTCACAAATGCCCGACCCACTTGAAAATGGCCTTGCGACCCACCTTTGGGTCCCGATCCACTAGCTGAGAACCACTGCCTTAGATCTTTGTCAAATAAATGCTCTTCAGTGCCTTCATTAGATTTTTTTCAAATTTTTCAAATGCTTCAGATCCATATAAGCTGTGTAACCTCCTGTTAATGCTACATCCCTGAGTCTCTACGGTTTCCTGTTTTATTTTGTAGTTCTTGTCCCCAGTGTTGAGTGTTTCTTCTCTTCTCTTACTTCCTCCCTCTGTCTGGTTTCCCTCCATTTTTGATTGCCCTGATACTCGTCACCTGTGTCGTTCGTCTCACCTGTGTCTGATTACCCCAGTGTCGATTTAGTCTCAGTGTACCTTCCCTCCTCTTGTCTGTTTACGTCTACCCGTGTTCCCAGTGATTTGTTACTTTGTTTCTTTTCTTTGTTTGGCATTTTGTCTTTTTTGGTTAAATACATCTTTTCTGTTTTGTTCTGCACTTGGGTCTTATTACTTGTCATTTAAACCTGTCAGACACGATGGTTCAAGCTACAATATTTAAATTTAAATAATTTTAACAGGATTATGCAAAAAGAAATCTGGCAGAGAGCAAAGGGCAATTTTCGCTTGGTGTAAAAAAACCCAAGATGTCTTATTAAGTCCGCCTTTGAGCATATGTTGGTATTTAAAGTTGGAGCTTGCACCGAGCCATGTTGGCTGCTTTGCCTTGATTTAGATTTTAAGCATAGCTAGTAGCAAAGCCTGGAAGCCGTCAGGATGACTTTCTGAATTGAGCTCAAAACAAGCTGCATGCACATGCAACACAGTTGAATCAAAAAGTCCAATCAGAGCAATCATCTTATTCTTCAAATTCTGCATAGAGCTGAGGGGAGAGGTTTTTTTTTTTTTTTTACTAAGAATGATATTGTTCAGAAATGTGGTAAAACTCACGGTCATGTTATTCATATTGCTCTTCTGTAAAGAAAGCAAATAAACTTATGTCCAATATGTTGCTGATTCTCTTATGGTTGCTATCTTTTTGAAAAAAGCTGGATCATGTTTGGAATAATCTTGTGTTTCCATAGGCTGAGAATTTTGCGTTTATGATGCCTTTTTGCTTTATCACAAAGATTTACACAGACAAAACCGTTTCCACTGAAGCTTCTTCCAGCAGAGCTGTGCTGTATCTTCTTTTCCTCATCTTAAATCCTGTAAAATTGCACCTCCAGGATTCAGCAGGCTTAAAATAGAGTATTGAGCGCAAGAATAGTGAACTGCTATTTTTATCATTTCCATTACATTGTGTTATATTTGGACTTTTTAGGATTTCTCTCCATTTATGACCTAATGAGCTGTAGGAAATCATCTTCCCTGCTGGTATTCCCATCACTGCAAGCGTAGAAAACACTAGAATTGACATGAATCACTGACATCTCAGGCACAACATCGCCTTCTCAATCAGCCATGATGTTCCTGCCAGCGAACGTGTCTCGCACACACACACACACACATACAAACATACAACCCACATCCACTCTGCCATATACCTGTGAGGACATGTAAATTGAAACAACCCTTTTGACTCTTTGCTCCAACAAAAGAAGCTGTACTCCTTTAATTAAAGTCTTAATTTAACCTGAAACTGAGACTGAAATCATTTGGACCTAAACTTCCTACAATCCTAACTGTCCTCGTAAGAGTAGAGGGTCGCACCACGTCGGGAATTAGTCCTCACAAGTACAGCGAGATCAGGACACATAATCACACTGGCACACACACAGACACACACACAAGGCTCCAGTCAGGAGCTAAAAATAGCCGTTATTACTGTGAATCAGTATTGCCAGTGAAACAGCTTTGTGCATTGCCAGAGATCCAGATTTGACGCTTGGGTAGATTCAGAATTTACAAAAACACTGCACCACAACCTTTGAATACCAAGAGGGCCAGACATGTGAGGAATCTTTCATTGTATAAATCACCTGCAAGCAATGAGGAATTAGAGGAGAGAAAACACACATTGCATGAATAAAAGTGCACCTTTTTCACACCCTTTTACAGAGTTATTTGCATGTTTTGATACTGGTTATTTCAATATTTAAATCAAGAAAAAGGTGTGTTGTTAAACTCATATCACTTAGGTGCAGGGTAGTGCAAAAGAGCAGACTGAGGAAGAAGATATGATCATATTGCTCAAATGCCACAAAAAGTCTTTAATCCATCCAAATCACTTTTATCAATGATTAGACCAGAGGTCTTCTTCAGCTGATAATTTTGCTATTGATATTTGAAGAAAAAAATAGATAACTTTAATTTACAGTAAATACGAAAGAACTATGCAACTGTTGTTTCAGACCCAATTATTATCGCTGTCTTTGACATACAGCATTTTAATCAGAGCAGGACCCATTAATCGACCAGCCATAAATATCGGCCGATATCCAGTGACTAGAACTATCGACTAATTTGATAAACAGCAAATATGTGCCGATATATTACTAGTTTTATTCACCAGTCAAGTAGCATTTAGTTTTGAGTTTCATTGTATTACACTAGCAGAGGACGCTTTATGGATTACAACAAGTATTATCACTCTCCAGAGTGCGAAGGGTTAGGGTGGTGATGCAATCTCAACAGATTTCACAGATGTAAGAAAGATATCGGCCGATATATTTTTTTTTCTCCCCAACATCTGTATCGGCCCCATGCACAACATATCAGTCGGGCCCTAATTTAAAGATGAGCTGTTTTATTGTAAGCTTTGTAAAGATGATTCTGACAAATTAACCTGACGTTCCTTATAAGAAGAAAGACAAACAGTCCTTCTGGTGCAGAACAAATCTAATAGAGTGTTATTTGATTCACAACTTGGAAATATCTCGAGATGCTGTAGAAAAAAAAAAGAAGAATTAATCAGAAAAATGACATTGGGGTTAAAGTAAGCTCATACTAATTTGCATTCAAAACATGTTATATCATCCTGTTCCCATTTGGTTTTCAAAGCTATTAGAGATGCAAGATTCTCTGCAGAGTGAGTCAGTCACTCTCTAACCCAAAGACAGCCAAGTGTCCTAAATCACTGAGATGAGGTAGAGCCGTAAAAATCCCCAGACACCACTCTTCATTCTGTGATGCAGAACTCCTGACGGCCCAGGACAATGGCTTTAACACATAAATAGAATCACTTACTGAGCACCAGTTACTTGTTTAGAAAAATCAATTGCTTTTTTTATTATCTTGCTCTCATCCAAAATGAAAATGAAAGCTTATGATGCATTTCTGAGGTAAATCCTCTTCAACCCAATAAGCAGATGTCAAAATAAATGGGTGTTTTATTTGCCTCCTGTATCTGTGGATTGCTTTATTTTAGGAAAAACCTGAGTCATGTCTTAAAGTTTGTCTGTTTGCTCTTTAATTAAGATCCCCATTAGCTTCTGTGTTAAACAGCAGCTAGTCTTCCTGGGGTCCTCATGTGAAGGTCTGTTGAATCCATGAATGTAGGATATACAGCCAAAAAATGAAGGCAAATAAATGTTAATATTCCACATCCACATAACTCATCAAAAACATGCTACTTCATCCAGAAGAGGCAAAGAATAAGAGAACACATGTGCTACCATGTACAATACCAAGTCCTAAAAAGTTGTGATTGTGTAAAATGTAAATTAAAACTGAATGTGGTGATTTGCAAAAAAATTGAAATCCATATTGGATTGGAATTAGCACAAAGACAACATGTCAAATGATAAAACAGAGAACTTTCAGATGATTTGGAATATGATGTACCCCTTTCAAATTTGACACCAGCAACACAAACATCCCAGGAGTCTTTCTGGAGTAAAGATGGGGAGGGAATCACCCCTCTGTGAAAGACTGTGCTGGCAAATAGTGCTACACTTTAAGAATAATGTCTTTGGAGATAACATTGAAAAGAGTCTGGGGATTTCATTGTGTACATTACATATTATAATTCAAAGTTTGAGAGAGTCTAAAGAAATCTGTATGCAGGGGAAACAAGGCAGAAAGCCAATATTGGGTAGCAGATATCTTCGGGCCTTCGGATGGCACGGCATTAAAAATAGACATGTTTCTGTATAGTGGACATCACTGCATGGGCTCAGGAACTCTTGTAGATGCTGTTGTTTGTGAAAACAGTTCATGGCTGCATTCACAACTGGCTGAAACTCTACCATGCAAAGAGATACAGAGTGCTGTTAAAAGAAGAAGTGATGCAACAGAATGGCAAACATGACCCTGCCCAACTTTGTCTAATATTACATTCAAAATGGGCTTATGATTTCACATGTTTTCTTTGTGCAATCAAATACGATGTTTCAATGTTTTGCAAATCATCACACTCTCTTTTTATTTTCATTTGTGTATGTCCCAACATTTTAGGAGCTGTAGAAACTGAGTTTGTGCTTTAACAGAAAACACTGAAACATAACTGCTTACACACCGACTTCAAAGAAAAGCATAAACCTCACAATGCATGTGATTCAATTCCCTTTGTGGAGTGCGATTTTCCCACTCAGTCCCCCTGAGAATGTGAACAACAGTGTGTGAAACAAATTCTGTTCTAACAAGATTTAAACTGCAGAATAAAGCAATTACCATAATTTGTCAATAAAAGCCCATGATGCAAAATGACAACAGAAGGATGCAAATTGACTACAAAGAAGCGCAAAAAGGACCGCTTTCAGACTGGGTGTGTTGCTGCTAAGTTTGAGGAATGGGGAGCTTTATGCATTTCTGTGCCAAACTGAGGACTCATATATGTTTTCATATACTACACTCCTGAAAGTAGATCATTGGGGGGGTCAAAAGACAGGATATGATGTAAGAAAGTCACAACTGACTTAATGTTTACAATATATCCAGGACAGTGGGTGAAGCAGAGTCCAAACTTGTGACAGTCTTAGCCTCTCTATCTTTGTAATTCATTGTTATTTGGACATAGTCACAGTATCAATGAAGGAATGGAAAATAACATACTGGCAGAAAAGGGTATGAAACAGCTTCGGTATGTGCCCAAAGATCAAGCTGGTCATGTAATTGTCAGCACCCCCTCCTGCTTGCCTGCTGTGAATGTTTCTAAATAACACGCTGATTTCATGCAGGGAAGAGGCTGGCAGAAGTCAGGGTGAAAAATGTGACTGTTTCATCCAATTTCAGGACATTTTCCAGAGTATTGTGTATGTGTGGATACAGCAATTGTCTAATCATTTATCTATGACTAATCTATATTTACAGATTCTACATAAAAAATCAAGAATCGGTACACAGAGGGGCTGCATGGTGGTACAGTGCTTAGCGCTGTTGCCTCACAGCAGGAAGGTTCCTGGTTGGAGTCCCCGTCAGACAGGGTCTTTCTGTGTGGCGTTTGCATGTTCTCTTTGTGCATTCAAGTGTTCAATCTGGCTTCCTCCCACAGCCCAAAGACATACTCGTTAGGTTAATTGGTGACTCTGTAAATGGCCTTAGGTGTTAGTTCGAGCTTGCCCGGTTGATTGTCTTTATATGTCAACCCTGTGACTGACTGGTGACCAGTCCAGGGTGTACTCGCCCAATAACAGCAAGGATCGACTTCAGCGACCCATGTTACCAAACAGGATAACGGGTATAGATGATGGATGGATTGATGTACAGGGTTCTGGATTTTTGTAGCATGGGTCGAATTCTGGTTTCTGTTTGTAATACATTTATAGTCCAAGCTGTATTGAATAATTATGTTTCAGCAGGCTTTGATATGCCCAGAGAAAACCGTGTGAACAGCAAGGAAACAGTTGGAAGATCATCAGCGCTGATGAAATGCCAGCTCCCATTGATGGTATTCCAACAATGATGTATTGATCTCCATAAACAGATGTCTGCTTTTAAAATGTTTAACTTCTATTCCACTGCTGAACTGAGACACAAGGTGTTTAAGGTGTTTACGCTGCAGACGGAAACCCAACACTGAAAAAGAAGTCTTGCCTGAAAGTAATTTTCCACTGATCTCTAGCTTTACTGAAGGGGGAAAATCTCGCCTATCAGATGATGATGGACGATGATGGCTGATGGGTTTCAAGATTAATCTATAACAGAACAAGTTCTGTCTGTTAAACCTGACATCATCCATTTCAACACATGCCTCAAAACAAAAGGTGTTTGTTGCACAAATACAACATGCCATGGGATCATCGAAGTTCAAAAACAGGATGCCAGAACAGATCTAACATATTGGGAGCTTGGGGAGTGAGGTTAGGGTAGGGAGGCCAGTAAATTCTATGAGTGAATATCATTTGTGTGCTTGTTTATGTGATGGTACATTTTTCCTTACCTGCATTGTCTTGTGTTGTCGCTATCACCCTGTGGGGCACTCGAGGTGAAACCTTTAACCCTGCTCGGACCTGATAGAACCTGAGAGAGGACACACACAGAAGAGTTACACAACAGAACAGAATACATGTCTAAACTGTTATGTCCAAATGATCATGAGAAATCAAGCAATGCATTATGGGAATTGTACAACACACAGTCAGGTCTCTTTAACAAAGCTTAAGAAACAAAAGGCGAAATATGGCTCCATAACAACTTTCTTTTTTCATGGAAATAGCTCACGGCTGGATATGGATTCATGCTGTTTGTTTTAATGATACTATACTTGAACCCCAACTGTATCTTTGCGATGTAGAAAAATCTATGGTGTTAATGAAAAAAATACTTGAAATGTAGCTGGAATCCTAAGAGAGAGAGAATCCTGACTTTGAAAACATTTCAAAGATTTGAAGTTTTTTCTCAACACTTGATGAAGAATTTCAACTATACAAGTACACTGTCAAAACAATCTCAAATCTCAGCAAGTGTGTCTGTCTAGTTTGGACTAAGATAGCACATCTCTTTTCAAGTAAAATTTGCTTGCTTCATTGGCAGATACTTTTTACTCATTCTTTTTTGCTCTTTATATCTTTATAAAATGTTTTGTCTGGACTATTCAGATGACTGTGGCTTATAATAAGTTTAATGAAATACATTTAACCAAGGTTTGAGGTTTTACAGTGCAGTTGCATTAAGAAGTTGTTCAGTTTCAAATGAGAACAAAAGTTAGACGGATCATTAGCTTAATACCTGCTGGGTATTTTCTAAATACATCCCTAGAGATACCTACCTATGAACAAATGTAAATAAAAGTAAAGATTCAATGAGGCTACTTGTTTCAGAGAACTTGTAGAGCTGTATGACAAATAGAGGAACATGGTGGTAAAACTGAGTGGACTACAACAAGCATGTTGTAAACATTTCCATGGCTACTAAATGATTTCTGTTAACCATTTAAAATAATTTGTAATGTGAGAATCCTTCAGCAGCTCACTAGAAATACTTAACCTGAAATAAGCCCTGATATCTTCAGCCCTGAATGCAATAAGGTAAATAGTGTCTGATATGGACGTTTTTGGGGGACTGTCATCGTTGACATGACCGAGAACACATTTATGCCCTTAATATTTGAATTTTTACTCAGTGAGACCAGAATTGACCGTTGTGGGACTTCATGATGCTCTGTTTAAGCCTTGACTAGACAGGTTCTGTGTACAAACCTTTACACGTACAGTTTTTAGCTTCAGAAATGATCTTCATGACATGGATGAGAAGTTAATGATGTCATGTTCAACAAAATCATCCATGAACTAAATGTTTCTGAATTATTCAAGCATGGTGGACAAATGGGTTTAAATATTGAAAAAGACATAACAATGCACCTCTGTTAGAAGGCTGTGAAGTGTGATAACAGGTTAGTACTGGGCCTCCAATTTTAAAGAATTGGTGAATTTAAGGTAACAATAAAATAGGAGATAGATCTCCAATGGGAACTTTGTTTAATTAAGCTCAAAACTAAAACATAAATACAACAGAACAGGGTTGCTTAAAATGTAAATCATTATAAAGCAGTCCTACTGACTTAACGATTCTTTATGTAATATCCACTTGGCAGCAATTGGAAAACACGTCTTTCAAAAGGTCACTTTGACAGTTCAAGTCGACGCAGCTTTGTGTAAAAGCACATCTCAGCTCTCTTGGGACACATTGGCAGTCTGAGAGCCCAAAGTGTGGCTGTGAACACAGCCATCACATCAGTGTGTTAGTGACAACGCTCGGGAAGACGGAGGCTTGACACAGAGGAGCACGGAAAAGGTTTTGAGGGTCGATAAATAAGTAACAGCTGTTTACGGGATGAAATAGGTCAAGTCAATAGCCAGTAAGTGGTCAGGTGCTAATGCACTATCTCTCACAGGGGAGATTTATATATTTGTAGGATGAATGTTTAAATATAGTGCATTATCGTTTACTAGTAAAAGAGGCTAGAAGGCCCTTTTTTGTGTTTTCTTGATGCTACAGGACAATGGAACTTTAACTGAACAATTAAACTTGGATAAATAAAATTAAGAAAATGCAGCTGTGCTTTCATATGTGTATCTTAATCATTTAGTTGCTAATTTGCCCCCCACAGTGAAAAGCAAATGTGTCATGATTATTGCCAACGATCCTTTTGCAAATCAAATGCAGATTCAATCTGTATTTCTAATGCAATCAGTGAACAACAGCTGTGTTCTCCACAACACTGGTACTAGAATTTATATTGGTTTAAGTGCTGCTTGGTGTTAAGATGCATACTGTAGGTCCTGGTAACTGAACTGTTCTTCCACAGGGCTGCATTTTTACTAAGGGATACACGTATATATGGTGTTCACATCAGATATCGGCTGCTATCTGAAGCACTGCGGACACCAATAAAAACAGACAGACTACAGTGCACTCAGCTGAGGGGATTACCATCATAAAGCTTGAGCCCATCCCATTTACAGAGGAAAAATCACTTTGATAAAGCCGGTGTTTCAGCAAATCAGCGGGCCACCCGGTGAGAGGTTTTAATCTTCTTGCAGACACATCTCTGCAGAACACACATGACCCTTTTTCTGTCCTTACATTTTTGGCTGAACTGGAGAGGTAAACAATGTTGTATCTGACCTTTTACCCAGACTGATTATTCCTCTTATTGGTGCAGCCAAATGAAATATAAATCTGCCTTTAAAAACATCTGTTTGTGCCTCCTCAATCAACATTTTGAATAATGTTCCTTAAGACTGTACGGGTTTTGCAAAACTTCGAATGTGTTCTAATAATTTCTTATCTTTTTAATCTTTTACTCTTACTTCTGTTGTGTGTTTTTTTACACGGATCTTGTGCAATCTAGGAAATGTGCAATATGTTGTTCCTGTTTTACATTGGTATATGTGCTTCTCTGTTTACATATTGTACTTGTTGTTTGTTTCTATTTTTTATTGGCATCTATTTATAAATGATGTGGTGGCGGCAGTAAAATTTGTGCAATACTGGAGTCCAAGGCAAATCTCTCCATGGGGCAAATGAGAAGTATTGTATCATGTTGCGTTGTATTACATCATATGATGCAGAAAAGTATCTTGTCTTGCCATGTTGTATTGTATAGTACCGTGTCATATCGTATCACAGCATGTTGTATTGCATCGTCTCATATCATATCTTGTCATATCATTATAATGTCGTATCATATCGTATCGCATCGTAATATGTTGTAATCGTATCACATCATAGTAGCTACTGAAATCTGGAAGAACCATCCTTTAGCAATTATCACTCTTTATCACCACATAAGTCAGCTGCTGCTTCACTGACTTCTGTTGAACAGCAAACTTAAAACTACTTAAAAGAGCTATTTAGGTTTTTGTCACTTTTGGCGCCCCAATGGACAAAGTGTACGTTTTTATCACTTTGCTGTTCTCTTTCTGTACATTTGTTGGAAGAGTATTCTAACAAAATGATCATCTGTCTTTACGAACACACACAATGATTCTTGGATAATTTCTCAAAAAGGCTGTTTTGACAGTGTGCTTTAGTGACACCTACCCTGCAGCAGGGGTTGCAGGCTCATAGAATAACTAAATACAAATACTCAGTCTTGTTGGTGATTGTCCTGTTTGCTTCTGTAAATCATAGAGGCATCAGTATTAAGTATTCAGTCTGTTTCATTAACAGCTAAAAACTCCTCACAGGAGCTTAAATATCCATTGTCAAAATATATCATTTAAAATTCATTCAATATCATTTTGTTGGATTGATGTGGATGGCACGTACGTTGAACCCATCCTGAATAGCAATACACAATTAAATCAGACATTATGTCATTGCAAACATTGTCAGGGGATGATGGACACCTGATGAGGTTCAGGTGAGACTTGTAACCTTTTTCTAGCTGTAGTGAATCCTGTAAACACAACAGGCCAGTCTTTGTCACACTAAATTAAAACCAGTGTTGTGGGAACATCTCTTTACAAGATAATTTACATTGTACTTTCTTTATTTCAAAATCCCCATCCATCTGTTTCTACATTTTCATTTGGCAGTGCATGTGTTTAGCATTTCCACTATGCTTAAATCAGTTGATAAAACTCTTAAAATAATGGCAAAAGCAATCTGTTGTGAACTTACCCGTACTTGAATAGCAAAGGCAACGTCTCATATTATAGGTATACTGTGTCACTTAAAGCTTCAAACTTATTGACCAAATCTTGTTTTAGTAAATGTAATCTTTTTTGTTCTTCATGTGTGAATATGTTCATGCTGAGTGTCCATCTGTGTAACTGAGCAATAGAAACAAACATCATGTGATCTCTGCAGAGTGTTGCTTACCCTCTTTGAAAGAGATCCACATTGTGAAACTTGTGCAGCTCTACAGAAAACTCCAGTGTTCCCTGTACTTCAGACATGATATAATCCCACTCATCACCTGTCAAAAGAGAAGACATTCAGTAAATACGACATATCAGACGAATTAGGCGGATAATACAAATTATGACATTTAAAATCTTGCTCACACAGTTATTTTTTTCTGTTTGCTGAGGCGATGAGAAATGTACAGTCCAGTGAGGAGCTTGGATTCCAAGACATGTGACTATAGCCATCACATCATACATCACTGTTTAGGTAGATGTTAGAAATACAAACAATTCAAACAACCAGAGGCGCTGCAGACCAATAGGGGACCCCTTAGGGCTCACAAACCATAAACCAAAGCCATGTGCAAAGTTTGCAACGACAGTAGGAAACCTCCCTAAGGGGGCCCCATCTGACAGCACTCACTCTCATTGCCCTGCTAACCGTTGCATGAATTATTGCTGTAAAAGTTTTTCAATGAAAGAGTACAGTGAAAAAAACAAGAGGAATTATCTGTCAACATTAACAGACAAAAATTAGACATGAAATAAAGTGGAAGAGGAGTAAATGTCGGGACACTGGCAGACATGATGGAGATGAACGATGGTTGGAGGATCCCCAATTGATTTTTGCCCAGGGCCCCAACAGACTCTAGAATCGCCTCTGCAAACACCACTCTATAATCTAAGTATTTTTAAGTAAAAACACTGATGTGTGCATCCCTGTCATCCCTTTGGCATTATAACCGGTGTCTGATTAACTGTATAGCTCTGCTGCTTTGATGCATTGTGCTTCAATTAAATGTCAATTCGATTCAAATCAATAATTTCATCATCTCTGTTCCTTCCGTTCCTTTATAGCTCCGGTGAGAATCTTTCATTCTTCTTTATATATTTGTTCTGTACATGTTATGTAGCGTTGTTGACCAGAATTTCCTCCTGCTTTTTATTTTTTAAAAACCAGATTTAATACTCTTTGAATCTTTGATGTGGAAAACCAGAGGCTATTTCTGCAGTGTGCTTTAATCGCCTCGCCTGACACCTTCCCAGCAGCAGCAGCAGCAGCAGCCGCTTCAGGCATTACAATTATTGTATAGAAATACTTCATCTTAATTCTGATGATCTCATTTGCTTTTGCTGCATCAATATAAAAACAGTCTGTTTCATATCCAGTGGGACATTCCTCACAGAAGCTTTTAGTTAGATGTGTTTTCTTATGTTTAAAACTTAAGGTCTTATATATCCAATCTGTTCTTCATTGTTTTAGGGACTCCAATACTCCTTATCCCTTTTGTCAAACTACATCTCTTCTAGTTTTTGATGTAGTTTTTACTTCTAATTCCAGAGTTGACATCTTTTTTAATCACCTTTGGTCACATAAAAATAGAGGCCTTGTAATTGTTAAGAGACAGTCCCTGATAATATGTGGATAATGGTAGATGGACTTAGGCTTGTATAGCAAGTTTCTAGTCATCTGATTACTCAAAGCACTTTTACACCGCATGTCACAGCTACCCATTTTCACACTGCTGTAAGAAGCTGCTGTGTAAAGTGTCCATCAGCAGAAACTAATTCCATTCAAACATGCATACACCACTAATGAAGCAGCTTGGGGTTAAGTGTCTTGCCCTAGGATACATTGTACATGTGGCTGCAGGAGCTGGGGATTGAACCCCCAACCTTCCAGGTGAGAGACGACCAACTCTACCAACTGAGCCACAGCTGTACAGAGGGATGTCCAGGGATGGACTGCCCAAACTTTGCAAATAAATGTATTTTTGTAAGTAAGATGATGTGCAGGAGTTGACTTGCAATCTTTATAAAATGACTTTGGACATGCATCTCCTTTTTAGCTCCAAAATAATTAAGCTAAGCAGATTCACATGTTGCCACTCTGACTTACTCTTCAAGCTTAAAACATATACGTGAATCTTAGGTCTGTATGATTCTTTAATGTTAATAATTTAAGTTGCTATGTCAAAAAAGTCTGATAGCTCTTGCCTACGTATATCAAATCAATTGACGGAGATCTTAACCGGAAAAAGATGCAATTATTAGCCTTCAGGATTTGTGGCTCAACACGTGCTTTACGGTACCGACCAAACCTAAAATGACTGTATCAGATAATTGGAAATTGAGGTCCCATGTATTATGCTGTGTTCAGCAAATTGAAGTGTTGAAATAAAGTTGTATTCACACCCATATAAGGATTAACAGCAATTAAAGCTCACTGTTTTCCCTGCATATCCAAACCATCTCACTTAAAATCCACTTTTTGCTTTAAATCCACAATGCCTGCAGTGTTATTAAAAACAGAGACATGGACTGCATACCCTGCAGAGTTCAGTGATAGTGCCATGGCAGCTGAAACACATGAAAAACTGAGCTGCCACTAAGCAACAGGAGATGAAACACTGACAGTGTTTACGGCAAAGTGTATCAAATAACCCCTCATTGAATGCTTTGAAATACAACCCTTGCTTGTGTGCAATGCTCGGTTAGAGGTCCTGTAAATGTTGCATAAACTGACACAGAGAATCAGTAGAGGATGCACACAAGTGACAAAACAGAAACAAAGTCATCGCTGTATTATAAACTTTAAGAGCTGCATCATCCCTGGTGCATTATGTCTTTGGCTTAGCTGCCTTAAAAGCTATCTCAGTGCACTTTCCTTAAGCAGTTAAGATTTATCCAGCCCGGCTGGTTTTATTACACCAGAGCCCAGACACTGGGGTACTGGGAGACATTAATTTGCTGCAACTAAAATGCAAAAAATCCTCCTAATTAAAGTTTATTTCAGTTCACAGATATTCTGTGAAAACCCCTGATCTTTCTACCATGGCCAACAAAAAGTGGCAGCTTTAATCTTTATGTTTCTTTATCAGCAGTTGACCGTTTGCTGGCTCATCCCTGCTTCATTAGCTGCTGTGGCCATGCCTTTTAAGTTGAGCATTCTTGCATAAAAGATTTGTTATCATAAAAGTATAAGAAAACATTAAAATTCATACAATTTTCAGAAACAGAGCTCCTTCATTTCAAATAGGATGTCAAAGCTGGAATGCTTCTATTTTGGGCCAGAAATTAGGATTTACGAGTAGCCTATGTTTGTGAATCAGCAGCCAGCTAGGTAGTTAAGCTAACAAATAACAAATGGTTGGAAACTGAGACTTCTATTGATGTTGATGTCTAAAAATAGACTCAAGAATCCTGGAAAATGAGTTTTAATGGTGCTTGACAAGTTATTATAGACAGGGGTAGTGAAAAAACATGAATACCTCTAATGACAGCAGTCTCTAGTATGTTTGTGAATCAGCTAGCTAGCTAATTTGGCTTGGTGTTTTCAGTGAACGGTTGAAAACACTGTCTCCTCATTTGATGTTGATGTTTTTTTTTTTAAAGATTTATTTTTGGCCATTTTGTGCCTTTATTGGAGAGATGGGACAGTGGATAAAGTCAGAAATCAGTGAGAAAGAGAGTAGGGAATGACATGCGGGAAAGAAGCCAGAGGTCGGATTTGATCCTGGGCCGCCTGCTTGGAGGACTACAGCCTCCATACATGGGGCGCGCGCTCGAACCACTGCACCACCAGCACCCCTATGTTGATGTTTTAAAGCTGACTTGAGAATCTTGTAAAAGATGAGAGACAATTGTATGGTGCTTGACACATTTCTATGATATTATGCAATAAAATGTATTGTTAGTTGGTGAGTTAATCCTATGGTGAACTCAGTGTCACACTTATTGTGCCTCATACAACTCTTTGGCTGCCTAGCTTATACAACTTGAAAAATAAAGGATTTTGAGGATGACCTTGAAGACTAACAGACACATTTGCCAAATGACAGGGTATCCTAGGTAACATTGTTAAAGTGTTTTACCTCTCAAACTGATGTAGATATCAAACAATGAGCTTAATGCTTTATCATTGCTGTAGCTAGTAATGTTTTTGCGATGGATATGCTGAAAATGTCATCTTGTGTCAAAGCAGATAATCACACTGCTTCTGTATTCCTTTTGCTACGCTGTGCATTTTGTTTTTGAAAACCTGGAAGAATATGCATCCGTCCATCCTTTTTGAAGTTGGCTACCTCCAATGCTTACTTATGTCCTATTTTTTATATTATTGAGAGAAACTCAACAATAATCCACTAAGAGAAGCCCTTGCAACAGTGGCAATGAATAGCCTAACTTATCTTAAATATGTGAAAACCTGAAGCAGACCTAGCCTCATTGGTGAATAGACATCTGCCATGACTGGATGAGCTAGAAAAGTGAGTTTGAGGGTAAAGGTAAATCTATGCAGCAAAAAATATATATTGATTCTAATTCAGTAACCTTGAGTGAATGATAAGGTTAAATAACTTTGGTAAGGGACTTTCTAATAGTGATGTAAAAAAAAAAGTATATACATAAATACTAGATTAATCTACAGTCGGTTCCAATTTGTCACTTTATGAGCAGAGGATTCACAGTCCCTTCCCGACAGCTCAATTTCATTAGTGCAAATAGGGCGAGTATAAGGTGTCTTTTTCAATTGGCAGGAAACCAGTCTCGTTCACCTCACTTATGCTGAGAAAATGAATTATAAATATCTTTGCCAAGTCTGAACATAGGAGGAATAGTACACCTTTAGTAAGACTTGAACCTATATGCTTCCAATAGCAGCAGTCTGTGAGAGAACATTGTTTAAACACACATCAACATTAGGACCAGCAGCAGTACAATCAACAGCCCTGAGAAAGTCAGTTACCCTTTTGTATAGTATTGCATTGACTTCTCTGTTCTGCCACAATAGATGAAATATTAGGCAACAGTGTTTTCCTCTTTTTGTGACTCTACATGCCATATTGACCAACTTGTCACACGTAAAAGTAATATTTAATGTGTCAGGGTGAGAACAGAGAAAAGCAGTCGTGCTGTGTCATGAGTGTATTAAAGGTTCATTTGATGTGAGAGTGTTAGTCAGTGCAGTTTGTACAGCGTGTCCTTTCTTCAGTGTTGCTAGAGCTAGCTAAAGCTGCTTCATTGTTTCCCTAATCCAAGCCCACATCCTACTTATCTGTTCTCTGCTGTCTTTAGAAGCTGATCACTTCTCCAGCTATCTTAGTGGAGACTTAACTCTTTTAAACATTTTTTATTTTTATTAAATCAAGGCTTGATATGCTTTCTTTCCTACCTAAACATCCACTATATGTCGGGGTGTTAGAGATACCAGATACTAGCAAGCAAAATCCTGCACACTGTCTAAATTGCACAAAAACATTGCCAGCGTATATTTGTGCAATTTTAACAGTGCCTTCTCTTTCTTCCACTCATGGTCGCTTTTCAATAAATTTGTAAAGTTTCCATTAAAGATTTGGTATCATTTGGGGAGCTGGTGGCCGAGTAGTTAGTTTGCACACCACATACACGTACAGAGGCTATTGTCCCAGGTTTGGATCCGACATGTGGCTACTTTCTTGCATGTCATCTCCACACTCTCTTTGACTCTATCCACTGCCCTGTCTCCAATAAAGGTTCAAAAAGCCCCAAGATAATTAAAGTAATGATAAAGATTTGGTACTTTTAAATACTATAGATCAGTGTGGTTCTCAACCGGTGGGTCTGGACCCAAAAGTGGGTTGCGTAGCCGTGTTCAGCGGGATGCGAATGTGTGCCTGGGGAAGAAAATGGTGTCAAAAACTTTAAGAAGCACTTCAACAGTGGCTCAAACAGCACTCTTTTTAAAAAAATAAATCTGATTGGTTGAAAAATATCAGAAAATTGGGTCGCATAAAGCAGTTTGTAGCTGGTCCTGAGGCCAGTTGAGAACCACTGCTATAGATTATTGAAAGAATTGAGATTGTATTGATTCAAAGACAATTGGTTTTAAAATGTATCAAAAAGTATTGAAATGTTCAGAATTTTGACTACTTTACTATATCTTGAACACATGGACATTATATTTACTTATTGTCAGCTTCTGCTGAAAATCCATCAATAAGTTGATCTATTCAAAGCCTGGACTTAAACCCACGCTGACAGCTTCGAAGGCACACAGCTGTCATTCATCTAAAGAGGAAATATCGTGTTTAATGACAATGACAGCAATGATCATGCTAATAAAGGACAAAGATGAAACTATTCCTGAAGTGCAGCTAAATACTTCAGGTTACTTATATTTTAATAAATTATAACCAATCTCATGAAAAGACCCCAACATTGTGCTTTCCTTCTTAATTCTTCTTAAAAAAAGTCAGGTCATAGATATTTTAATAAAGATGTAGTTATATAAAATCGCTCATGTCTGGATTTTTTTTTTTAAAGCTAAGGCTTCTTAAACAACATTTTTGTTTTTGCATCGGGACTTAACAGAACAAAATCTTAATTATTGGAAGTCTATTCCCAACAGGAACTCACAAAGACGTTTTCTGTCTCCAGAATCTAGAAGGCCTTTTTCTGGACTAGTATTTGGACCCCACCAGGATTTTAAGAAGTTTAGAGACTGAATTCAGGCAACCGTGATGGCAAATTTACAGCCGTAACACTTGTATGCCTGTATGTTTTTCTGAGTGTGTTGAGCATTGTAATATTCCTGGAAATTTCTGGGAGAAACAACCCTGAAATAATTAAAAGACGCAATAGAGCAAAGGTCAGAGTTAAAGCTGATCTATGAGTTGACTTTAGAGGCATATCCTTATAATACACGCCCCATAAAGATACAATCCACCATGCTAACCGATAAGATGTGTTTGTTTGGCTGCACTGTAAAGCACACCAGCTGCTGTGTTGTTTTATGTCTGACAAGGTAGCTGCTAAAGGAGTGTTTGCTTTCCCACAGAGACTCTAACAAGCTTTATTTAACTGCACGAGGATACCATAAGGGTCGCTAAATCAATGAGAAAAGAGCTTTGCATCTTTAAATATCATCTGGCTCTGAAACATCTCACAGGGATTGTAAGGTGCCCTTTCTTAAACCCTCACTTGGACAAAGACATTTTTCTGTAAAGGGATCAATACGTCGAATACCTTTTCTGCAGAACTAAAACTGGATCCTGACTCGGATCTTTCCAAACTCCAAAGCAGTTTTTGACGGTGGCTCAGTCATTTTGTCATGTATGCTGTGGTGCTTCCTGTTGTTTCATTGTATCACAGTATGTGTCTTATATTCTTGTCTGGGTTATTGTTGATCCTTTGTGTGTTTGTTGTTGACATTTAAGTATGTTTAAAGGCCCACCAATGGAAAAGGCTTTACAAATCAGCTTATAGGCTTCAAATTATGCAATGTATGGCATCAAATACATCCATCACTGTCCCTTAAAAACAAATATCTATGAAGCTGTAGCTGTCTTTATTTCTGATATTGGAGCTCTATCCCTCAATTTCTAAGCGTGTGCTTGGCATTAAAGACAAGTCAAGGGAATTAGTATTTAAATATCCCAAAGTCCCAACTCACAATTTGCCTCAGGGTTCTTTACAATCAGTACAGCAAATGACACCATTAATAAAACCCCTTTAAACAAAGAAACATTTAAAAATGCCAACAAAATATGTTAAATCAGTTTGCCTTGCACCCTGTTCTCAGTGTTGTTGTTACAGTTAAAATGCATGTGCCCTGATAGCTGCACAGTTCTGCCTCCACTTACAGATCTGCACAACCTGTAGCAAAGCTGATGTTTATCTCTGCTGCTTGTGCACTTTTACTGCTATCTATTCCTGCATTTTCTACTTGCTGCGAATCATTAAACACTAATCATTACAAAACAGCCGTCTGCTGTCTTATTACTATTTAATGCAGGCCACCACACGCTGGCTTTGTTGGAGGTCTACAGTACACTGGTAACAACAGTAATTCCTCCACCTTAAAGTGCAAAATAAGATAAAAACTTAAACTCTTGGCTGCGTTCAAGCTGCTGCTTCTGTTAGCGTCAGCTCAGTTGGGAATGCCGACTGACAACTCCCATCTCGTTTTAAGGGGAGGATGAGGAGGTGTTCATAGTGACTGAATGTATAATGAGCAGATTTTGCTGGTCATGTCTGCGTAGGTGTGATTGTAACACAGAGAGTCATTATGTGCCACATCTGGAAAAGGCTGTGGGTGCGGGTGTGTGTGCTGCAAATTAATCTCAACCATTATTCCATTCATTAACATTCAACTCCCTCTGCAGAACACCAAAACAGACAAAGGGACCATCACCACACAGCGATATGTGACAAAAGACCAATGAGTCACAGCAGCTTTGTCCAAGAAAGAAAAGGAGAAATAAATCAAACAATGTGAATTTCTGGCCTCATGTTTTGGAGTATTTTATTAAGATTTCAATTAAAGTGCATCTGGTATCCACACTCTGGACATGTAGAGACAGAGAGTCCTTAACAGGAAAGCCCTGATCCAGCAATCATGTGATGCTATAATCTGGTGTTTGCTAAAACCTTCCATAGAGCTGTATTAGGCTCTTTGTTGTTAAAATTACTGTTCTAAATCCCTGCAAAATGCAAAAGAAGGAACCAAGTGGCCTGAGTTATCACGTTAAATGAGTCAGTTATGACTTTGAGAGGGTGCGATGAGTGTCCTTGATATCTCCAAATGAGATTCTTTTGATCAAAGAGCCGAGTCTGCACAAAAAAAAAAAGAGGCAGATAAAGTCACCAGCTGGAAAATCCTTAATTCACTCCCACTTTGTACTTTGTAGTGTTTGGAGGGCTCTTAGAGCATGCACGGAATCTACAGTCAAGATCATAATAACGCATTCGGCTACATTTTGCACTCGTAATTTTGTGACTCCTGATATGCAAATGTGTGTAAGCCATGCAAACAAAAGTGAGTGTGCTCCTCAGGAATAGGTCAAAGAAGGGAAGATGTTTCATCTTGCAGCTTTGGAACAACACAGTCATGACCCCTGGAGTGGTCTTGTGGTTTCAGATGTTTACATCAGTCACATGAGGGGCGAACTCATGCTGCATCAGAGCATGAACAGCTGATTAACTTTAATCTAGTTAACCTGGCATTCTTGTCAACTCCTACCTAATGTTTTTTTTTTTCACAGAGTAAATCCTGCTATGTTTTCATTTTGGAAGTGGGATCTTTGCTTTGTTCGTTGTTGGACCGCAGTGTGGGACAATTTCAGACATCATGAGTGAAAAACTGATAATCATCAGTACACACTGCACTGTGGGGCAGCTTTGGTAAACAATCCAATAGCAGCGTTGTTTGTCAAATCAAAATCTAATTAATTCTGTTAGACCATCTAAACAAACCAGCTTAATGAATATTTCAAGGCATAATTGTGCTATAAATAATATTTATTTTTGCTTTGTTAACTTAGCATTGTGTTGTCAGCTCTATTTACACAAGGACACATGACCAATGACCACCACCATGTGAGACAAAGACCCTCAGCTGCCCAATAGAAGAAGGCTACGCTGTATAGATTATTCTTAAAGACTAATTTGATTTAATTTTCCCTTAAAATCCCTCCTCATTCAGCCTAGCATCTCTGTCACCGGCAAGCAGTCTACGGTATAGCAGCTTTCTCTCCTTTAATGTCAAACAGCGAGCTTTTACAATCCTCTCATGTCCACGCACATGCACACATTCACACAACGAGCATCCCGTAAAGCACAAGCAGCAGGGTGTCACATTCTAAGAATCAAAACAGTCTCACCTTAGCAGTGATGTAGAATAATATCTGCAAAGGGTTCGGTTCCAGCCTTCACTCAGTAAATCGCAATGTTTATATCAGCGCTTCTCCGGCTGCTGCTGCTGTTGCCATGGTTATTCATCCAGACCCTGTATGTTCTGCAGTCTCCCCCTCTCTCTCTCTCGCTCTCCCTCTCTCTCTATTCTTTCCCTATGTCTCTCTCTCTCTCTCTCTCTCCTGAATTCAATTTGGGAAAGTGCAGCAGTGTCTGTCGCGGAATCTTGCCGTGTGTTTCTCCTCCAGGTCCGCCACGCGTTTTTTTTGTTTTTTTTTGCGCACAATACGCAAAAGACAGTGGCTATAAATTCATCAGGCGAACATTAATTATATCCAGCAGCCAGTCACTGTGTGTGTATGTGCCCTGTCTGCTTCTGCTGCACTATAGTATGTGCGTCCACCGCGCGAGCTGACGTCAGAGCCGCCCTCTAAAAGCTGAAGTGAACCGTAAAGACGATTATTATAATGGAAATTTAAAAAAAACAAGAGTACTTTGAACAAAACAGTGATGCAGTAAAAACCCGAGAATGGCAAGTGAGTTTCAGGACATGCCAGTGAGATGCAAAAAATATAGTAAAAACATACTTCCATTTTTTTAAAAGTCATATTTAGAGAGTTTGTCAAAGCAAAAAAATAATAATAATAATCATTGCCCCCCCTGTTTTTACTTACTGTTTTTGTCTAAATCTCCCTGGTTTAAAGATAATTATTGTAGGCTGGTGGACTGTTAAGATCCACAGCCTATAATTGAAAATGTAAGCTATTTAATATAAAATTGCTAAGTGAACACAATGACAAGTTTTTATCCAGTGCAAATACATTTGAAAAAGTCTTGTTGCCAGTTTCATTAAGTGTAGCCCGAGTATTTACAACATTAAGATGAGCCCAGTGGGACCAGAAACTAAAAAAAAGAAAATGAATGGCCTATAGATCCTGGGTGCACATTTCAGGGGAAGTAGACCTCGTAATTATGAATAATATTAACAAGATATTGAGATCAATACTGTTGACTTCATAACCTCCTCCAATCAACAAGCAAACAAGTGCAAGTGACCTTATCTCTGCTTCAAACTCTTAATATGCCTCTTTAATTGCAGCTTATTTAAATAATCCGTTTACAGTGAAATAACTGTTTATTCGTCAATTCCTTGACTGCACAATAACTGCTGATTTATTAATTTTATGTGCAACAACAACCTATTAATCTACGTACTTCTGTGCAATAATCACTTTTTTTATTTTTTCACTTAGTTGCTTATTTATTTACTCATCTACTGAGAAACGGTGAGTCTACTTATCCATTCACTTCATTTGTATTTATTAATTTACTTAGGCTGCTAGGCTGACCGTTTTATTTCAACAATTATCATTCCTTTGAATCCAGCGAAACTCGATGTTTGTTTTCTGATGCACACAGATAAAGATATATCTAAATATAAATTATTAAATGTTTATATCCACTTATTTTTAACCATATTTTTCAGGTGTCAGTTTTTGGTTTATTTGCATACAATAACAACAAAGTGCTTAACTGTCTATCATCCATCCATCCATTTATCCATCCATCCATCTACTGACAAAACTGACCAAATGCCAGCCCTTACAATCAGGCCATTTGTACAGAACACACAGAGTCCTTTTGAGGCCACTCCCACCAAACACATGAACGCACTCTGCTCCTGTCACAGTAGAAGGAAGGATTAAAAGAGTTTTGGTGAGAGACATAGTACTAATCCAATACACTTTACTGTATATGAAACAAAACAAATCTGAAATTCAGTGCATACCTCCTCACAGGACGCTTGTATGTGTTCAAAATATTGTTTTTGTACACAGCCTTGATTCTGTAAATTGGCCACAAATACAGTGACATTGTGAAAGCTACATAACATGATTCCACCCATTAGCATCGAGAAGTGTTTGTGATACCTCTGCTTGTTCTGTTTATTATTTGCGCACAATTTTGCTCTATTTTTGTCTCCAACCGCGCATAAGGAAATGTTTGGCAGCTAGACAGCAGGGCTAGATTTGTTCATTACAAAGTTACTAAGTTTGTATGTCTTTTGAAGCTGCATGGGCATGCAGTATACAAGTTGTTGTTCATAGATTTTGTTTTTGCTTACATCAGCTGCCCACTGCAAGAAACAATGGAGACGAGGATAACAGAACCAAAACCATTGAAGCTGCCACAATGAAACCAAAACAAAGAGCTTCAATACACCAAAAATGCTCTGTGCAGCTAAAGGCAGTCGGCAGATTCTAGAGAAAATTCTCTGCAGATTTTCACATTACACAGTAGGAGAAACAGGGAGTCAACAGGGACTGACACCTCCTTGCCCAGAAGCCCTGTGGCAGGTTAATCTGCTCATGTGCAAAGTGCAGAGAAATCTGCTGTTCTGAAGCTTTTGGAACTGCTTCTTTCTTCAACATCAAGGATGCAGTGAGATGTTTTTATATAAATACATTCAAAAATGTATGAAAACGCTCTACAGAAATGACATTTCAGGACAATAAGCGGAGCATCAAGCATGCAACATCCATTTTGTCTGCTCCTCAGAAGCCCTTTGGGAAAAAATAAATAAAGCATGGATTCAAGGAATAAATATTAGATTTGTGTTTAGTTCGATCACGGCTTGGAAACAGGATATCAGCAAAGTCAAATCTGGGAACTAACCATTATACTGTCAATGTCTCATTTGTTCCTGGCAGTCAGGTACTGCAATTAAAATGCCATCTGTCCTGGTTAAACAGAATAAGCTCTTGTCAAATAAGGGGGAGGGGAGGATTATGCAACTGCACATGAATAAAAATGTCCATAAGCTGGGACCCTGTGGTAACTGTGTGTTTAACAATTGTCAACAATAGTAAATGAGTTTTCTTTACGAGCCCCTTTTGGTGGTATGTGTCTCTAATGAACAAAGATCGAGCATGCAGGTAGAGTTTTCTACATTTCCTTCTCTGTTCCCTCTTTCACCTTCCCCTTAAAGGACCCAAAATCTGTTGCTGCTTTTCTCTCATGGCGTTCTGCCATAAACTCCAAGTACTCTTGATTAAGACAGAAGTGCTATTGATTTTTTTTCTTCTTCTTCAGATGGCTGTCAGAGCCCAGATGACCATATACAGTCTGTGAAAAAAAAGAAATAACTGTCAGAAATCTTCACAAGGTTACTTAGCAAGGGCAACAATTTTCACAGTTCCTTTTATCAAGCTTAAATTATTATTTTTGGTTGGTTAGTCCTAAAGGGAGAGGATAACTTTGGTTTATGTGGTTTTAACCATATAGTGGTCTTTGCTCATAATTTGATTTGGTTGAAAAGTGGTCTCTGTTTGCGTAATATAAAGACGGACTGATCTTAGGCATGTCCACTTATCTCACCTCAAGCTACATAGTCAAGAAGAGATGTGAAAAAAAATAATGTACTGCTCACACTTGGGACATTCGCCACAAAATCTGAATAATTGAGTTCTAATACTTCATCACAGCAAATTACTGATAACTGAGCGGTGTGATGAGGATGAAAAGATTTGACTGAAATGCTCCAGTTATCACAGTGAACAGACCCACCTGTTTGTAACTGCATTTTAAATTTCAAGCAAATCAACCAGGAGCAAAGGGGATGGTACATGGTTTATCAAATCATCTTTAGTGCTGGGCTAACCTGAAAAGGTTAATGAATCAAATAAAAGCACAATGCAAAATCAAAACCACAATTTAACAATCAATACAGTTGTATTTGTATTACACCAATTCATAACAAATGTTATCTCTGGACCCTTTACAAAAAGAGCCGGTCTAGAGCACTGTTACACCTTTAACTGAATTTCTTGAGGTTACAGCTCTCAAGAAAAGATAAGAACTTAATGTATCTTCAAAGCTTACCATCAGTAACTTGTTTGGTGTCGACGTATTCGCAGGCCATGGCCCCCAAATGAGCCAAAGTGCCCCCCTACCCTAACCCCCCCTCCCCAGGGCAAGCCCATAACAAATAAAAGATAATAATGATATTTTAGAAACTATACTTAAAGAGAAAACGTTTACTCAAATGAAATGTAATAAAAAAATAAAATAAAAATCATGCTGGTCATATTTGCTTAGCCTACGGAAACGCGCAAACTCCGTTTTGACAAGGATTTTAATTAAGTGTGGGACATGGCTGCGGCTGTCAGCACGTCACTTAGACCCGCAATGCCCAAACGGAGACGCATCAACATAAATATTGATGCGTATGACGTTTTGGGAACTACGGGTCACAGAGGAGATGATGACCAAAAAAACAGAACTTCAGGGACTGTAGCCTATTTCCGCACCATTGGCGCAGTGCTTGGTGAGATGGATTTCAGATACAGCGAGCGCAACTCGCAGCTGGCCAGTGCACTTGTTACAATCAAAGTTATTTAAACCATACGTTTAACTTTGATTCCTTTGGTTTCATTGGAAATGTTTAATGATATTTGTAGTTCATTTAAAATGATGCTCTAATGCGTGCAGTGCAGTGTGTGAATGTGGGTGCGAGTGGGTGGCACAACGCCCTGAGTGTGTGAAATATAATGGAACAAGTTTTGAAGTGAAACAGCTGGGTTGTTGTCAAAGGCAAACTCATAATATCAAAAATATAATCTAGCCTATATTATAGACTGACGGCACTGTGCCCCCCCGCGGTTGCCTTAATGACCCCCCATCTGTTTTGTTCTGACGCCGACTCTGAACTTGTTGTTGTCTTGATTATGCCTGATATGTATCTTACTCATACAATTGCACAGTGGCGATTCCACAGACATGAGATTTTGCAGAAACTTGCGTGATCAAATGGACTTCAGAAGAACACCAAATATGGAGGACGATCGGTGTCAGCAGCTGGCTGCCCTGGAGTACATTCTGTTTTGCAGTGAAAAAAACAAAAAACAAGTAAACGAATATGGGTGAATACCTGGCTGAGAAGAGGTTATATAGCAATATACACTTTGCAGTGTGAGCTGGAGGTGAGTTGTTAAAGTACTCAGCATCTGGTCCATGACGCTTCCCAGTCTGCTCGCTCTCATTGGCTATTTGCCGGTATTTTGTTGGAGGCAGTGTGATTTGAAATAATAAATATCAAACATGTTTGATATTTGTAATTTGAGATCAGGTGGGCTCTGAATCTTTTGGGAGGAGTGTGAATGGGGTAAATCGGGCCCAAAATCTGGCCTAACATCATCTTGTGTGTAGCCAACCTAAATCCAAATTCAGACGATTGCGATGCTAATTTTGTTAGCCCACTTGGCAATTGGCATTATGTATTAGCATCCAGCTAACGCAATTAGCCGAACGTACCAGGCTACATGTGAGAAATTGTAGAATCATACATTTATAGTTCAGCTGCTGATCTTTTACAACTGTGTGAACCTTCCCCTACCACACTGGCCACTTCACTGGTCACAAAGCTGTACCTGCCAAAATGTACCTCGGCGGTGCAAAGTCAACATTTCCCCATGACTTTAATATTGGATGGACCACAGCAATTTGCTGTAGCTCTGTGACCATAACACTGCTGATTTGTTGGTTTTTGGTTTTCATTACAAACAAAGGTTTCAAGCTGTACTCTGACTGCGGGGCTTCATCATCTGTGACTCCAGGTCACAAGTGTGCTAGTCATGGGGTTTGCCACATGGATGGATAATCACAAACTCTTTTCTCTTTCCCTCTGCCTGCTCGCTCATTGAAAGCATAAGCTCTCAATTATCCATGTTGGACATATGATCTGTGTGCCAGGTCTCTGAGGAGGCCCAGTAACTGTATCAGGTTGCCCTTGAAGCTCTCCCACACCACCATTGTGGGGTAGATACAGAGCAGTCAATTTTTGCAATAGGATACAGTAACACATAATCCTTTGCAGTCATATTATTGGTTGCAGTAAACTGCAGAGTATCAGTTGACTTTAGGGTTATTGAACTGAAATAGTATGTTATATAGCATGGGCAACAATTGCCAGGATCAATAAACCAATACATCAGAAAACACACACAGGAACAGTCTTAGGAATAGTTCCATGCTATGGCAAGCACTCTCATAACAATATAGCCAAGGCGAGACAGTCATTATGCTCCTGGACAGCAGTGGTTATCTCTTTTTCAGACCACAATTGCTTTCTTTTAAAGCAGCTGTGGCAACACTTTGTTGCACATTCATGCTTTGAAAGACAGAAAATGTCATTTACTTCTGGGAACTGGTAAATTGTTTCCTGTCACTCCGAAAAGATTGGGGCAGAGAACCTTTCGTCGACAAGAAAGCCGTATACCTGTAAGAAACATCAAAATGTTTGTCCAAGCCAGATAACGTCAGAGCAATATAGGTTATTGTGATATTCTAACAAGAAAATGGGCTCATCCCATCTTTTTTTTTTTGCTCTCAGATCTTCTAAAGTGCCACAAATTCACAGATAAAACGCCATAAAATCAATTACATAACATGCAGGATGCATAAACAGCAGGTTTGCCTGAGGCCCCTCCACCTAATAACAAGGCTTTCTTCACGTCAACACTACAGGCTAACATGCATTTTTCAGCCGCACTGATGAGCACACGTGATTATGAAATCCACATTTCATCACTTACTTGCTGTTTCTACCCTATCCCAACGATAATTATTAAGAGAATTACATACAGGCATACGTGTCATTAGGAGGCACCGTAAAGTCAAGAAGCAGAGGGTGGGTGAAGAGGGGGGGGGTTACACATGGAGGCCCCGTGGGCTCCTGCATCTTTTTAAGTGTTGGTAATAAAATGTAGCCACCACCTCCAGAACAACTCCTGGCCAATAGGAACCCATTGAACAAACTTTTATTTGTCCTCAGAAAATCCTTGAGCATCTCCTGTGCCGCTTCTCTGCCTCAGTCCTCAACATGTGCAGGTAGGACTGACTTCTTGGAGGGGAATTTTCATCACCGTTGCTCCTTCTGCTCCTGTGAAATCACCGCTGTGCCTCGTTGCTGAGCCTGTCCGTCTCTCGTCACAGAGGGGATTGAAAGATGGCCTTCAGCCGCTCTGTTTCGACAAGGTAAATATCTCAGATAAGGTCTCTCTCTATCAGCAAAAGTTGGTCTTCCAGCTTTTAAAGGCATTTCCATAATAATGAACACTCATTTCAAACTGTGTGCTCTGTAATAATGTCCTTAAAATCTTCATATGGAAGAAGTGAACATCTACATTTTCCAATATGCTTAAAACCTGCTTCAGACTCAGCTCCTTTATGCGTGCAATGAGATCTGTAGCTTAACAGAGATTAAAGAACACTGCTCGAGGCCTTTAATGTGGCCTGAACACGCACTCATGCTGCCTTTGAACATCAACTGGTAAATTTTAACAAAGTAAAAGGGAAGAAAGCTCTTGAATTGGAAAAAAAACTTGGCATCCCATCTTTTCTTTTCAGAATCTTCATTTTAAAACAACTTGAATAGGTGAGATAAAATCGGATTACACCTTCAATATTATCACCTGAAGAGATTTTCCTTTTGCCTTATGCACATTTTCTGCAATTATCTAACTGAACATGACCAGAGTGAAACAACACAAGATTGCTTTAAACTACAAAGTGATCCATTTTGAGGTAATTGAGACAAACGAGAAAGCAAAAACCTTGCCAGAAATGTTGGCTCACTCTCAGCATCCTGGGAGCACTTCAGGGACATCACAACATGGGTGGCAGTGCAGGAAAACTCCCATCAAATGTTGATGAATGTCAGGGATTAAAGTAGATGACATGTCATTAACTAATTGACTGGGCTGATTGATGTGCTGACGGGACATTTACTGGAATATATCCGGGATTTTTTTTTTTCCCCCTGTTTGCAAGTGTTTTACTTCACCTTTGAACCGTGGAAGCATTCCATTTATCTGTGTGAAACCAGAGACAGGACCTTTAATCTCAGAGGATGTATCTTACACACTTTTATACTTACAGTAAAATGGGATTTAGATTTACGTTTGACAGAATTTAATCTTAGTATGGGGGTGGTATAATTTAAGAAGCTGTGCCGGAAGCTCAAAGCCTTCATTAAGACAGCTTTCAGCTTTATAATCCATCAGTTTTAAGATGGCTTTCATGTCATTATTTGCAGTAAAAAGAAAAAAAAACAACTCCTGAGGGTTGCTTCTCCACTGAAAGTTGCAAAAGTAGCAATCTATTTTTGCGAGGTCGTAGATGTAAAAGCCTAAATGTGAGGACAGATGCTCCCTGGAATTCCATGCTTTCCTCTTTAATGGTTTCAGGCTTTGTCTGCTTTAAGGTTGTCAAAATGAAAAGAAAAATGGTTGGGAACCACTTCTGCAGGCTAAGCAGAAGAAAAATACACTTTGGTGGGACTACATTTGATTATGGTCATATGACTATATTTAGTCAGGCACTGCTTTACAGGGGAAAAGACCCCTTACCTTACTGGGCGTAAACTACATGAGAACACTGATACCACCTTCACATTGTCTTTCAGATATTTGGTTAGAAAAGATGCTTTGAGATAAGCTGAGAACAAACTAAAATTCAAATTTCAGAAACCACCTTTTGCAGCAAACAGATTAGCTCTTATTTACTAGTCTATGTTTTTTTTTTATTTAAAAAATCGCTGATATTTAAAGTCTTCTTCTTTTCTGGCAGCGTTTTATTTCATGTTTACATTTCTGCGATTTTTCTACTAATTGAAAATGTCTCATTAGTTGAAAATCGATCCAGTGTAGATCTGTGTTAGAAGTTAAGTTTCTGGTCTTTATTATGTTTCAGAGCTGAGTGCTAACTCATCACTCAGATTCAGTAAAGTTTCCCAGCTAGTCAACTAACAATTTCCATGCTAGAGAGTTATATGCTTTTCCCAATGCTTTCTTAAATATTGTGAGCAAACAATACATTATTAGCAATATTTTTTGTTTCCATTGGTCCACAATGATTTGTTTCCATTGGTCCACAGGTTTCATTGACTGATGAAAAATTTGTCCTGAGAATGGCATGGCTAGCTTGGCAGTCAAAGTTACATTTATAAACTTAATAAGGTGACCTATTCTTAAATACCTGTTCATAACGTCTGAAACTAGCCCAAGACAAATAGCTAAACTTAGAATAAAGGACACAGGAGGAACGCTAGGTGTTTCTATGTAGTTATGTAGTTTAGCAACAATCTATAACTTACACATATGATAAACAATGAGCTTTGAATCCAATACTCCCATCCGGCATCGTCAGCAGGACTTAATTGTAGTTTTCTCTACCAGCTAAAATAATAGCAACCACCTAAGCTTCAGGTGGTTTTTCTGTGTTTACATAATCTGTGTATGTTGGTTTCTATTCCAACAAGTTTAAATAATCCACACATAAACACTGTAACTTATTCACGTCATCATATTAGCATGCTATCTTTAACATATTCAAAAATAATTATAGGTTAAGGGTTCAATAAAGCTTTCCTCTTGTCTAATTTCACCACTGACATGTTGTTGCAAAAGACTAGACTGTTGATGGATTTGTGTGAAAGGCAGACAGCAAACCCCACTGAGGATTTGTAGATGCTCCTTTAACTTGAAGGGCATAATGTTAGAGCACAGTGCTTGTTCTTAAGAGACCTGGCTGCCTTAGCCATTAGTCATTTTTCTGACAGTGCACACACACACAAACACACACACACACACACACACACACACACACAGTCTCATTGAGCAAGAGAGTTCAGACACTGCAGATGGGCTACGCCCTCAGAAACACCTCCACCTCATTTTTTTCTCAGACTGAAGGGCTGCAATCTCTGCATTTGGACAAGACTCCTCTCAGTCACTATCAGTCATGGTGATGATGGATTTCAGATTGCTGTAAAAGAGTGCTAATGCTAGTGAAAGTGTGGACAAAATGTAGCACCGCTTTGACACTTGTACTGCTGTGTAAGATCACCTTGAAACAGCTGCAAGGCTATTGTGGTCATCTATCATCTCACTTTCCAACATTTCAAAGTGCACAAAGAGATATGATCTGTCCCTGACTCAGTGTGAAAGCAGCAAAGTGCTGAAAAGTTATTGTTGGTTTAGTTTGACCTGAGTTATCAGAGACAAGGACCCCCAGTTTGTCTGGCTGAAAAAATAAGATAAAAAGGTCAAGATGATGACAAGTCTAGATGTCCTGGTCTCTGAACAAGTCCAACATTACTTCCACATCTTTCACACACTTAAGTGAAGTCTGAAAGGAAACCATATGACTTCTGAACATAATCAATCCCAGGATTAAGCTGCTGGTTTAGATTTAATCAAACATGTCATAGAAGAAGAGAGACAACAGGAGTGCTTCTCGTATATCCCTCAAACCAACAATGCTCATTGAAGGGAATACTTCAAATAAAGGTCGAGGAAGACCTAAGACCCAAAACCAGAGGTTGTCTTGTTTTCTGATCAGTTGACTGTCATTTAACTGTACACAGTCTACTTGTAGCCGTGTTAGCGTAGCTTGTTGAGCGGTAGACAGAGGTGGGTTTAAAATTCAATAAACTACAGTATAAAAATTATTCATTAATTACTTTGGTTTACTTTAGCTTTAGATAAAAACAAAACAATCCGAGTTGTAGTTTTCAGTCGTATTAACTTAAGTCATTGGTGACCAACCAACATCTCTTACTGCCCCCCCATTCAAAGCAGTCTAGAACCGGGCCCGTCAGTCATACCAATGTTTTTTGGTTTTAGGTTTTCCTCCACCTTAGTTGATGTCATTGTGTAGCATGAAAGATTTTTAAGGAGGTGTTCGAACATCCAACTGTCTCATGAAGTAGGTACGTAGGACGACAAACTATGACTTGAAAAGGAAAAATCCCACACATTACTCTTGCTAGGTATCACCAATTTATTAAACAAAATCACAAAGTTTTGGTCCCTCTGAACTTTTGTCAAGGGTGTGAGCTTGAAAGATCAAAAGGACAATGAATTTGGTTTGTTTGTTTTATCAAACTTCTACAAGTTCATTTTCAAAGCTTTTGTTACACACCTGCTACCACATGAAGACAGCAGAATCAGAAACATGCTGTAAGCTTTAAATGTAATTACTTATTTTCACATGGCAAACGTGAGCAAAACTCTTTTCAATGATTCACCCATTCACTCATATAGAGCATTATCATGGTTTAGCTTTCATCATTCTCCAAACGGTTTTCTCTTCTTTAGTATCCACCAGAAAAAAAAAAAAATATTAAAACTATGTTCAAGGGCTAAACTTATACTGCCTTCAAATTGCTGAGCATGCTGTGTGAATGGTACAGAGCTTTCTTGATTTAAAAAAAGGTGCCATCTTTGACCGGAAACAAGGTGGAGAGAGATCTGAAATATGCTAGCAAAGCTTAGCTTATGGCTTTTACAAGTCATAGCTAATGGTTTAATGCTCAAACGCCCTCTACAGTCGCCATGTTATGTCATAACTACCTCACTTGGAATTTACTGTTGGAAGGAATTCACCGTTAACTTTAATATTTTCTCTGAAAAGCAAAGCAAACACTATTGAAGCAATGGTGTGAATATGTCCTTTCTATTTATGAGCTCAGGATGAGCGCAGAGGACACAGTTTAGTGCTTTGTGTAATCCCTGCGGTGTCTTTATTGACTGAGACTCAAAGAGACTGTCAGAGAGAATTAGATGCATGACCAGCTACTGATTTTCTCAATCATTCCTCAACAGAAAGCAACTGTCACGTCTATTGATGTCGGCGTACTCTCCTGTCGGTTTGGCTCTGCTGTCCCTCCTTCTCGCTCCAGCACTTGGCCGTAAGTCACCCACAGACAATGCACAACCAATGACTCATCACAAAATCACTGCACTGTGTATTGCATTATTGCCACCAATGCTGTAACACATTTTTTTTCTTCTTTCTTTCTTGTAAATACACACAAAGAGGAGAGATGTTGATGACAATGCTGCGTGCTGACTTTTGCAGGGTCATTCTTTGTATCAGGACTCAGAAAATAAAGGCCAGAAATAGCAGACACACTGTGCAGGTCTGTTTTGTGGGATTAAATCAGATTAAAAGCCCACTCTGATAATCACAACAAGCCCTTTCTCTGCTGTTGTTTGGGGACACAAAGCTAACATCCAGGCACAGTGAGTGCCAGATACAGCATGTGTACTGCTGTTTTAAATTTACCTCACTGTCAGGGTGCACACACATGCAACTGCATGTGACATCTTAATTGTGGTTCATCTCCCGCTCATTGCACTAATGAGTGGCTTTCTAAGCGTAATGCTGCGGCAGGCAGTAACTTTAACAACTTGAGGCCCACATGCACAGTCAGACAAGTGTTTAGTGGTTGTAAATATGGGATTATAAATACCGTCTCACCACTTGATCTCATTTCTCAGCAGTTATGTTGGATCTGAGAACGGCTTCCAGATGTGTTTTGTTCATGCTGCTCACTGTAAATGAGCTGACTCAGGTTATTGACTAGGGGAGGCCCTCTGGCTGTCACCATCCTTGTTTCATGGAGTTCTTTGGGATGAGGCTTTTCCCCTTCAAAAAAACAGAAGTCTAGAAAGTCAGAGAGAGAGCGCCCCCTCCTGAAAGATTCCCAGGAGTTGATTCTCAACAGAATTAAATCTTTGAATTTTGAACTGCTAAACCTGCACCAAATACTAAACAGATGTTGTTTCAAAACTGAATGA
This sequence comes from Labrus bergylta, assembly GCF_963930695.1. Lineage (NCBI taxonomy): Eukaryota > Metazoa > Chordata > Actinopteri > Labriformes > Labridae > Labrus > Labrus bergylta. The sequence goes on along the minus strand of NC_089213.1, from coordinate 10,347,307 downwards.
GTTTCTCTAAAATTTCCAGATGGCCCTAGTTTTTATAATTGCTATGAAAAACAAGGCATAGTATAGATTTCTTTTAAAAGCTGAGGAATATTAATGGTGAAAGCTGCAATGAAATGACAGTGTGATGTATAAATGGTCGCAGTTTTCTCCAAAGGAGGCTTCAATCCTGATAAATCATAAACTTAAATAAAAAGGAAAGTGTCTAACCTGCCATATTGACCTGTCACAGTACCATTAGTCTGGCGACATGGTTTCGGCTACAGTCATGCAACATTAGCTGCCATATTTATCAACATTCTGTTTCCATCTATGAAGATCAATTTGGATCACAAGGACTGTCTGAGGAGCCTGCATTTAAAATATCAAAGACAATATGTTAGGTTTGTAGGCATGCTTTGGAATATGGGAATATGTCAACAACTGTAGTTTTAAGAAAGCCTCACATTAATGTGCATACATTGCACTGTGATGTTAATACTCTGTGACATTAAAGACCTTGTGTTTTCCTTGTATCTGTCTCCTTGAGAGCTCAAACTGAATAAAAATGACTGGTAATATATTGCATTTGTCAGCTTCTGCAGGCATAACAAGATTATTGTGGTTTTTTTTTTTTGCCCTATCAGAGCTAGACCTCAACCGATTGGATGGCGATACCGTCTGCCCACCAATGAGAAGCGGACAAGATGACCTTCCAGGTAACGACCTATGGTGTCCCTCAGTAAAAAGTAAAAGCAGTTGTTGAGGCTGCTGTAAAACCACAAACGTAACCATTGAAACACCCTAAAACCTTACATAGACTTTTCAAAGGGAGGTGGTGAGTTTAAGGAGTTAATAGGGTGGGCCGCCTCATGACTCAAGTCACCCCTTTAGATTTCAATGAGGCAAATAAAATGTTCCACTTGAGCCAAACAGAAATTTAGGTGGAACAATTCAAACTCAGCAAGATTATAATTGCTCACCACAGCCCTGTTTTAAACAGCACACACATCTGTGCACATCTCACTCTTCAAGAACATTAGGCATTGCAGAGGTAATTATCTTATCAGACCTATTATCATTTATCATTTTGACTCAGTATATTGCAATGAAACCATAACTATGCTCTTTTTCTGTGAAAACTTGTCTCAGCTGGCTCCTTAGATGGATTTCAATTTTTCTAATTTCTGCAAATGTTTGTCTTCTCCAGTAAATGTTGTTATCTCATGACTTTCCCTCCTATTCCACCATTCTCTTGAGATATAAATGGACTCTACCAACTGAGCCACAGCTGTGGTTACGAGTGATAAAAAACAGTTGGATACAATGCCATGAAATTAAGTACACACATTTAATATCCCTGTCAATTTAAATGATAATAATAGAATTCAAATATTTTCTATAATATTCCCTCCAAAATGTGTTAATTTTATTATATTATGGTCCTGCATATGTTGCCCGGTTTGCCAAAGCTTTCATCAAGTTTGATTTTGCCTAAGAGCCATATGAGCAATTGACAGGCAGTCATTATGGGACCAATGGACAATTCCATTGTGTGCCCATTTGTCAGCTCATTTACTCCGCACAATGGCCCAGCATTTAAAGGTTGGCTAGAGACATCAGCATGTGAGTATGTCAGCATACTGAATTTACCATGTATCTCAAAGCATTGGGTCACAAGCATAGCTGTGAACTTTTTGTCATGTTATTTGGCAACAAGAAGATAAATCCACTGCTTTGCTTCGACAAAATACCATACTTTATTACATCAGGTTTATGTTATATTAAACATGACTTCAATAAGAGAAAATATAGATAGTGCATATGCTAGCAACCTCAATAACATGTTCTTTCTGTCAGCTGAGGAGCAGGAATCATAATAAGATGAGACACTTTTCGTGCCTCCCCGGCTACACCAACATCTTTAGTTCTTCAATTTTAATTTGTAATTGACCAATAAACCTAATCGTATTATGAAGCTAATTTTTACATGATCCATTGTAGGTTTTGATCTGATAACCCAGTTCCAGCTGGATGTGATCCCTCTGAAAGGTGTGAGGAAGGTGGATGGCTCCACTACGCTCCAGGTCGCCTACCGACTCGACAAGGAGGCTAACTTCCAAATTCCAACCATGTAAGTACAGCAAAGAGGGTTTTAAAAGCAAAACAGATAAAAATACACACAGTGGTCTTCTGAGACAGGTGTTGCATTATTACAGGTCCAGCACAGATGTTACTAGATGGTGAGCAGCATATAATTGTAAAAGAAAGAACATGCCTGAACATATTTGGAATCCCTCAGACACAAAGCTAGACTAATGGCATTTTTGTGTTTGTGTGAGTTAGTTTGGAATTGGTAAAACACCCTCTGGATACTACTTGAAGTCCTTTGTATGTACAGGAAATATGCATTGAAGAGACATATTTCACCAAACTTTTTTGATAATGATATGTCTTCAGTAGTACAGTTATGTACTCCTTTAAAGATTTAGAATGACGTATAGCACTGGCTTCCTGTCAAGATTTTTTCTGGTTTTTAATTTAAGGGTAGGTGTAGCAACATGGCCGGATTAACCCTCCTTTGGATATGGGCAGAATTAAGATGTGGCCCCCTATAGCGACACCCACACCTTTAAAAAAAAAAAAGAAGAAGTTGTTCAGGGACAGTGCTTGAAAAATAAAGTAACACCAGAGGCAACTCCAGCCATTCAGGTAATAGTCAGGTTTAATTTAAAAGGGAAGTTTTTCACTTACATTTAAATTGGTGCCTTCAGAAGTCCTGAGATTATTCAAAATAAAATCAGCAGAGGCTGAGACTTAGTATCTTTGGTGTAAGTTCTCCTTGTCACTGAATCCTATCTTTTTCTGAGTCCTTCCCAGACAGACTACTACCCATATCTATAGAGTACTTTGCTTTACAACTCAGACGTTAAACTAGAATATCTAATCTTGAGCCCAATTTCACCTTCTTGTAATAACTGTGACATCATCCAGGTCATTTTTGCTGACAAAGCTCCAAGACCTCAAATACATTATACAAATGCAGAGGCTTAATGGCAGATTAACTTAAAATTGTTCCATTGCCCTTAAAGTTATTTATTATGTGAAAAAAATATTGAAATATCAACAAGTTATACTGTCTTTGTTGTGATTATTTGAATACTTTGGCAAGTTGAGTTATTGGTGAAACAAGATCAGTACTCAAAAGGGTTTCTCCCAAAAGAAATGCTAAAATAATGCTAAAAACCAAAAGCTGTCCAAGATATTTCGACTTGAAATATCCCTAAAGTTGTATGACAAATTAGAAATCTCCGCCAACAGACAAACTGGCATGTATATCACGAGTAAACCTAACAGCATGTGTAAAACTGGTAGAGTGTCCTTGCTTTTCATTTGATAAAATCACCATGAAAAAAATGACAAAGAGAAAACTTGGGGCCCCTTGAGGTCTGGGTTTTTGGGACAGCTTGCCAATTTGCACAAAATGCAACTCTACATAGAAACCGAATTCTTTCAATATAGCCATCAGCACTTGTTGACACCGATTAAAGACATGCTTTAGATGAAATCATTTGAAAAACTGGTTCTGTACAGAATGTGCAGGTTAGTGACTCTAACACTTTACATAACCAAAAGACATCTCTTGGCGTTCCCAAGTATTCTAGCTGTTTTGGCTAATCCAGTTGCCTTGGCCCAGATTCTTTTAGACCCTCTTATATAACTTGATGGCACCCTGATTCTACGCCACTCAGGCCTGTCAAAGAAAAAGTAAATACATGTTTATTTCCTCATAAGGTCTAGTGGCACATTCTGGGCTTTGAAGTCTACACCCACCAGTGAGCTTTATGCTTCACTTCTTCCCTTTACTCTGGAGGGCAAGAGCAGCACATACTTTACACTTTCTCACCTCAGGCAAAGCTACAGCGTGGTGTTCATTTGTTTTATTGGCGAACAGGAAACTCCTTTTATTGCCTCACCTTGATCGTTTACAAGATGGTAAAAGTCCAGCGGCAGCGCCCATCTATGAACGCACCACCTACTGAGAATGTGGCTTGTAAAAAACAGCCCAGACTGGGGATGCTAACCAGAACTGCATTTGGTCACTGAAGCAGTGGTTAATGAATTGAGGCTACCTTTTACACAGTATCTCATTTACAGTCTAATGGCATGCCTTAACATTTGCCCTTGTTTCTTTAAAGCACATAGACTAAATGTAGTTGTAGTCAACTATTAAAGAGGTTGATGGGACGGCCTTTGAGTTGTTTGAATCCATGTCTTAGACCTAATTGTTTTCAAAGTTTTACTGAGTGATGTTTATTTTATTGATAGGTTAATTTAAAAAAAATAAATCTATATTTTATAAACTTTCTGGCTGAGGAAAGTCTTTAAACCCTTTTTGAGTGTCATTTGATGCAAGTTTGTAAAAATATCCCCTTGATGTTTGACTGACTGGAAAATTCTACCCTTATTCCTCATCTGATTGGAGTCCCTGTGCTTATTTTCCCTCTCAGGCTGAACTTTCCTCGTGGCTTCCCTGACGAATACTCCTTCATGGTGACCTTCCGCATGATCAAAAACACAGTGAATAAAGTGTGGAATGTCTGGCAAGTTGTGGATGAAGATGGCAACAAACAAGCCGGACTAAGGCTGAATGGTGACCAGCAGGCTCTGGAGTACTTCCTTATGGGCGCTGATGGCAACCTGCAGACTGTCACCTTCCCCGGCCTCTCTGTGCTCTTCAACACCAAGTGGCACAAAGTGATGATTGGAGTGGAGCGTGACCAGGTCACTCTGTACGTGGACTGCCAACCTGTGGATAAGAAACCTATCAAGGGCAAAGGCCCTGTCAACACAGAGGGAGACACTCTTATTGGCAGGCTTGATGCTGATCCCGACACCTCCGTAGTGGTAAGAAAGGATGGAGGGTTTGCCTGCTGCATTTTTATCATGTTCACTTACTATCCTTACATGCTCTTTTTGGAAGATGAAATAGTGCTTTCTGCACATAAACACATTCAGGTTTGTATGTGTGCTGAGCTCTGCTATAATTCTAAAGTGCTGCTGTCACAGCACAGCTGCTCAGCTGGGTTCCAGTGGAAAAAAAATAAAAACTTAATCCCTGCAGAAAATAGCATTGGTGGAAAATTAAGCTCAACATCCCACACAGGGCATGGATTTACCTCTACAAAGAAATAACTGCAACACAGCAAAGCAGTTCCAGTTTATAATGCAAACATAAAAAGGATGCATAGAGTTGTATATTACTAACATTGACATCTTTTTTTTTTCAGTTTGAGCTCCAATGGATGTTGATTCATTGTGATCCAAAGAGAGCGCAGAGAGAGAGCTGCAACGAGCTGCCTGCCACCGAGGTACAGTTACAAGAATCTGCTCAGCATCTGCTGTGGTTTGTGGTTTTACTCAGGTTGATAGGGCTCCCAGCATGCTGGAAGCAAACAAGGCAGAAATGCTGAGATGGAGTTGCAGAGGTGTAATAAATACCCGGGCAAGCAGTTTTTCTTTTATACAGGAGGGCAGAGGTTCATCCAAAATGATTTGCAAGTTGAACATTTAAATTTTTTTTTTAATTTAGTTGTCAACAGTACATTGGAGTTATAGGTCTACAAGCATTTCTGAGCTGAGCTGCTAAGAACCCTGCAGACATGATCTCACTGGCTGTGTTAATGTGCTCCTTAATGCATGGAGCCAAAACACAAATGCTAACTAGCAAGCTTTAGAAACGAAGAGGAAGTCTTGATCAAATTAATGGTGAGAACAGAACCTTACTTGGACCAGATGTTTGTGGTCACAGTTTAATTTAATTTCAACACAGACTGCAACATGTGCCACATCTTCTGTAACATGAAAATGTACCTTGCAAAACACAACAATATGGATTTGCATGGTTCATTCCAAGATTACTGCACTGACTTTCCTCAGACAAGAATAGGAATAGTTCAGACAGTGATTAAACAGGTTTTTTTATTATTTAAAATGTATTTGGCTTAAGAATCTTATTTAGAAGAGTGTCCTGGCAAAGTTGGTTGATATGTCTAAAGTTTGTTTTCCTACTGCAGGAACTTTACTTGCTGCTGCCTGATTTTCAGCTGTCAGGAATGCAATGCAACACCTGCTGCCTGCTGTTTATGGCCATTACATTTAAGCAGAAACAGCATTTTCAGATGTTTTGCTATCATGATGGTTTAGTGTGAAATTGCATGGCAGGTGAGAAATCACTTTGGGGGAACACTGACTGTTGCAAGGTGGAGACAAAGTCAAACATAGTCTCCCTGTGTAGTTGCTAAACATCCACTTTAAAAAGGCCTTTGGCATTCTCTGGATACCTGTACATTGATTACATTTCTAGAGGGACCATAATCTGGACTTTGGGGAAACCCACAACATACCATTTCAATGTGTTTCTCAAATTACTGTTGATAATAACAGATGCAAATTAAAACGTTTTGCATGTCAAACAGACACACAAGTTAGCGTCACTTTTAATCCTGGTTAGGGCGTTGGTTCCCTGAGATCTCAGAGGCGGCATGAGGCTTTGTCTCCTCTGAGCTTGTCAAAATAAGTTTTGCAAATGTAAGTATAATCATGAAAACACACTCGCAAGATACAAAAAAAAATCTATTTTGGTGAGAACAAGTGCTTATTAGTGCCTATTCTGTTAAGAATTTAGTCAATGAAAACAAAATTGATGTTCATTTTTTAACCAATGTTTCACTTTTTGTTCATGTGAGTTCTGGGGGTTCTCTGCTTTCTTATAAGTAGGGGGGGCTCCAAGGACAAAGGATGGGAACCACAGGGTTAAGTCCTAGGATGCTGGACCCATATGTCATTACTGACTGCCCGGCTTTTCTACCTTTTTACTGTATTTCTACTGCTTTACTAAAAAGCAGCTGCTCCAGGTGTCTAATATTGTTGCCGATGGAGGAGTGAGTTGAAAGCCTGTTTGAGACACTGAGGGCCATATCTGACAACATTTTTGGGGACTGCCCATGCTGAATTGTAGCCCTGAGGGTGTTGAGCTAAAAGTTGAAAATTTATTGATTAGTGGTTTTAATGATATCATTGTTTAAAATCAGTTGGTTCAAGCTAATGGTTGCACAGGTCACATTTGGTTTATACATGAAGGAAGTGCTAGTTAGTTTTTAATTTAGTTTTTTAGATTAAAAAAAAAGTAGGTAAAGTTTTAAATCTACTTTGGCATAAACTTTTAGTTAGGGTTAAATAGGCTCTGATTGGCCAATTAAGAAGAACTTCAGCATGTATCTTTAAAGTAACATAAACAATGGGGATCAATTTATCTTTTCTTTGTTTTAACATTGTCTCTTTCATTTGGCTAAAAAAATGTTTTCTTTAGCTTCAACATTGAAGGTGGCTCAAGGTGGCTGCTTGAATGTTTATCCAGTTCAAACAGCTTATACAAGACTGTACAGATGTTAGCGTACAGTCTTGTTTGTTTTAAATTGACACACTGGTTGTGTTACAGTGAACCTGTTTCAAGTTCAGCTCAGTAGTCACAAGGAACCATAATTCCTCCTACAGCCTTTTTCTTAAGGTTGAAAGATTGTATTTAAGATATCAAATGCAGCAAGGGTAAAGGAGTGAAAATCAACCTTTCAGAAGATTTTAGATGGTGATAGCAAACAAACACACACAAGCTTGTGCATGCCACACACTAAAACATGCACATACTGTAGACAGACATAGGCATACACACATGTGTTGTAAGTCTGTTTAAATTTAGTTGGCTTTTATGTCTGAGTAATATGTTTCACGTCAGTTCAGTTTTAATGAGATTTCTGCCTATTGAATAATACTGTAGCCTATAATGGAAATGCCACTCTGCTGTCTACCATCTGATTCTGAATAAGTCTGCACTACTCCTGTTTTTGTTCAATCACTTCAAGATGCAAATGTTCTACCCACTCTAGGCGGAAACATTTCCTGGCCTGGTGGGTTCTATTAGATTTCAGGCTAACATTTCTGCATCCAGCTGTGAGGTGGTTCTGCAGATGGGGAGTGTTGGTACTATGGGCTGTACATTCGAACGACAGCATGAAATACTCACTCCTATGATTATGACCTGATGCGCTTCTGCTGACTCTTATGGTGAGGGTGGTGTAACTACTTTCACTAACTCCTTTTTTTCTGATTTCTCTTGCTTCTTCAGATGTATGCCAATGCTGAGGTATTTATTTATCTTTTCTACTTCCCTTTGCTTTCAGATTTTAAGCCAATAATCTACTTCAGTGCTTCAATTGCCTAATGACCTCATCTCTTTGTTCTTAATCTTATTTATAGTGGTGGTGTTTTTTTGTTTTTTATACTATTATGTGATTATTCTTTGAATCTCAAAAAATGTGAAACATGTCTGCAGACCATGTTACTTGCCTTTAAATTACATATGACCGTATGGTCCAATGATTTGTCATTTGTTCAGCTTTATTTTACTAAAATAAGTTGGTAATTTATCATATAACATTAATTGTACATATCATTGTATATATTGTAATTGTATATATCATATAACATTAATTGTAATAAATCGTATTGATGATAACAAAATAATTTCATTGTAATTTCCTGATTGGATGTCTCCACTCTCAGCCTGACAGATCACTCCAAGGGCCCCCCGGAGCCCCTGGCCCAGAGGGTCCTCGGGGATCTGCAGGAGAAAACGGCAGGGATGGAAGAGATGTAAGAATTTCCTTCTTGATAAAAGTTATTCTTCCTGCAAACCAGAACAGTCTTTTATTGTCTGACTTGTTTCTATCAACACAGAGAGTTGTATTTTCTTTGTGTCTGTATTTACTTTAACTCTGTTGTTTTGTTCATCTCTCCAGGGTCTTCCAGGTTCTCCTGGTAGCCCAGGAACCCCTGTAAGTATGAAATACATATAAACAAACTGCCCGAAAACTATGCAAGCTGTTGATCTATTCTCCCTATTTTGTGGTCTTGTTTGTTTTTGCTACATGATTCTGCAGGGAATTGATAAATATGTTAAGGAATTCACACAAATTCAAAATGTTTTTCTCCAAGACAAGATAACTGGATTTTCATATTTTAAGATGACACTTTAAAGGAACAATTTCTATTTTCTCCAAAAATAACAAAAATAATCAGACACAAAGGCATATCATTTTAAGAAAGTGGCTGCTTATTTAGACAGATTCTGCTAAGAAGCAGGCTATTGCTTTAATCCTGGTGAGGCTATAGACCCTCAACATAAGTTGACACTTCTTCGTGTTTTAGACATTTCTAATTGCCATTAAGTTTTAAGGCAACCATCGCATCCCATTCTCCACCTAAGTCCCAGTAATTTTTTTTATCTCCATCTTAGTTTTATCCTAAGTCATTTAATGCCTGCACTTTGTCATGACATCTCATATAGAAAAACAATTTGCCCATTTGTGTCTCACAAAGACACTCTCATTGGCCTCTGTGCTTCCTTTTTAAAATGGGGTTTAAATGAGCCAATCTATAATGGGTTATTGAATAAATCCCAGGGGAACGTTTGTTTCATGTGTCCTTCATGTCACAAAGGCTTTAACATTGCAGCAGATACGATTACATTAGAGCATTTTGAGAGCCTGAGGATTCATTATGATGACGCTAAAGGATTGATAGATATTTTTAAGACATGGTAAGAGGCGTGACAAAATGGTTGGCATTTTTTCTACCACTTTGGAATGAGAGGGTTGATAAGGGCTTTTTAACTTTTGCTCTTTTTATTGATACAACATAGGATTTAGTGCAGCGATCTTGCCATTCTTTCCTAACGACTGAACAACTAGATGTTAAATACTTCACAATATAGTCTGTACATGTATATGATGCTTTAAAAAGTTGATTCATTGTGTTAGTCCAACTAAAAGTTGACTTTTTAAATACATGTAAACCTGTTAGATCCACATAAATCATACTAAGTCGAATGTTTCAAAGTTGGACAATCAGATTATGCAAGTTTCTCATGCATGTCTGTTGAATAGCCCAAAACTGGCACAGGATATCTGCACATGTTTCACAGTTCCCACGCCCGGCTTTCACCCAGAAACATAAATGGGTATCCAAGCATGCATTGTTGACTCCTGCCTTTGGATATCGCCATCAGCACCAGGGAAAGCGTGCATCTAATTTGTCATCAAATGTATAGAGTTATAGATTTGTCCATGTTTTAACTGTTTGATAGATTCGACCAGTTTGCCGCTTGTTATTGTTGATTGTTTGATATGTGACGTAATAGTTCAACCAGTGGAAGGTCCAATAGAAACTAGCTGAAAGGGGGCATATAGCTTCTTTAAGTAACAGAGTACTTTTGTCAATTAATAGATACTCCCCCAGTGTTGTAGTGGGACACGCACAATAGTCCAATTAAATGTCAACATCATGCAATAACCAAACTCTGGGTTAACTGTGCATGTCAACGTACGAAGTGAATTTGAGCCCATTTTAGTTTTCTTTGAAGACATTTATTTAACACATAACTCAAGCCACACAATCTATTTGCAATCATATGTCACAGAGGTCTAATTTTAAAACAACTGTCACTGACTGAATTTGAGGGTTAAACGGAGGCAACATGCTAACTACACTCTCCGTCATATATGGTTGCTATATTTCCGTCCCAACCCATTTGATATTTACAGAGACTTACACAAGCTTGGGTTGTTGTTGATCCAAGAAACAGTAAAGTGGCCCACCTCTCATCTATTAAACGTTGACTGCCTTTTTGTATCTTAGCAACACTGTGCAGTGAGATGCAGGGAGAAGATAACATTGTTTTACTCCTGTTGTGTCTGTTTCCCAGGGCAGCAAAGGGGAGCAGGGAGAGATCGGTCTTCCTGGACAGAGAGGCCTGCCCGGCCTTCAAGGATCTGGTGTAGGAAACGTCACCTCATACAATGACAGAAACACATAATATGATCTTCCAGTATTTTCTGTTTGTGATGATTTGTTTGTTATCTTCAGGGTCAATCTGGTCCGATGGGTCCAAGAGGGCCTGTAGGAGAGAGAGTGAGTTAACATTTGCATGACTTATAAATCATTGATATGAAAGACTATAAGCAAACTCAGTCTCAATGATTTGATTCTCTCTTGACTGCAGGGACTTCCTGGCTTTCCAGGACCTCCAGGTTCTCCTGTAAGTGGAAATCAATTGTCAAAAGATAAATGTATCAAGATTTCCCCTTAACGTAACTCAGTATTACTATACTGTGGTATAATCAAACTTGTATGTCTTTCACAGGGACCAGCAACTGAAGGACCTGCTGTATGTATTTATTATTTTTTAAACATTTTCTGTGAAATATATTTATCTTTATTTCTTGAGCAATTAACAGTGAAAAAAAATGTAGATTGTTGTTTGCTTTAAAAAAAATAGAAAATAAAACTTGCAGTCCATGGCATATAAGTGTATCGTATCATATTGTATCATATCATATTATATCATATCATTGTACTGATCTTATCGTACTAACTTTTCTGTGTTGGTTTTTAACAGGGACCACCAGGGAAACCAGGAATCCCAGGAGATGAAGGAAACATTGGGCCTGAGGTGAGACTTCATACCAGGACACAAATAATGGTGCAAAGCAAAGAAAAGTCAGGGCGCCTGTGGCTCAGTTGGTAGAGTTGGTGGACTCTCAACTGGTTGGTGGACTCTCAACTGGTTCGATCCCCAGCTCCTGCATCAACATGTCTGATGTATCCTAGGACAAGACAGTTAACCCTGAATCGCTGCTTCATCACCGTATGAGTGTGTATGAATGGGATTAGTTACTTCTGATGAAGACTAGAAAAGCGCTATACAAGCTCAAGTTGATTTACCATATACCATTGGAAGAGATGTTAATGTTCACCTATGTAGAAAGAAAAAGTCAGTTATATTATCTTGTGTACTCACACGTAAAGGTCTTGTACATTACATGAGTATTACCATTTAATGTTTTTTTTTATACTTTACTGAACCAAATTCTCAAGGAAAATTTGTAACTTTTCATACCACTAAATTTCAATTACAGCTACTACTTAAGGATATTACAAAAATGACAATTGCCTGTTACCCTGCATTTAATGGACCCAACTCAGTGGCGGGCAAAAAGCACAGCAACCCATTTAATGACTTTGGGCTTTGCCAAGCCAAGGCCACTGGTCAAGGCCCAACTCGTCAAGTGTTTGGCTCCAGGGTGAAGCCGAAGGTTGGGAGTCGGTCACTGCTCCAAGCAAAGGTGTTCAAGCATGTTGGGGTCTTATTCACGAGTAATGGTAAAAAAAACAAGAATGACAAACATGCTGGTGTTACACTATACCATCAAATAAAGATGCAAGTGACCGACAAAGTTCATAAGCTATGGGAAGTGACAAAGGAATCAGATCTATGACAACAAAATGAATTTATTGAATATGACTATGATGGCTGGGTTTACATGCTTACCCTGCTGTCACCAAGACCCAGCCCAGAATGGGTGAAAGACAATTGAAGGTATGGTTAAATGCTGGAAAGAGAAACATTGAAAGTGTTGCGGATTGTTGAAACAGATCATTTTAGGGACCCGACAGAGAGAACTCCCTTGATTCCAAGCCAGCCTTGTTTTGATTGAGGGCCCACTGGCGGCGGAATTTACATACTGTGCGTTTTAAAGGAATTATGAATAACTATACCTTTTTTCATTTTTATAATGTCACTTTTGGTTTAGAAATAAGTTCTTCAAATCTTAGAAAGGATATAGAATAGTGACCATGAGACCTGAATCAACTTTTTGGAAGTAAATTACCAAACAGACTTCATACAGCTATATACATTTTCTGAAGTTTAATTTTATACTGTTATAATCCTTTCTATTTTTGTAGGGTCCACCTGGACCCAGAGGGGGAACAGGCATCGCAGGGCCTCCTGGCCTTCCTGGACCACCAGGGCCTGTGGTAAGAATTAGAGTCATGTTTAGTAACATTTACTTAAACCTGAATATTTCTTTCAGTAAAAATATTTCTTTTCTTTTTTAAGTATTCCTTACCAAGTAAATATGTACTTTTCAGAGCCAATATGTGCATACAGATTTTTGGAATTCGCACCTGCTGATTGTCAATATTACCTGATGATCAGTGTGACCCTTTTCATTCCAAGACTCCAAAAAGTCTCTGAAGCAGATTTAAACATTGTTGCGCTGCTCCATACATCCTCCTGTTGCCTTAATGTAATTAGATTTTGTACAGTGGCAACTAATTGTAGCATACCAACGTTTGAGTATGCTCGGTATTCACATATTATCTTTAGGTGTAAACCTTAAAGGACGCCCTCTAATCTTTCATCTTTTCTTTTTGACACTTCTTCATCTTGAGCTCAGATTTTCCTGTAAAATCATCGTGGCATTGCATGCTTGCTGTCTTTACACATTATCTCTGTGGGAATTTCTGCTGTGGTGGATTTATGTGGACATCTAAAACCCCCCCCCATGGATATTTTAGATGTCACTGCTGTGTTTTAGGGACCGCCTGGTGCCAGCAATGAGGGAAGTGGGGAAGCTGTGAGTGTTTTACCGTCTTATACACTGCCAAATGTTTCCTGGCTGCATGGCAATTGGAGTGGTGACAGTGCATGTTTGATTAAACTGAGTCACTGAAGCTAAGAAGCTCTGCAGCAGCAGCAGCGGCAATGTTTATTGAGAAGCTGTTTATTTATTCCATTTCTCATTTCAGTCCTTTCTGTCTGGTTCTGTATGCTTTTTTAGTGTCCTGCTGCCTGTCCTGCTGGACCCAGGGGGTTGGCTGGGCTACCAGGGATGAAGGTGAGGAATTTAAAAAATATATTGACCTTAAAATCCAATTAGATTAAATTATATTGAGGCTTTGTTGGTAATGGATCCTCTGTCCATGAAGGTAAGATGTCTTAAATAATTGAGTTCATAAATTGTAAGTGTAAAACTTTCTTTGGCAACAAACACTAAGCCTATCTGTAAAGCAAGGAAATTGATTTAGGCTTTTTAAGTATCAGACAACATTAATAAGTATGCTGTAAGTATTTTTAGGACTCTATTTCATTTTTTTTTTTTTTTTAAATAAAATTGATAAAATGGTCTGGTTGAATATGTGAGGCTAATTATCCATTCGGTGCAAATTGAATGTTGGTTGTTCAGTCAGTGATTTTACATCTGATTTACTAGCCAGGACCACGCCACAACAATATTCATCTAAACATTTAATGTGAATTCATATGGTATATTGAGACAGTTGTATGTTTGTGTATGAGAGGAGTGTAGGTTAGAGATGGCCTTAATCTTTAGGTTTTTTTTACTACCCTAACTGGTTATGGCCCAGACTTTACCTAGAATAAGAGAGAAACATGGCAGAGTTGTGTTGGAAGCAATACTCTGCCAAGTTGAATAGGAAGGGATGAGGAGGGAGGTTGAATGGATGAGAGGGAGGGAAGGGAGGGTGGGTTGAAGGAACTGAAACATGCAGATTGGAGTGAGGTGACCAGTTTATAAGTAGGCTTGTCAGGTAAATGAAGGTGTGGTGTTTGGGCGTGGTCCTGTTCCCGAACCTAAATTAATACACTATTGAAGCCATCTATCATGGCTGTGTTGGGCTAGGGATGTTGGACTGAGGGAGATGCAAAAAAATATAATATAATTAAGACTGATATTGATAATTGCGGTAGTTGGACTCAGGTAGATCCACGTGAGCAGTCCATTTGTTAAGGAACTGCGAGACAACGGAGCTCAGGAACTGCAGGGAAGATATACAGTATTTGATTGGTAACGTTAATGGGGCATTAAGCTTTAAGGGTTTTTACATGTTTTAATATGAAATAAGTGCATACAGAAAAAGAACGAGAGACACACCAAGATATGAATACGTTGTCAAATTGTAAATATTTTTGTTTTCTTCAGGGACACAAAGGTACAGATGGAGAGCCTGGAAAAGATGGAATCCCTGGAGACAAGGTATGTGATTTCTTACTGACACATGCACTGTGTTAACAAGTCAATTTCATGATACCCAGAATTACCTGCAA
Organism: Labrus bergylta; assembly: GCF_963930695.1. Classification (NCBI taxonomy): domain Eukaryota; kingdom Metazoa; phylum Chordata; class Actinopteri; order Labriformes; family Labridae; genus Labrus; species Labrus bergylta. Next base: position 10,332,303 of record NC_089213.1, on the reverse strand, counting down.
TGAAATTATTTGATTTTAGCCTCTTAACAGGATAACATGATTATCCATTTTACACATACTAATCAACCTATTTCTGTTTGTTTTTTTCTCCCACAGGGGGATGATGGAGCAGCAGGACCTCAGGGGCCTCCAGGTCGCATGGGAGATGATGTAAGGAAAGATATTCCTCACTCACATTGTGTTACAAGAAGCCCAAGAACCATATGTGATAAATGGTTTTCCTTTTAATGCTCTTGTTTTATTTCAGGGGCAAAGAGGGCCCATTGGATTCCCAGGAGCCCACGGAGAAAAAGGAGACAAAGTCAGTTAAACATTACTTCTAACAAATCTATTTAAACATGCGTGCTTGTGTGTGTTTGGCGGGGGGAGGTGATGATGAACATTTGGAGCCAAATATAGAAGTATGGAAACTAACTTCTATTTGTTCGTAGGGTCCTCCTGGATTCAACGGTGTCCCAGGACCAACTGGCCCACCTGGAGCTCCTGTAAGCTAGTCTTAGTTTGATCATTTCCGTGTCTTTTGCAAAGAAAAAGGCAAGATGGGATCGAATACCAACTCACCAAAATGTATCTCTGATTTAATCTCTTGTCTCAGGGTGTGGAGGGAATCCGTGGACGTCAGGGTTTGGAGGGGCCTAAAGGGGACGAGGTGAGTTCTGCTCTTTTAACTTCCTTGATAATATTGCAACTTTATCTGAAAGACTTTCAATTAAAAACTTTCATTTGATTAGGGAGCAGTGGGAGCTACAGGGGAGCAGGGTGCTACAGGGGACAAAGGAGAAGTTGTGAGTATACTGATAGGATTGGATGAACTCTTATTGTGGTTGAGGGAACACATGGATATAACATTATGTGTGATGTTGCAGGGAGAACCTGGTAAAGACGGCTTGGATGGACTTCCTGGAGTGGATGGAGCCAAGGTGACTTCTAATTATCAGCAAAGTAGCAAATATCTTTTGTTCACTATATATTTCCTCTTCTTGCTAAACATATCCATATATAGCCAGTAAAGTATTTGATACTATGTTTTCACCATCACTGTACACTAATCCTCAACAACTGGACTCAATTGAAGCCAAATACTTTAACAGCAGATGCTCCAGTCATTTGTTTACTTTATCTTGAATGAGCACGTGGTCATACCAGACCATGGGTGAATGAGAATTCCTATAACATAGTCTTTCCTTTAAGGCATATACTACATTATATCAGTATAAGCCTACAGTGTACAAGACATACATGTATATTGCCTTACACATATTGATCTACTTTTCTCACTAATATACTTCTTACATATCTCCTCAACAGGGGGAGGCTGGTACTCCTGGAGCTGTTGGTGTCAGGGGGATTGTGGGCATTCCAGTAAGTCCTGCTACATTTTCTTATTGTCTTTCTATATAACAAAAAGAATCTATTACGCACTATTTTGAACTTGGTAGTTGTGACTTTCAGATGTTATATTCCAAAGTATGTTATGCTGTACATAGCCGCTCTGTTGGGGCCCTATAGGCAAAAATCCATTGGGGGGGACCCTCCAATCAGCAGTCATCACCATCAAGTCTGCCAGTGACACTTACTCAACTTACTCTTTTTTGTTTCCTACAGACGTTTTTATTCGTTGACTTTCATTGAAAAACTGATTTTCACAGCAATAATGCACGCAACGCTTTGCATGGCAACAACAGTGAGTGCTGTTAAATGAGGCCCCCTTAGGTAGATACAGTCATTGCAAAATTTGCACATTTTGGGCCATGTTTGTGAGCCATCAGGGGCCCCCTGCTGGTCTGGGGCCCCAAGCAGTTGCCTACCTTGCCTGTTGACAAGCAGATGCCTGCTGACCATATCTATGACTTTTTCCCTTAAAGATGAAGATAAAGGCAAGAGTGAGGTGTCAGTTGATTCTTGACACTTTTGTATAACCTATTTTGGTTTTGTCACAAGTACTACGTGGAAGTTGAGGACGATTCACCAATCAGTAACTTCTATTTACAATAGTTTTCATATAACTTGAATGCAGCATAAAGAAACTCTTTGTTGTGTATTTAAAAAAAATCTATGTAGGTGAGGCTTCCTCTGTTACCCTTTTTCAACACATTAAGAGTTCTTTTACTCTACATAAACACAATTGAAGGGTGTCGATGAGCTAGCACACTCTTTTCTAATCTCTTTTCATATGATGTGTTGTTGCTTTTAGGGTCTGCCAGGCAAGCAGGGAGTAGCTGGACCCCCTGGTGAAAAGGTAATTGGATTCGTCTCCCATTTAATGAGGCATGCTGAAGTACATCCAAAATGTTTCGGCTGCACTGTTGAACTTGAACAGAAACACAGAAATTAGATTTTGAAACTTACTAAATTCCTGTTGTGTGCTTAGGGCGAAACCGGTGCTGAGGGACCGACCGGACCAGTTGGACTTCCCGGAAAGGCTGTAAGATCATATTTTTAAGCCTTTGATAACACATCATAATTATATTACTCTGTTAATTGGTTAGTCTGATGCCTCAAGTCACACTTTCAAACAAATCGGCACTCAACTGTTTGCGCACAGGGTGAGGCTGGATCAGACGGAGAAGATGGAAAACAAGGAGATAAAGGATCAACTGTGAGCTGACTTTCATTTTTCATTGTTTTTTTTGGGTTTCACGTCCTACTCAATTAGTATTATGTTTAGTGTAATGGATGTTATTTGCACTCTGTATTGACCTTATAGGTACATCAGTATTACTCATTTGATTTGTTGACTGTGTGCATGATTATTCTGCAGGGTGAAACAGGAAAACAAGGACCTGTGGGGCCTGGAGGTCCTTCAGGTATACAGGTGAGGCACTAATTATGGCTTTATATATTTACAACAAGAACAAGTGTGTTTATCTGTATACAGTGATGTAGATTGTATTTAAACATGCAAAATTAAACTTTTTCTCAACTACTCATGTGGGAATCTTTTGAAAAATGAATGCTTGATAGGATATTTCTATATACTTTACAGATTGCAATTTCCAATACTAAGATGTGAAACTATATCTGCATTGAATAAATGTTTGTATCCAGGGGGATAAAGGAGACAAAGGTGACACTGGTGCCAAAGGAATGAAGGGTCACACTGGATACAAAGGTGACCAGGTTAGACAAATCTCATTTTATTTCCCCAATGTTACTTCAACACATCCAAAACTATTAGAAAACGTGGTCTGAGTACAGTACATAATGTTTTTAATGTGTTGTCCAGGGGCCTATGGGACCTGAGGGAGAAAAAGGAAGTCAGGTAAGAATTATAATCATCCATATTTGTTCCAAATGTATCTGTGAGTGAGCTACCATCAGTCCAATGACATGTTACTGTTCTGAACAGGGTGACACAGGAATAGCAGGAGACATCGGAGTGAAAGGAGACCAGGTAAATAGAGATACTTTTGTTGGGTTGAAAGTGCATACGCTTTTGTTGTTTTAAAATTAAACTTATGTTTGAATGTTTACAGGGCCCTCCTGGTGTTACTGGAATCAAAGGAGAGGTAGTAAAATACTTATTTCTGTACTTCAACTCTCAATCTCTTCTTGCTAAACAGTTGCCTGAGGACTCCTGTTTTCAACATGCTTCATTTATTTTGATGGCCCCACAACAGGAAAATAAATGTTTATATAGTTGTAGTCTTTTTAATGTCTGACTAGGATGATCATTTTTTTTTCACAATAAGCGAGGCGAGAAGGGCATGAGGGGAGCTACAGGAGATGAAGGCAGACCAGGCCAGCCCGGACATGAAGGTTTGGCTGGTCCAATGGGAGCTCGAGGGATGGAGGGAGAATCGGGCCTTCCGGGAACACCAGGCCCCAGAGGTCTACCTGTAAGTGTTAAACGCTATTCGCAGCAGCATGACACAGTCAAGAATGTGAAAAGTGAATATGGAAAGCTGAGCAACACACTGAAGATCTTATGATCTACGATCTACACTATATGATCCCATAATCCCAAAACTATAGTCTGTGTTCATTTATAAATGTTTAAGCAATTTACAACTATTTGATTGAATTACCTGGTAACATGAATCACCCAATGGGAGACCAAAGATCAGGTCAACCAAAATGGGAGCAAGGCCTCTCTAAAAAAAATGACCAAAGCCTACTCTACTACTTTACCAAAATAAAGATTGATGAGTCAGTCATTTTACATCCAAGGGATCTGATCTATATCATGATAAAGACCACATTACACACTGACCTTTAAATCTTCACGTTTGCTTGTTACTGTAGCATGTTAGCAACTTTGCATTGGCATTTACCTCAAAGCATTGCTTTGCAGACCCACATTAGGGTTTGCATGGCTTTAGATGAAATGCATCACAACTGTGGTCAATCAGAGCATCATATATGGCAGGATTATTTTTTTAATGCTTGTCTTTAAGCTTTGCAAATTTTTACTTAATCGGCAATGTGTTTTCATTTATTCACAGGGACCAAAAGTGAATGACGAAAAGCTTCGGGAGATGTGCTCAGCAGTTGTTGAAGGTGCAGTTTGTTTACACTTACACTTTCACATCTATGTCTCCACTGTTCAAATGACTATTGTAAAAACCCTTTCCCATTTTAAGCGGTTTTGTTTTTCTTCAACTAGAACAATTAGCAGAGTTTATGAAAGAGTTCCTGAAGAAACCAGCAGCTATAGGTGCGCCTGGCACTCCTGGACCTTCAGGACCTCCCGGGCCCCCTGGACCAGCTGGAGCAGCAGGAGCAGCAGGAACCCCGGGGGCAACAGGTCCCAAAGGACATCCTGGCTACTTTGGAATCCCAGGCACACCGGGCAAGAAGGGTCAGTAAACCTTTTTAAATTCTCTCTGCAGCTCTCAAACACAGCCTGTCGTAAGATTGCCAAGGCTGCTGTCACCATGGTTTACCCTTTGTTTCTTGGTGAGTGTTTCACACAGTGGATGCAGATAAGACATTAATTTAAGCTTTAGAGAAACAATGAAGTGGGCCCAGGCAGTATGCATTTGTCTTACACTGACAGAAGAGTGCTCCATAAATGGAAGGGATTCACGCATGCATAACATTATACAATTAATGATTCACTAAACAGGGATGAATAAGAATGGACTCATTAAGTTTCCTATAACAGTGACTATGTGTGCCTCTCCATTTCACCTTCACATTAACTTGTTTTTCCTCTGTGCACTCCTCTGTTCTGCAGGTGATGCTGGAGAAAAGGGAGACAAGGGAGTCAAAGGAGAGGATGGGGTAGGAATCAAAGGGAGCCAAGGCGCACCAGGTGCACCAGGTAATGATGAAGTCTTGACATGATGAGAACCAAAGCATTCAAAATGTCTTAATTCCTCTGCAGTAACGCGGCAGCTGAACATTACATATTACCTTTTTCATATGGAAATACAACCATAACGATGCTGCTATTTAGGTACAACCTTTTCAATATCAGAATAGAAAAAAATGCTCTGATGCTTGCCTTTAGATGGTTGATAATGGGTTCTGGGATTGCACTACAAACATATGGTCAGCCTCTTTTGCTTTGCTTATGTACTGTTATTAATACTGCCAAAGCCATCTGAGGGGGCGATTGTAACCAATGTAGAAAGCAGGGTATAGGTGTAGTGGCAATTTCTTCTAGTGTGTTATAAAAAATGTCACTTGAGTCATAGGAGCCAACCTGTTTGTTCCTGATTCGTGTCCACTTCAATATATACATACAGAGCCGTCGTTTCGATCTAAACTTAAAGAGGTCATATTATGCCCTTTTTGGGGTTCGTATATTTAATCTATGTATCTACTAAAGTATGTTCACAATAGCTACAGTTCTAAAAAAGTGTCTGTTTTCATGTACTGCCACTCAATGCACCGGCTCGCTTCTGACTCTCTCTAAGGCTCTGAAGTGCCCACGTTCAGAGTCCCCACGTGTGCCAAGTCTGATCTGATTGGTCGGCCTGTCGGCTCTGCCGTAATTGGTCAGTCGCTCAGCCACTCTGGTTCCAAGGGCCGGGGAGCAAAAACATTAGCACCTTAGCACTACTGTGCTACCGCAGGCTACCACATATCGTGGGCGTGCTACAGAAGTTAATGGGCGTGCAACATGAGCTGCTGGGCTTGCCACAACGAGCCAATGGGCTTAGATCAGTGATCTCACACTGACAAGACGTCACACTGGCAATTTTTTTTCGAGGGGGTCTAGAACTGAGCGTTACATGCAGCTAATACTGCAGCTAACAGGAGGACGTAGGAGAAGCCGCGTTTCCGCGGACTTTGAATTTTTGCAAATAGATGTGCCTAAACATGCACAGGACACTTTGAAAACACACTAAAGATCATATAAAACCAGAAAAAGCATAATATGGGTCCGTTAATATATCAAAAACTCATAACTTAAACATGATCAAAAAACATTTGCTGTGTGGCTCCTATACCTCCACCACAGACAAAGACAATCTCATTTTCTCACCACCTGTGCCTGGCACCCACATTAATTAACTCAGCTCCACCTATAACAAAAAATACCTGCCAAAATATGCCCAAGTAAAACCATTATTCACCATAAAAGTTTTCATGTCAAATAATCATAAATAAATACTTATTTCTAACGATACAAAATATATGCTCTATTAGCACAAACTACAATCAGACTTCTCAAACTAAATTAACCATCATTAAAATGGCTTCTACAGCAGGTATACCTTATTTTTCAGTCTTCATTTCGTAAACCAACTTCTTAATCTCCTCTGATAACTTTCATTGGAATATGCTTTAATTTTTGTTTAAAAGCAAGGCATGACCCGCCCTATTCTGTCTCTAATTGGCTAGTACTTGTTCTTGTCTTTCTGGGTAGGTTGGGTAAGAATATCGAGGTAGCCAATCACAGGCAGAGTAGGGCACCTTGCCAATGCCATCCTAGGAAATAAATTGGAACCTGCGGACTACCAGGGTGCGTTCGAATTGTCATTTTTGCTAAGGGAGATTCCTAACTGAGTGAAATGACCCGGAAGCATTTAAGTGGAGGCCATGATAAGAGCCGTTCGAATTCTCTAAAAGTTAAGGAAAGGTGGGTCAATGCTTCCTTATAACCTCCTTTAGCATAGGATACACTGAACCATCCTTTACGAAAGGAGATGAGCTATTACGCCCCACAATTCCTTGCGACCGCAACATTTAAAGCGAATCGCGCATCCGACCGTTCACGAACATTAACGATGATCGTAAAGTGACACAGATGATGTTTTATTCAACATATTGCATTCACTTAAATGCTTTGTGCAGTTGTACATTTGTATGCTTAAAACATTGTGTGTATTCTATATCTTGCATTAATGTAACAATTAATTACATACTATCATACTGAGTGGTATGGAAGCTGATGGTTTCACTTTTTTTACTTGTATCCTGGTAGCCTATATTTCTTTTATTTCAATCCCAACCTTGTGGTGATCAGGATTATTTCATCGCCTTTCCCTAAGTCCTTTATGAATTCTCCTAACATCTTTCCTTAACCTCATGACGTTTTCCCCGGTGTTAAGGTAAAGTGGATAGTGAAAGGAGATAGGAGAGACAATTCGAACGCACGCCCAGTCTGCTCTGTTAGATGATAAACTTAAAAAAAAAAATGTCCTCTTGGAGTATTCAAATGAATGAAAGAAAGAAGGAAAGATAAAGCAAACAACTCAATTAAAAGTTTGCTTGAATAAAAGTAAATGATTTTCATGACGTAAAGGTTGTCCCTGTCTTCCCTGCCACTTCCCCTGGTATTGTAAAAAAAAAAAAAATCAGCTTTTTGCAATTTTAACAGATTCAAGTTCTTGAGAGGCCATGATGACTTCAAAAACTCAAAATTACACATGTCTGTATTGATATTCTACAAATACTATAAACTTTTTTTATTTGTTAATCACCACCGTCTCCACTCTAGTGGCGCTCCGAAAGTATCTTCATGTAGGCCAAGCAGAATTTTACAATAAAAGCACAGGACGGGCATTTTGGCTCATTACTCAATTAGCTCTCTCAAGTACAGGAGTCAGAATGCTTTGCTTAGGTTGTCCATCCATGTGATCCATCTCACTGTGTACAAGCAGGGTTTGGACGTTAACAGAGAGGAATATAGTGCAAGTTAAAGGTTTTGATACTCATTCACAAGTCAAAATTAATCTGTAGGTTATGAATTCCTTTTCATTTTGACATTTCACATATTTTGACATCTCTCCCTTAGGTGCTGTAGGTGCTCCAGGCATCGGCAAGGATGGAAAAAATGGAGAACGGGGTGACACAGGAGGACCTGGTGCCCCAGGCGCAGCCGGTCCGAGGGGACCTTCAGGGCCACCCGGGCTTTGTGATCCATCAACCTGTAACAGACTTCCACCTCTCTATATGGTCAGCGGAAAGAAGTCTGCTGGCTACAAATATCCATGAGGTATCCCAGTTCATTGAAACAGTCCAGATCTCATCCTGCAGAGACCACGTTTAAGGGCTTCTCATGAGTCCAGGCTTGGTCAACTTTGGGAGTCTTCACATGTCTCCGTCCGAACCACGGGTCTAAGAGGCGCTAGAGGGAACAGAGACCATGCACAACTGTAGAATACTGTATAGACATTTTATCTTGTATGTGATTTATAGTGAAAGCATATCTAATGTTCAAAGATAGCTGCTACTGATGCCAAAGAAACTTCTTCCAGCTGACGACAGGCAAACAGGCCCACAAGTTGACCCAAACAAATCTCTGCGGTTATATCCGCAGAGCCCCTTCTTTCAGGAAAATACACCAGCAGGTTGTAAAGCATTCTAGATGCTCATCTCAAATTGTACTCCTATGCATGTAATTCTACCATAATAAGCTCCCTGAAACATTACTTCAACTCTTTTAGCCACATGTAAGACTTACAGAATGACAAGGGACATTTTGACCCAATGATTCACCACTGAAGTCATGAGCCAAATTTAAAATAAAATAAAATAAATATGAATCTTTGTTTCCTAAAAACGACATAAACATGAACAGACCTGAGCTTACATTTACAACAATTTGCCTTATCATTTAGGATCATCAATTTTTGCTTGATTTTGTCATGATAATGTTCTAAAAAAAATGTAATAAAGTGATATGTTTTGGAAGTGTGGCTTAGTAATGTATTTAGACTTCTCCCATTTTTTCTATTTTTCTATCTATCTCTATCAAACAGCTGTAGCTATGTTGTAGTTTTGATTGAAAGAGTTAGGTTGATCTGTGTACACATGGCAGGAGCAATGAAATTCCAGTAAAATTGTTTTGTGTGGAGAACAGGGTCCCTGGGTTTGTTGTGATATAACCTGGATTCCGGGGGACATGTCACCGTTGCCAGGTAACAAAGTAAATTTCGACATCTTCCCCACCTGTGTCTGCACAGTACAAACACATTCACAGATCAAACATGACCTTTACCAAACAGCTGGAATGAGCAGACATTCAAAGGACAGCTATTGAATAGATCTTATCGGGGCTGAGAGTCAGTGGGTTTGAAGCAAAGACTGACTCAATGTCCATATAAATATGGACATTGAGTCGTCCTCTACCTCCAATTTCCAAAAGTGAAGCCAAAATATCCCTAGACAGACACCAACTTTGATTTGTGGCAAAGATGTGTGCACAAGGGAGCTGCCCTTCCACACCAAAGCACACATTAAACTTACAGATAAAACATCACATATTCCGGAGTCTAAAGTCTACTAAACTGATTCTTGCAGACGCTCAGTTATGGAAAGTTCAATCACTGTTGTGTCATTGTTTGTTTCATCTCTCCCTCCCTCTACTTTGCTTATTTTGTAAAGAACGCTGCAGATGCCGCATTTGTCAACAGAGCTGTCAATCACGACGTTACATTTGTTCTTTTTAATATCAAATAATACATCAAAACCAAACTTCTCCAGAAAGTGAACACTTGGACATTACTCAGCATGAAAATAACTAACTTTGATGAAAGACACCATGTTCGAGTAAAATTAATGTGACCTGTATTTTAATCTTAAAGTTTGCCCCATGTGTTTGTTAAACATGGAGGAGGCAGTATTTATAGTACTTATAGCACCCAGTCAGCAGGGGGAGCTCTAAATCTTTTGGCCTCACTTCTCACCTGTTTCTTTGCTGTCCATTTTTAATTAACCTAAGGCTTGACATTGTGTGCATAAGAAAATCATTGGGCAAGTTATGCAATTGGAATTATCAATTGTTTTAATTATCCATCAATCGGTCCATCCATCCATCCATCCCTTTTATTTCACTTACCCGAGGTCAGGTCGCAGTGGCAGCAGGCAAATTATTCAACATAGACTTCCCTTTTCTTAGGAACGATTTCCGGGGCGTTCCCAAGCCAGACAGGGTATACAATCCCCAGGATCTTCTCCCAGTTGGGCGTGCCCGGAAAACCTCCAAAGGGAGGCGTCCAGTAGGCATCCTAATCAGAGGCCCAAACCACTTTAACTGGCTCCTTTCGATGCAAAGTAGTAGCTGCTCTACTCCGAATAAAATTGAGTGAGACTGGGTTGGACATTGACTATTCAGAAACAGAACAAAGCCAGTGTTATAAAATGAATCCATTCCAGTCTTTATTATACAGTACAGTACATTTGTCTTTCCCATACTTACACTATGTTACTAATTAAAAATATTCTAGCACCAAGTCATCAGTAAAAGATAAGGAAATCAGGTTAATAAATGTGTGATAAGGCATGAAGACACATTTGTATTGGTTTAAATCCTGAATAATTTAGCACTATAACTTAAAAGATATTTCAATTTGCTACAATAGCTCATATGAGTTATGAAAGATGTTTGTGTTATATAGGAAAGTTTTAAGCCATTTTTAAAGCTATGTAGAAGCAACCTGTAGTGTATTGGTAATTGTAACATGTATTTACAAAGCAAAAAAGTTGCAATACTGCAACGGTTTAAATGTTCATTACTAAACCACTGACGAAGAAACAGTAAACTGAAATATATGAGAGTGACAAGAAAGCAGGTCATTCATACCAATCACGCTTTGAGGAGCAGTTTGGTTCTACTCTACAGTTGAACGTTATTGAAATTAAAGCAGTTTTCTGCTTTAATGTTTTAAATATTTCTGAGCTGTGCATATGTAGAGCTGAACATCAGAAGTGAAGTACCCAGGTTCAGGGTTTTTTTGGGCCAAATGATATAACAGTAAGAGTAGCTAGTTAGCCTAGCTTCCTCGCTAATTATGAACCATTCGTTTTTAAGCATTGTGTTGGATGTTTAAAGCTCATGGCATGACCATGGATCTTTAAAAATAAGTAATTTTCAGTTATTTGTTTTCTACCTTCAGACCTTGCCTTGGCTACGAGCCAGCCAACTTGTATAAAAACTTGTACATATAAGGGCCTGTGTCCCATATATGTGTGTTTTTTGCCCTGGAAGCGACTGGTTTTCAATACAATACCAATCAGCTGTTTGTTGTCGCTGTATTCACAGCTCTCTCAGTTCAAAGAAGTTCAACTTTAGAACAGCGCCACACTTGTCAATGTCTATTCCCCCTCACCGACAAATCAAAATCAAGAAGAGGCAGGACTACTGATATCAGCTTTGTCAACAATAACGGCGGAGGAGACACTACTCTGCACTGTCTGTGGACACAGGCTCTAACTGTTGTGGAACAGATGCCACTGTCGACATAGTGTAGAAATTGTCTCGTGTAATACTGGTCAACTTTGAATTCAACCTTTTCCAACACATCTTAATTTAGCCTCCAAAAACTAATGGTCATACAAGACCAAATTATGTTGTACCAACAAAATGCCAGATTAATCTAATTAAGCAAATTTGTATTTCGTTTGATATGAGATCCATTTACAGATGGAAAATGTTACTTATTAAAAAATGCACAGCTTTATGAATCTACTACCTTCAGAGCAACCATTAAAGGAAAGTTAAGCATAAACCAGTCTGCTGTACACACACACACACATCTGTTAGGTCAAAGATACATTCCTTATAATGACATGCCATTAGTTAATCTGAGAAAGAATGCTCATACCTATAATTGCACATATTGTGGATCTTTGACTCCAGGTAATAGTGAATGTCTTGCCAACCTCTCAATTGATTTCTGCACTCTACTTAAAAGGATTGTCCTCCGACTTCCTTCTTGTCTTTATATGTGCAGAAGCTTTTCTTCATGTTTTTTAAAAGAAGACAAATGCGATCCCTTCTGTGGAGGGGCTATTAAATAGGTTCTAGATGACCAGTAAGTTTGAGACTGGGGAGAGGTTTAATTGGTCCATGAGGGACGAAAGGCAAAACATCTTTGAAATGGTTTTCACAATGCTCGGGTCATCAGGATGCAGGGAAGCAGCTCTCCAATTTAAGGTTCCAGGGGACAAATAAGAAAAGCAATGTCTTTTCACAGCAGCGCCGAGCTGCCCGGGCACTGCCACAGCGTAGGCACTTAATAAGCCTCAGCGAGCAGAAAGGAAATGACACATTTAGAGAGAGCACCGTGAAACAGGCAGCTTTTCAGGAAAGGTGAACAAAGGCAGCAATTATACCACCTCCTTAAAGCTGTTTACTGCTCAAGTATATGCATACCTCAACGAGAGAATGACCAGAGCCACTTCATTAGAACATAAAAAGTACAAATCAATGACATTTCTTCCTGCCTCCACTTCTCTCCTTTACACTGAATGAGTCTCCTGTGGGTGAGTTTGAAGGAACCAAGTGTTAGATTTATGGGATATTTTTGACACATTTTCAAATTAACCTTTGATGGACAGTTATTTCCAGAGAAAATAAGTCTGTTTTGTTGCTGCCTAAATTGAACAAACAGGTTCAAATTGGGAATAATTTGTTAAATTTGGTTAAGGGGGGGATTTTCCTAAAGTTATTTTATTTTGAGATGAGATGCTAGTACAACACAAAACAGAGCCGCAAAAAAGAACACTACCTCCAGCTTGGAAGCATGGAAAGCACAAATGTGGTCATTCATCACTCCCCACGTTAACTCATTAACACTCCTCCCACACAAAATCACTATTGGTATTTGAAATGGTGCCTCACACTGTCAGTGCCTACCATTCCCATCAATGACAATATAACAGATAGTTGTCTTGACTGAGTTATTACCAATAGACAGGTAAAGGGTCTTTGGAAGAAATCAATTTAGTGTGCAGTAACTCACACCTATTATGCCGTGCAGGACAGTGTGGGCTGCGAATTGTAATTGATGCAAAATAGTGTGAAGCGGGAGAAAAAAAACTGAGGTGCAGACAAATCCTGGAAGAAATGCCTGTCTGAATTTTTAGAAGATTATTGATGAAATCTTATATACCCAAATCTTTACTCCCGATGGGGCTGTTCAGGAGTAGAGAATTGCATCATCCTTGCTCTCTTCCTATATACTTTACAGGAAGCATGCAAGTGAAGAGAAAAGAAAAACTGTTTAGCTGCCCTCTTTACCGCATATTTAATCTGATAATGTTCCTCAATGCTTAAAGCTCATCATCCCAAACTTCATACCGAAAACAAACAAAACAATGAATCTGACCGGCAGCACATATTGCTTCAGCCCTCCATACTGAGGTGATCTTGAAAAGTAAAAAGTTCTTGATTCAGACGGACACAACCAAGTTCATAAATACAGCTGGACTTCAAGCTCTTTGTATCTCTTCTTTTTTTTTAAGTCCCCTTTACATTCTTGCTGTGGGGTCTTTGTGCCAGGCTGGCATAGTAGGCACACTGGCTGGGGTCACATTGGCCAGGAGGACCTGGAGGTCCGGACTGTCCGTGGGGGCCGGGGTTTCCTGGCTCTCCCTGGGCTCCAGCTTGTCCTGGGCTTCCATCTTTACCATATCCAGGCAGACCGGCTGGACCTGTGTTGGAAGGGGAACAATTAGTGTTGCCAAAATTGGTTATAAAATACTTAATACTAAAAAAATTCTTTGTGTTTTGACACATGCACAAAACACTTCAAAATTTCCCCAAATTCTCGACGTGGGCTGCATGTGTACACGCAAACCGACTAATTTATCACCTCGACATCAGCCGGACTATTTCCTGCCACCACAAGTGACAGTTTGCAGGATTTTTTTTTTATCCTCTCTAAGTTTTACCCTCCTCCAACGCCCCAAGGTGTGCAGAGTTTTTTCTTCAACATTTGCTGCAGCCACCATAAGTCACATTTCTGTGTAAACTCTAGGTGAGCCAATGCGTGGCACAGCAGGAATTATTAAGGAGGGGCAGATGCTTTTTAAATCACGCAAACGGTTCACGACCTGTGCAATCTTCATCCATGTAATGATGCTGCTTCATACACTTTTCTGCAAGGCAGTATGTTCTTAACCACTACCTTGATACTGTGAATCCGTCCAATCACACATATGATTGAAATAAAAACCAAAGAAAAGTGTCCGACTCTGTTGTTTCGTCAACCATAACATCATGACTTGTGCCTGAGAGCCCACTCCCTGTCAGCCAAGGAGAAGCTCCCACTGTGAGGGACATGTGTAAACAAGTAACTCAGGAAGATTCCAGGGGCAGGCAGTCCTGAAAAAAAAACCTTTTCAGGAGTGCGTGTGTGAAGAAAGTTGAAGAGAGATTGTTACCTATGGGGCCAGTGGGTCCTTGCTCTCCTCTTTCTCCGATACCAGTATCTCCCTTTTCTCCTTTGGATCCCTTCTCACCTGGAAAGAACCCAGGAAATCAGAAAAAATTGTTCAGTTTTCATGGAAGATATTCAGCACAAACCGAGTATCTGTGTTAAATAAGTACAGGCAGAGCATTTCCTGGCAGTGTTTGTTCTCTTCCTTGAGTCTCTCTTCTTAGCAAACTTAAGAACTCAACAGATATCTGATTATTGCCCAAGGTTTTCTAGTACAAAGTATCACATTTTTTCCAATTTCTAAATTTTAGTTCAGTATTTGCCATAAAAGACCTTTTGAGACTCTGGTTAGATGTATCAGCAGCACAAACTGTTCAGCCTGTAATCGAGACACAAAGTCAATTGTTGAGAAAATTCAGTCTTTTAAAGCTTACTCCGCTTGAGTACCAGCAACACAGGCTGCACCTGTTAAGGAGGTTTTGAGGATTGAACCCCCGACCTTCTGGTTGAGAGATGACCAGCTCTACCACTGAGTCCCAGCCACTCATTCCAGATGAAATGTGACAAATACAACGTTCTGAAGAAAGAAAAACCTTAAGAGGGGGCACATATCACTGTTTGTCCTACCTTTAGGACCCATGGGACCTCTGGGTCCTTCTCCTCCATTCTGTCCGGGCATACCGGGCTCTCCAGGTGGCCCAGGTCGTCCAGAATTGCCGTCTTTACCCTGAGGGCCTGGAGGTCCTGGACGACCAGCTGTGCTCTTCACGTGGGCCGGCTGGAACTGAGCCATGAGGTACGCCATTTTAGCTGGACATGAATGAAAAGTTAGTTTAACCTCAAAGAAGCCCATTGATGTTATTACATTAGAATAAAGATGAGCGTCTCCTTACCATCTAATTGTTTTGCCAGCTCCTCCTGGATGAGCCGTCTCATCTGCTCCAGTGATACTGACTCTCCCTGAAACAGCAGAGATGATAATGATTTATTTAATTACTAAAGCGGTAAATGTAATTCAGCATCTTTACATTTACAAACCTAAACAAACTATATAGGTTCATAGCCTTCACGTGATATGACTCACTCTTTGTCCTGGGATACCAGGGTTTCCTGAAGGTCCTTGGGACCCTGGAGCTCCTATTTCTCCTGGTGGTCCTGACATGCCCATCATCCCTGTGTGGCCCTTTCTGCCTGGGGGTCCAGGGTTTCCAGGAATCCCTGATTCTCCTGAGTGTCCTTTATCTCCCTTCGTACCTGGATCTCCCTGGATAAGATGACAGTGATAGTAAATGTTCCAGTTTTGAAGGACCTTCGATAAAACTGAAGGATTATTGAACAGCTAAAATAAGGCAAGTGTGAAATAGAGTAAAGTAGACTATATGTAGCTGCTACGTATCCTAAATTTAAGTCAAAGTCATAAATGCATTTGTATCAAGAATGAATCCTATTCTAGAAATTTGAGGTATAAATATGGTGCCTTTTTAAATATTGACTTGTGGTTTCTCATGTAAATTTTACACATGCAGCCAAGTTGATGGAGATGCCCTCGCATCATTACAATTGTTTGGTTTAGACTGCTCATAAAGCTTAGCCAGAACTGACTTTGATCTATCTTTTCTTTGCTGATGAGGTGGGGAAAGAAGTAGAGAGGAGTAAAGTTCTGCTTGTTTGTAATGCTAATCCTGCTAACATTGCATGACAGCAAATAAAGCAAGACCACTGAACATAACAAAGCAGCTATATATATATATATATATATATATATATATATATATATATTGTAAATAGTGACCCTGCAAGAAACTCATTCCTTACTAAATCGTTTGGTTGAATACTAAACTGTAATTTTATATGTGAGGGTTTCAGGCTTTTCAATGTGTTCCATTTATTTTTAAATGTGATGATTAGGGGCAAAGATAGGAAAGTACAAGATGCACATTTTTCATATCTCAAAGATCAAGGACATTTTTTTAAAGGAAGATATTAAAGGAAGAATGTGCAACACTTTACGCATAAATACAGCAGAAATCAACTATATCCTGTGTAAATGTCTACAATGAGTGAGAAGCATGAGTCCCCGCCAGCTGTATTGTTGTCAGAGCTGTGTTTACAACATGTTTACATGGACGGGTGGGCGGCCTTGTGTATAAAGATGTTTTAGTCAAGGACTAGAGAAAAGAAGAATAACTTACTCACTGCTTATTTGGATGTCACATAAGAGCAATATGAAGCTAGTTAACCAAAGTGTGCTAACATTAGCCTGCTAACACAAAAGTGCAGGCCACAGGAAATTGATCAAGCAAAGGATGAATTATGGTGAGTTCTAATAGATAACTCTTTCATGCAAACTTGAGTGGAGATGGGTTTAGCTGGAGGTGTGTCGCTGGAGGAGAACAAAGGCTTCAGAATAGCGGAGTTGTCGCCAAACAGCAGTTTGTTTTGGTTTCATGCTGGTGCTCAAGGGCGACATCTACTGGATGAACAAAGCGCACATTCTTCCTTTAACTGATTTGCATCACTGGGTTATGTGTAGTGTTGCCACCCGTCCCGTAAAATACACAATCTTCCCGTATTTTACACTTTGATATTGCGTCCCGTTTTGAATCAATACAAAACAAAAACGACGAAGGACATAATAAATAAATAAAAATACTATTACATTCGTACTGTTTATTTAATTAAAAATCTGTCATCTTACTGCTCCCCTCTATGTTACAGCAGTGTCAAAAGCACTTCAATAATACTCTGTTAATGAATTAATGTTAAGTTAATAGTTTAAGTTAAGTTGTAAATTAAATAGTTCTAGCTAGTAGTAAGCATCTGCTGAAGTCCTGTTAGGTGCATTTCATTGTGCATAAATTACTGTATCTGCCTTTACACTGAAGTTTTGCATTTGTAAATTATTTCGGAATAAAAAGTGTTAATAAAGCACTTAAAACTTTAAGTATGACTCTTATTACTTCATTAAAACCACGTTTTAAATCATGATTCACCACAACTGGTGCCCCGCCCCACCGTTGGGTCAGTGGTGGTCAGGCCCCTACTTTATTTTTCTGCTTGGAATGTGGCAACCCTAGTTGTGTGACATGTTAGCATCTGTTATGATCACATTTTGCTTATATCCCAATACTTTATTCCTTTGTGTTTATGTCTTTAGAAATCACCTTATCTCCTTTGTGTCCACGATCACCAACTCTGCCTGGCATGCCCTAAAAAAATGCCAAGAAACAGTCAACCTCAAGCAAGACATCCATTTTTATTTCATCATATTAATCATCAATATTGCAAGGTGCTTACCTGTTTCCCCTCGGGGCCAAAGGGACCAGGAGGACCCTGGAAATCAAGATTAAAAATAGTAGTAATGACACATCACCAACAGCCGGTCATATTTGTGACCTGCAAGTAATCTTTTAATCAAAATATGCCAAATGTGGCACTCACCGGAGGACCTTTAGGCCCACTAAAGCCGGGTAATCCTGGGCTGCCAGGCTCTCCCTTGTCTCCCCTCAGACCCTGAATGACAGCAGAGGCATGGCCGTTCATCACATGGCACACACGTGGAGTACTGTGCTTGTATTTTAAAAGCCTCGCTCATTACTGAGGATTCAGCAGGATTAACGTTTCGTTCCAGTTCTTATCATCATGCAGCAGTGCGCTGGATCAAAATCTCATAAACAAATCTTGCCAAGGGAACATGCCAGCCTTAAGAGATTTAAGTTTATATTTGCAAGGCACATGTGGGCATGAAGACTAGCTGCCTACAGTAGCTACAGACTGAAGGAATGTATTTATGCTTGCATAAAGAGAGACGTATTCATCTTTACATTCCTGAATGAATACATCTTCTCTGCTTCTCTCCAATCACGACACCCTCCTTTCTCTGCGCGGTTAATTTGTCCACTTGACAGCATTTTTGGCAAGATCTCACCGTGCCTCTGAATACTTTCACCCTCCTCTGAAACCCCCCTCTATCTCTGCTTCTAACCTTTCTGCATCTAGCTGCTGCCCTCCTGTGTACTGGAGGCTATTTCTGATGATCTGCTCCCTCTGCTGACTGATATCATCAGCTCCTCTCTGATAGCTGGCTGCATATCGTCTGCCCTCCAGTTAGCATCAGCTACTCCTCCTCCCAAGAAGCCCTTCTTTGGCCTACGGACGAGTGCAGCTCAATCTATTTCTTTCCAAAACACATTTTGCAGCCAGCGTGTAATATTAAAAACTCTCCTCACTCTTAAGGTCTCACTGGATCACACTGTCTTAACCTGCTTTCATATTCCATCTGTCATGGAGACCTCTTGCTGCCTCACCTTACTAATAATTTTCAAGGCCAAAGAGCCAGACTCACCCTAAAAACTCAATCAATGATCCCTTATCGACCGCATTTATGGGCCCAGCAATATTCTAAGAGTAGTTTAAGTGAAATGGCTCAAAATGAGCTATAATGACAGGGACAGCACTTTAAATGACATCATATAGCATGAGGGACTTGGAGGTTATTTCTTGTCTTCGTAAACCTGGCCTTTATAATTACATATTTTGGGGTATAAATGAAAAATTAGGAAAAAAGTTTTGGAATTGCTTTTCTAAAAGTGTTTGTTTTTTTCCCACCGACAGACTCAGACTGTTAATTAAACTGTCTGACCATAATAGATTGATGCTTTTTTTTCTTTTACCTGAAACAGCCACCAGCCTCCATTGACAAAAAAAAGTAATTTAAAACAGTATTATTGTTTTTACTGCAGTTTGAGACAACACAATGATGTATATAACCCAAAGGTAGCACACAGAAGCAGCTCCTTCTTCAGGATAAAATGATCAATGGAGTCTGGTGGCTTCGATGAGAGTTATCAAACGGAAAGAGAGATATGTAGCAAGGCTATCCAATTAAACCCAGGACACTTTAATAAAATTAAGCAGGACATTGAATCTCCTTCATCAAAGAGGGGCCTAAGATTATGATTATGCCTCGAAATTATGTTAATATGCGATCTAGCATAGATGTCAGGTTTTCTTGTGGCTATAAATGTTTTGTATTTTAATCACAATTTTAAAATGCAAATACTTTAAACTGTCATTGCCAGAAATGTGCTAACACACATATTGTAGGTAGCTATCTTTTGTTTAGACTTCATGGAGATATATTCACGCTTTCAGTCATATTAAGAACATTGGATGGTTGTGCACTTCAGTATTTTAGGGCCAGAATAAGTATTAGAAAAACTTAAGAATGATATTGACAAAAAAAACTACTTTTTTCATCAACACAATGGGAAAACATAACAGAAACAATTAGCCTGACAAGTATTTTCAAACCTGCAAAGTCCCTTTTTACATCCACTCTCAATTATAAAAAAAAACATAGATAAATAAACCCAGAGGAACTCCGTCCCACCTGCCAAAACTCAGAAAAGGAACATAGAAATATAATGTTGCATCATCTCTTTTTTGACCTGTACTCCAGCTGTGAACATAGGGAGGAAGATCGTCTAGACCAGTGACTCTCAACTGGTGGGTCAGGACCCAAAGGTGGGTCGCGGAGCTGTTTTCATCGGGACGTGAGCATGTGCCTGGAATAAACTCAGTAAAAACAGTTTGTCTAGTGGGTTTTCTAACATGTTTGTTGTGTTCAGTTTATTGCTTCCGTCAGATGTTTTGCATCATCTGAGGTACAAAACATTTGACGGAAGCTGCAAACTGCAAAAACTGCAAAATTTGCATAAAATACAGCTGATTGGTGGAACAATATCACAAATTTGGGTCACATTTGTTTAAGGGGGGAGTTGGTGGTGGGTCCTGAGGCTAGACGACTTGAGAACCACTGATCTAAACAATGGGTGTTCTTTTTCTCAATTGCTGCTTTGGGCTTCCGTAGATTGGAGCCATTTCTTTTTTTTATTTCAACTTTTTAATCAAACTAAAATTCCATTTCAAAAACATGAACCCAAATTTTTTAGGGTAGGCCTTAGAGATGATCCCGAGACTGTGGCTTCATCTCAGTCTAACATCCTCAACATCCGAATAAAGCAAAGAAATTGTTGTTTTAGTGGGATGTGTAAATAACCTCCATGGAAAAAAGCCCTCGTGGAAGATTGTTTCATTTAGTCCACATTAAGGAAGTTATACGTGAGCTCGTCTTGTCTTTCAGGCAGCGGATTGCAAACAGGCGGATATAAAACACACCCACTTATTGCGATATACCCAAATACAGATACAGAAAATGCCATCACTGCAAACCTGTCATAGGACTTGCTTAGAGTGACACAATACTACATAATACAAATTAAGAGAGAGAGTAGAGTGAGAGAGAGCAACATCAAAAATAGCAGTTTTTCCATCTATTTCGTTATAATGTATCAATATATTAATGCCAGTTACACAATGAAGTGACCTGAAAAATACTATAAGTAGTTTTCCAGTAATCCTAAAACCCTCTATTCAACATGCAACTCTTGACTTAAACCTTCAAATCAAGGTCAACCTTGACAAGTCTTTTTTTTTTTTTCCATTGCAGCTTCAGCTCTCCAAATCCTCGGATGACCCTGTTTTCAATCTGCATCATCAATGATTCAGACATTTGTCACAGGGGATACGATGTCAGTATTTGTCTACTGATGGCACACAAACCTGCTAAATTTTTTTTTAGGCCCTGTGAGTCCATGTGACAGTCTACTGTTATCTACTCCCTATGCTTTGATTATACTTATCAGTAGGTTGTCTCCTTATTGCAGCAACTTGGGGCCTCATGTATAAACGGTGCGTACGCACTAAAATGTTGAATACATTTTCACCTTCACCAGATAGGACAGCTGAATAGAGGACCCACTGCTGCTGCAACAAGGACCACAGCCTCTGCACATGGGGCACGACACAACCGCCAAGCCACTGATGCCCAATCACTTTCAATTGTAACCAATTTAAGGCACCTCAATGTTCCCAACCCTGGTCAAGACAGTATTTAACATCCAAAATCTGACAACTCATGTCTTCTAGAAATAATTCACATCCTTCCCTCGCCTACAGTAACATCCCACACACTGGAACTGCTTTCTCTTTTAACTCTTAAAATGCAACTTTTTCACAATGTTCCTTCCTGCCTCTTGTTTTTTTCATTTATCTCTGATTAATGTCCTCCCTCTGTGAAAAAAAGTATATTAGTCACATTTTTTTATTGAGTTTAAACAACGTCTCTATTGTTTGTGTGCACCGTTAGTCATCCAAGAGTCCATAGATAATAAGATTTAACGATTATGCACAATGAGGAAATAACTCACTGGAGTTCCAGGGAGGCCAGCTTTTCCTGATGGTCCAGGCTCCCCTGGCTTCCCCTAGGATGCAAAACAGAAGAATATAAATAGAATGAGAGACAAGGGGTTTGAGTGCCACATTAGGTCCTTATCTATCTCTCTGCTTGACAGGGAGCTTCATCCATCTTACTGTTTGAGTCAGACATCGCTGCAAGTTCAATTTTTTTAAAAGGCTCACCGTCTCTCCTCTTGGTCCATTTAGTCCTTCTCGGCCTGAAGGTCCAATTGGGCCCTGTGAAAACAAAACAATAAAAAGACCATTTTATTATCTTGTCCATGCTGAAAACAAAAGGCTCTTAATCAAATCTCCTCTTTAGGGTATCTTGAGAATTTAGCCTTGGGCAGAAAATAGCCTCAGCTGTACTGTAGTGGTGTATTAAATCTTAGCTCCCCTTTTTGTTGGGGGGGAGTAGATGGAAATATTCTTCCTTTAAGAGACTAGAGCTGTGAAAACATTCTGTCTCCAGAAGCCAGATAATGAGTGAGGTACAAAAAGAAGGGTTTTGGTGAGGTGTTACTTCCTGCCACTAGACAAATGGTGCCATAAAAGTGCCACAGTCCTTATATGCGTATATGAGACAGATTTCAGGGTGTCATTTTGGAGAAGTTCAATGTAATGAAGCTCAAACACAATGTCAAAAGATATAAATGGTTTCAAAGGTTTTGCTGCCAGTCCTAGACCACTTGTTTTATATAACCATGATTAAAGATCCTGTGGTTTGCTTGAAATTGAGCATCCTGTCCAAAAACATGTTTTTTTTTTTAATCTGAGGAGTGTTATATCTGCATTCTATCGATCAATTGAGGACTGGTTCCAGACAGCAGTAATGATTACCTGCAGGGACTCGAAGGTGCTTTCAGAGTGGCAACTTTTTAAAAGTGGATCACTGAGCCAAGAGTGCAAACCTTAAATGAAATAATAATAAAAGGGAATAATAAGGAGGCCTGCCTCTAATGTAAATAAGATGCATATGAATTAGCTAATTCTTAAAGGTATAATCTAGTTCATTTTACACATTGACATTCTCAGCTCTGTGTTCATATTGACAGGACTCCCTCAGTTTGTTTATGTTTTGCTCAGAGGCACAACAAGTTACATTGACTTGTCAGTATGAATAAAGTGACTTTATTGCATCGTCTGAGACCCCTCTTGTATCAGTGTTTAGGACTGAACATGGCTGCCATTATTATTATTTTCTCTTCAGGTGAGTAACATTAAAATAAAATGTAATAAACAAAACACTAACTTTCAACCCTTTAAGTTCAAACATACCTCCTTCCCAGGTTTTCCATCACGTCCAGGTAGTCCAGACTTTCCATCTTCTCCCTGTTGGGCACATAAGAAAGAACATTAAAAAGGACATAATGGTCATAATAATACATTTAAGCTGTGGTTTACTTGTTAAGTCTAAAACATCCAAAATATTTCGATCAATTTTTAAATCACCACCTCCTGATGTCCCCCATTGGTATCTGAGAGGCGTTATGAAGCCCAACAATGGTGGTTGCCATGGAAATGCTATCTCAACCTAATTTTCAATCTGTAAAACCCTCTCATGTGCTAACACATTCACAACTAATGTTGGGAATCCCCAGGGATGTGTGAGCTCAGCCGTATACAGATTATTGTTACACCCAATCGTCTGTATTCTGACGACTGATATCTTTGCTGAGGAACTCAGATGACCTTTAATCGCACCAACATGCCTTCAAAAATCAATCAATCAATCAATTAACAGTCGAACACGTGAAGCCTCTTGGAAAACTGCAACACCTCAATCCGTCAGTCAACTCAGCCACACCTGTAATTATGCATATTTATGGATAATGCTTAGCCTTCATCGAATCAAACTCGATAACCTTTAAAACTTCGGCTTAGTGTGCACCAATAAAAAAAAAACAGCAAGCAATTCCCTTTTTAAAACTAGGCTGTCAACATATTTATTTATACTCTAAAATTACAGCCCACCTCAAGCAGACACTCGATGAACTGATTTGTGGAGATTTGTGCACTTATGAGTTGGCTTCCTTTGCATCAAAAGAGGTTGCCACTTGTACAGCACTATGGAGGGTCAACATGACTTGTCCACTTTCACAGTTTAATGAAAGGTTGCTGACCACTGATTTTTTTGAGTTCTATTTCAATCAGTCAATTAAGCTTACTATGTGTTTGTTTCGGGATTTTGTTGTCACCTACGATATCCTTTCATGACTTTTTTCCCAATTTGATGCTTCACAACATTACCTAATATTCTATCATGCAAAGAAAGCCAAACTAAGACCTACAGAAATCCTATTAAGAATCAGTATCACACTGCTGCATCATACTGAGGTTACTGGGCTGAATCAGTGCTTCTTTTTGCATGCATAGACTTTCCTTTTGCTGAATAATAATGAATATAATTTCCATATGAGTGACATTCAGTGAATGTCATTATAAGCAGTGGAGGAGAATTCACTGTGTGTCTGAGGAAACACTTCACACTTCCTCTAATAAGTTGTCTCCTGTCTGTTGGGCTGGGAGGCTTCCTGTCTCTCTGCAGCTCAGTCAGAACTGTCTGTAATGAGCCCTGCTATTGGTCATGGCTCTGTGGCAGGAACCTTTCCTGCGGGTGTGTGCTGTGTGAGAGACAAAACAGCGGGTGCAGTGATTCTCATGGAGAAGACGGTGTGTGTGAAAAGTGCTTGACATTGTGGTGGAACATGCGAAGCACTGAATGTGGCTGTGAGCTGAACTCCTGTAATTAATAGATCAAGTTATGGCTTTGGAGCAGCGGAGGTTATCTTTGTTAATTCATGGTAAATGGACTTGAGCTTTTCTGGTCTTCTGACTACTCAAAGTGCTTTTACACCGCAGGTCACACCTACACATTCACACAATGATGGCAGAGGCTGCTATGCAAAGTGACCATCATACACATGCATACACCGTCGATGAGGCAGCTTGATCAATTCGGAGTTAAGTGTCTTGCCCAAGTAAATGGTAAATGGTCAATGGCAATAAATTTATGTGCTCTTGATGACAATGCAATGCATTTTAAGTTGCATTGCACAATTTTGGGCACAACATGATTTTAGAAAGTTATGAAATGGTATTAATGAAAAATAAGCCTTGTGGTTGGGACACAACATGTTGTCATGAGCTTATGTTGTGTCATTTAGTATTTTTATTTATCTGTTATTGCTTCCCGTTGTATTGTTACCGTTACATCCCTAAATTCTCTGTTGGTTTTCAGTGTTTCCTGTTTTATTTTGTAGTTATTTCCCCAGTGTTTCATGTCTAGCTTTACCTCCCGGCCTTGTGTGTTTTCCCTCCAGTTTGAATGCCCTCATCAGTTTCAGCTATCTTGTTTGTCACACCTGATTTTGATTAGCCTGTGTCTATTTAAGCTCTGTGTTCATTCTCTCTCTGTTAGTTTGAAATATGTCATCCTCTCTGTGTTACTCCTTGATTTTTGTCGTCTTACCTCCTCTTACAGTTTCCTCTTGACTTTTTTGAGGATTTTCTTGTGGCTCTTATCATTTCTCCTTTTGGAATTTTTAGTTGGACTTTGTTGTACCTTGGACTTTTTGAAAGTTTGCTTAATTTTGAATACATACTTTTTTGTTATCTGCTAATTTGTTCAGTACTTTCCATTATTAAACTAATTGAAAGTATTAACAGATCTAAACAAATACAAAACTAAACCAGAACCTCATGACACATGTAAAAAAGAATGCTAGAACAGTTGGCAGGCAGTACAGATTGGTTTATCAAAGGTCACCAATTATATGTCCCATTTCTTAAATATTCACTATACTAAATTAGTGCAGAAATACAATTAAAATAAAGCTAACTGTGTGTCTTCAATGCGGAAGGAAATCTTGAAACAGAAAGTAGCAAACTGACCTTCGTGCCGGGAGTTCCAGATTCTCCTCTGTGGCCCTTAAAGCCCTGCATAGGAGGAGAGATAATGATTAATCAGTCACATTAATTTGCCTCGCCAGACCTGTTTACTGGTGGTTGCTTACCGGGAGACCTCTAAGCCCAGGATTCCCTTGTGGTCCAGGTTCACCTTGTTTGCCCTGAAATGGAAGCAGAAATTGTTTTTTATGGCCACATCACATGATACAATCAAATCTCTCTCACAAGAAACAGTATCTAGCTGTTGTTGTTCAATATGAAACCATTAGATAATGACTATGTTCATCTACTTACAGGTTCTCCTGTTTCACCAGGTCTACCATCTTTCCCCATTTTCCCAGATTGACCCTGTAAATCAGTGAAATAGTAGATTTAATCTCCACAGCTGTTATAACCTTCAACTGCATGTATAACTCAGATTGTTTACAGTGCTGTAACTGTATATTCATGATGCTGTACTTTGTATCATATTTCTTACAATTAAGCCAGGTAGACCCGGCGGGCCTTGGATTCCTTTGAGACCCTCTTTACCCTGGTGAAACAAACAAACATAAACAGGTCACAGTCACTGAAGAAAAAGAAATGATTAATGGCCACTATTACCACACAGGCTGGGTGACCTACATGGTAGCGGGAAGAGGTTTGTGAAATAATGACACATGGGTAATACATTTTCTGAAGGGAGAGTACATGAAGTGCAGTCTGACCTTTTCTCCAGGGGACCCCGGGGGGCCAACAGGGCCAGGCTGGCCATCGTTACCCTGAGGAGGAAAGAGGCAGTGTCAGTGGAGGTCAACAGAAATAGAAAGTCTGTCTGTTTACAAAAAGCTTCAGCAGTTAGATCATTGGAAATACATGGAGAAAATAAGCCCAAAGTAGAGACTTACAGGTGTACCCATTAAGCCAGGTGTACCGGGATGACCAGGGGGTCCTGGGTGACCCTGTGATGAAACAAGAAAGAGATTAATATATACTCATTCAAATTCATGTCAGACCTTGTCATGATAAAAATGTCTGTGAGCATAGAGGGGATAGGACAAAATATATACCTTGTCTCCTTTGTCTCCAGGGCTGCCCGGAGTTCCTTTATCACCTTTAAGACCCTTTGGTTTAAAACAAGAAGAGAAGAGAAATCATCAAATGGTGGTGTGATACTTTAGAGGAAAGATTTATCAGATGGACTAAAAATCTCAAATGTTCAAAGCATTACTGTAGAAGAGAATATGTTAATATCAATACTGCTTTTAAAATATGATTCTCGCCCTTTTTTGAGTGGTGTTTTGATAATTGACTATTCCTCCAATTACTTGAACCCTGACAGGTAATAACAAGGTTGACACAAGCAATCTATTAGCTTTAGGTCCTCTGGGAGCGTTAAGGGTGCAGTTAGTGTACAAACTTGCCTTTCCTCCATCGGTTCCAGGGGGCCCTTGAGGTCCAGCCGGTCCCGGCGCTCCCTGTAATGACACCGGCAGAGCATCAGTCTCTGTCCAGACAAACACCGTTACCGGGTCCTAATCGTTTACTGCTGCCCCCAAAGGAGGCAGAGCTAATGATGCAGAGAAAGCCGCTCCATCCGTCACACCAACTCTGATTGATGATGACTAACGTGTAGCCCTGGACCTCATGGCTCACTTAGGGACTAACACATTAGAGGCAAATATAGTCCTTTAAAAAAAATGAGCACCATAATAGCCTGCACATTACAGGTGAATTGATGTTAATAGCAGTGACTGTTTAATAATAGTTGCAGTGTTACCTGGAAACCATCTTGACCATCTTTCCCTGGAGTCCCCGGGTGTCCTTTGTCTCCTGGGATTCCTGGGAGACCTGGTGGTCCAGAAGGACCTGCGGGGCAGTCTGAGCATACATCCTAAAACACAGTGGAAATATGTTTCGATAAAGTGATCCATACACAGACTCTGTTCTTTAAGGAGGGATAGAAATCCGTCTTACCTTCAGATTCAGGTCAGAGATATCTGCGGCCTTTCCCTGAGAGACAGAATGAAGGGTTTAATCAACCAGAGAACAAGCGCTAAGAGTCCTTGATAAAGTAGGCAACGTAGGGTTCAAAGTCAGTTAGTCAGAAGACTAACAAGGTCCAGCACTGGTGTGGGGGGACACCTTGATCATGGACCATGTTTCAAATCATCCAAAGGTGAAGGACTTGGCAGCTCTTTATGGACCGGCTCTTCAATAGGGGGATTTTTGACCGTTGACTCCAGCATCTTATAAAGTAGCCAAGCACCTTAGCTCTCATCAGTGGGATAAAGCCTTAACCCCCCTTTGCGTTTACTCCACGTTTTTTTTTGTTGTTGCAATTTTCAGTACTCACAGGCTCTCCTTGTGACCCCTTTTCTCCTGGCCTTCCTGGCAAACCCTGCATTTGGAAGAAATGCAGGAATTACATTTGAAAAATCAAATCAATAAAAAATATTAATAACAAGAGATATAAAGAAACTTTGTTAGTACCATGACCGATTGGACATAGTCCACTTTTGCTGTTGATATTAGCTTTTTACAATAATAAGGACATTTTAACTAAATATGTAAATACCATAGTTTCCAAGACAGGCAGACTCAACATTACAAATTTAAAAAAAATATGGGATGAGCGGCAAGTCCGCAGCCAGAACACTCTGGGATTTCTCTATAATGAAAGCTGTCCACATTATGTACCCATGCTTGTGCTCATGCATGAACTGTACCGTGCCACACCTCTTCCAAGCATGCCAGGGCCAAGGAAGTATGTGGATCAGAGCACTCACACTAGTCAAACGAGCTGGACTTTCGGGGTGAAGCGTGTTTAGGCACAGTACGGATTGCCTATTGTGAGTGCACCCTTACCACCATTGAATGCCAAGACCAACACAAGAATCTGTTGCACAGCACTACCCAAAAGGATAGACATTTAGGCATAAAGAGGGAGTCATGCTGTGTCACTGGATCAGAGCTGTTCATTAAAGTAGATTCTGTGAACCATTTAATGGGATTTTCCAGTGTGTGTTTGCAGCAAGCTAACAAACTAAGATATACGTCCAGGTCCATCTGTGAAAAAAAATATCAAATAATGAACTTATTTATTCATGCATTCTTTAAGACTCACGTTATGTCCAGCTGGGCCCTGAGGACCAGCAACTCCTGGTGGACCCCTCAAGCCCTGGAACCAAAATATACAGAAATTACAGAGACAGGTTTACTGGAACAAACATAGTCAATATCAATCTTTTTTTTTTAGAAAATGTTTTTACCGCAGATCCTGGTTGTCCATTATTTCCTGGAGGCCCCTACAAAAAAAAAAAGGTTGTATAAGCCTGTGAATAAATTGCAAAAAAGGAATACAATAAAACACGACCTGGAATGCCAATACCTGTTGACCCATTTTGCCTTCTCCTGCAGGACCCCTTTCTCCTGGCACCCCGGGTTCTCCCCTTGACCCTGTTTGGCCCTGGGAGGATAAAGTAAAACATTTTACAGTTTTTTTCTCTATCGTGCTCCTCAAATAATGTCAGTTCAGCCATAATGTTTGGCAAAGAGTCTCAGTTGGCACAAGAACCTGAAACATTCAGCAATGCCTGCTGATCCCAGAAATACCACTCGGTTTTTAATCTTTGATGGAGAAAAAAAAAACACAATCTGCAGTTGACATTTCGGTACTCAGAAGAGAAAAAGTATCGTTGATGAGGGTGAGTGATCTGACACCATAAATCCAGTAACGCCCCCGCCCCCCCGCCCTTCCAGCCTAACCCAGTCTGCGCCCTCGACATCAAGCTCTTCACAGCGAGAAAAAAAAAGCGGTCATAATCAGAGCAGCGGTCACAGTGCAGTGGACATCGAAATTGCTTTTGCTGCTTTCAACAAAAATGAATTGTTTTTCTCAACCGTGCCAGAAAAAAAAAGTTTTTCACATCAATGAATGAGCACCTGTGCATGATAAAAAATAAAAAAAACACCTCAGGCAACCTACATATACAAACACACACCCACACTTTCTTGCAAACTACTAAAATGACATTACCTTTAGCCCTGGGGGTCCTTGTATCCCCTGTGGTCCTGGGTCTCCCTGTAATATCACAAATCGCATAAATCAAATTGCTTGCTACAGTACTCAAACATCAGAATTAAGCCTCTTTGGAATAAACTATTTAGAGCTGCTGTTCATCATGCACGTGACTGATCCGAGGCCTCAGGGCCACACCTGGCAGCTGTAAATAAAAAACAGAATTGCTGTGTGCTGCTATAATGTGATATGTCTTAACAATGTTTTTCCTGTTTGTTACTGCTTCGTCAGCAGGATGGCCACATGTCTGAGGTAAAAAATGATGATGTTGAGCTGCAGCCCCAGTGTGCCTACTTAGGCTTGTTTGTTGCCCATGCAGACGGTCATATTGTGCTGTTGCTCAAAATGTATTACAGGCAAGCAGATGTTTACAAGCAGAGCACATGTGGAAGGAATGAGACTGAGGAGAGGCTCAGAAAGGAGGTTTCTATTACTGAAAGGGGAATTTCATTAAAACAATTTAATTGTAACTTACATAATACACATCAATACCTAGGTAAAGCCTTACTTTTTGTAGTCAACAACTGACATATCTTAAAAAATGACCTTTGACAACATTCAAAGCTCATACTTCACAATGAAACTTTGACTACTTTCTCAAGATTTTGATTTGAAATGCTGAAATGCAAAATTTAATTTAGCTTTCTCCTTTCTCTCAAACTTTACAAGTGTTTATGTTTCACCACTCAGCTTCAAGAACATTGTTGTACTTAAGGGAAATTAAAGGAGTAAACCTGGATGTTTTAGAATATAAATCAAATATCACCTCAGTGCTAAAGCACACAGTGAGGTTTCTTTCCTTACCAACACTAAAAACAATATTAACATAGCAAGGGCAGTGTCACAAATAGTTTAAAAAACAAAACATCACACTAGTTGTTGGCCCTTTAAATGCCCTAATAACAAATAACCTACAGATTAGAATAAAGTATAAAAGGGGCTTAATGTTACCCTGCAATTTCATTATACACTTGAGGTTTACACAACCAAAAAGAACATGTGAGATTAAAAAAAGAAAATGTGTCTTACATTTTGGCCATCTTTCCCTTTCCCTGGGGGTCCGGGTGGTCCTATCAAACCGGGCTCGCCGGATAGGCCTGCGGGACCTGCTTGTCCTGGTTTACCTGATTCTCCCTTAAAATAAATGTTACAGTAAAGAGAAGATGTTAAGGTCTCTTGAGGCAACAAGTACATCCTTTGGCACCTTAAAATCTCAATGAAACTTGTCGTTTATAACTCCATGTTAGTTTCTACTTTTCATGTTCTCTTTACAGCCAAAGATTAAATGGTTACATTTGTATTATATGTTATTTATCATATCTCGTACATTAGTAACTCCTACGTTTAGCTGTTGCTGAAGGACTGTAATACATTCATAGACTTTTCTGCTACATCAATAACAGAGGACACACAAGGTGGCTCAAACAATAAACCCAACCAAAGCAGTAAATATCATTTTGACAAAGCACTGACCTTGTCTCCTCTCTGCCCAGCTGGACCAGGAGGCCCGATGATCCCTGGTATGCCCTAGAAGAAAGACAGCTTCTAGTTCCGTACAGAAGTAGTAGTTTATGTGCTGCTACAGATAGTAACAGAAACTACAAGCAGGTGTTCAAATCAAATCACAAACCACATTTAATGAAGAGACCTACCACATTCCCTGGTAATCCACGAGAACCTTGAGGACCAGCTATGCCAGGTGGACCCTAGGAGAAACCAATCAACAGTTAGAGTTAGTACATCTCCATAGCAATCTTTCTTATTTGGCCTTATTTGTATCTATATCAAACAACTCACAGGGTCTCCAACACGCCCTGTCTCGCCTGCAGGTCCACTGTCACCTTTTGGTCCCTAGAATGAAAGGGTTAATGAGATTCAGTCTAATCACTCCACAGCATACGGAATGGGAGGAAGAGGATCCCGAGCTTCTTACCACTGGTCCAGCTGGTCCCTTAAAGCCTTGTTCACCAGGTAACCCTCGTTGACCCTTTCAGAGAAAGCATATTAATTAACACGAGTATAATCTAAGTATAATATCCTGCTTCTCAGAAAACTCTGTTTTCAAAATGAATGAGTCCAGATGGCAAAGACATGATACTGATGTAGGTTGGGCTCCATGAATATAGGAGTTCTACAATATTATGTGACACACTTTATTAAAAAAGGTCAGGATGTAACAATACTCCCGACCCATGATACGGTACATATCACAATACTTGGTTCAACTCAGAAGTTTGTTAATTACAACTTGCTCAATTTAATCCTAAGGCACCAATGTCTTAGTAATTCTCTATGGCTCTTGCACTTGTTTAGACTAGTGGTTCCCAAAGTGGGGGTCAGGACCCCATGGGGGGTCGCGAGACGCTGAGAGGGGGAATGATTTAAAATAGCATATTTTACCAATTACTGTGAAATATTCCTTCAGTGAGATTTGTGCCTGAAATGAAAGTAAAGACTTAAACAATGTAGGTATATGTGCGCTTTGTCAATAAAAAGGCACACTGAAATCATTATCTTAAGGCTGCTGTATTCTCTAGTGTTGTTCTAATGTCAGTGTTTGGATAGGCCTATTAGTGCGTGCTGCTGTGCGCAACGTTAAATGCTTTAACAACTTCCAGAGACAGAGAGGGTCCCCAGTTTGTGCTGGAGGGCATAGCGTGAGACCTCTCAAACATAGTGATAATGTACATCCCCAAAGATAAATCTTTTTTTTACAAGCCCATATTTTATATCCAGTCTGAATTTTATTGTGAAGTATCTCTTTTACTAAATTATCCGCATCAGCAGGTGCTTGAGGAAGTCAAACACAGATGAAATGCATCTTTACTTTTTGTGTTTGTGATACTAAATATGTTAGGATAAGAATTGTGTGCAGCTTCCAGGTCAGCTTAATTTAAAATATGCCATGTATATTGCATTATACCCTTGCCCACCTTAAAGTAATGTACAGCTATAAACTGTGTGAGTTATATTGAATCAGGTTGGTACCTATATGTCTCCAACAGTTGTATTTATATGACCAATTAAAAAAGTCCCCGGAGCGCTCATGCTGTAGCAGGGTTGTTTCACTCTTGGCTTACCAAATCTCTGCTGACATCTAGTGGACTCTGCATCATATTGCAAAATGATGTTTGGCCTTAAAGAGAAGAACACAAGAATAGCTTACCATCTCTCCTGGTATCCCTTGATCGCCCTTATCTCCTTTCACTCCATGTAATCCCTTGAAGCAAGAACAGTAAAAAGAGGAGTTTTGATGAGAAAAAAATGAGAAGGGGAAGACAAAGCGAGAACAGAAGAAGCTTCAACTTTCATCATTTAAAAAACCTAATATCTTGTTTGCAGTATGATCTACCATCACAGATTTAGGAAATATTACAGGGCCGTGACTCTACAGTGTTCGAAAATTCAAAGAGAGCAGCAGGTATGTCACTTACATTTCCTGGAATGCCAGGCGGTCCCCCTGCTCCCACTTCACCCTGAGGCAAGAGACAATATGGTCACATTGTCTGCATGCTAATAACCTTATTACAGCTAATACAGCCTGTCCATTACTGGAATAGATGAACTAGCTGTGATTACTGTAACACAGTTGGAGAATATAGCATTTGAATGTACATTAATAGGTGCCTTATTTCTTATTTACCTTGTCGCCCTTTTCACCTTTTGGTCCAAATGGTCCAGCCTGTCCTCTTTCTCCCTATGAAAGGGGATCAAAATATAGATTTTAAAAAAAGTCTACATACCTTATTTGTACTTTAAAACATGAAAACAGGGATATTTCTAATAGGAAGGAAAGTAAAGAGAAGTGTGTCTCAAAGTGGCAATTAGGGACGCCCAGAAGCCTCTGACTCCCATGAGGTTACCCAGACAATTAGGAACAGTTAGTTCTACTACAGTTTGTTTTAACAGAAGAGATTTCTGTTCCATATATGAGGCCTCATGAGGATGTCCCCACATGCACTGTTTTAGAAATGATGCAATGCAAAGTAATATGGAGTTGAGCTTGTAAAGTGCTTTCCAAGTCTTCTGACTATATTCACGCACTGATAGCAGAGGCTGCCGCGTAAAGTGACAAACAATAATAACTATTCCGTTCATACACTGCTGACCAAGCAAAAGAAGCAATTAGTGGTTCAGTGTCTTGCCCAAGAACTCTTCGACATTATCAACAATATAGAAGAATCATGTAAAATAATAATATCTAACCCTGCATGAACTACTGGCTGTGTATAAGAAGTGGACAAAGCTCCAAACTACAAAGTAAAGTTTTCTAATCGCCAAGTGTGTCAGATTTTAGTGGTTGCATATGATGTCTGGTCGAAGGAGCAAATGATAAATCATCACATGTTTCTTGTATACTACATTCTAGTTAATTTATTTAGAGATGCTGATACTTCAAATTGCAGCTTACTTGCCAAACTAGCGCTAGTGTTATCTAATAACTTTTTTTCTTCACCTATTGCTCCTCACCAGCTGCACACTTTTGTCAATATCATCATTAAAACTTAGGCATGTGTCTGAAACTCCACACTTTCATACTATTCATGCTGACTTCACACTGAGTATGTTGTGTGAGCCCAAATCATAGTATGCAGTTTTGCTTCTGTCATAAATACCCGTTCTATACTAGATCGGCCAGACTTTTTTAGTTTGAAACAGGAGCATACTGGTCATACTTAACCGCCCCACAATGCACTGCGGCTCTCAGACTGTCCAATCGCAGAGCTCGCCAGCTGGCACCTTAAAATAAAAGTTCTGTGCTGAAGTTTACGTGTTTCCAAATAATATTAAAAATTATTTCTTAGCTGTATTAGTATTGAATGTTTGAATATAGTTGTTGAATTGTATTTACTGACCGACAGTAGCGCTAACTTGATGCTAGCTCAATCAAACTGAGCTTGGACCAGCAGTAAGTTGCGTGACCTATATTTAAGTATGTTGCTAATAGCATACTAACGGTCGGGTTAATAAGCATGAGTAAACTTTGGGTTTTCGAATATGTAGTCGGCAGTATGTAGTATGTGGTTTAAGAAACAGCCATGGTCCCTTCTAGCAAAAGAAAAAAGATGGCTGCCTCCAAAATGCCAAATTCTAAGCTTTTAAAACATATGAATGATGTGCTAGGTGTACTTTTTCATAAAGTGTAGGGAGGAAATGCACATAATTGTCATGGTTATTAAAAAAATAACTCTGAGGGGCACAGTCACACTTACTGGAACACCCCTGTCTCCCCTTGTTCCAACTGCACCTCCTGGTCCAGGGGAACCAGCTTCTCCCTGTAAAAAGAGAACAAAAAAGATACATTTTACAATACAAGCTTACAAAATATCAACCCAATAAGGTTAACAGCTGTTAACTCACTCTCTCCCCTGGAGGTCCCCTTGGTCCAGGAGGCCCGTCGTCACCCTGGGGACAAAATACACATCCATTAGAATGTCAGATTTGCATACGGAAAATGCTCATGCTATCTCATAAGCCGCACATGTCTGCAGTAATATCCAGAGTTTTTCTAGGTAGGATTAAGTGACAGTACCTTAGGCCCAGGCTTGCCAGGAAAACCATCTGCTCCACGCTCACCCCTGGGTCCCTGCAGAGACACAAGATTTGAATCTAGATGTGTATACCTGCAAAAATGTGTTTATGCCGGGAACATCTGCCCAATTACTGCGTGCAGCAAAGTTAACTCCAAAGCACAGAAATACATGCATTCTGTTGATAAAATATACATGTTAAGTAAGCTGTTCCTACATACAAAAAGCAAGGCCATTTATAAGTGTGTGTGGCGGGGGGTAA
The DNA here is from genome assembly GCF_963930695.1 of Labrus bergylta. NCBI lineage: Eukaryota > Metazoa > Chordata > Actinopteri > Labriformes > Labridae > Labrus > Labrus bergylta. Next base: position 10,296,681 of record NC_089213.1, on the reverse strand, counting down.
GGTTTCTGGGGCCCAGCTGCACAGGGTGGACTATAGAAAACCATTGTCAATCTTAAAAACAATTAACAATAACCAAAATGTTCTTAAAACCTAAATTTATACCTCTACCTATTAAAGCAACAAAATACACATTCCATTTATTGTTGTTTCAGTAAATTGAAGCCTGTTTTAAAATGTAATCCTTGTCTGCAAAACATTGTACAGTATGAGCCTTTTTTTGTGATATTAATGTTGTGGGCGGGCCCATCGATTGGACTGCTGGATAGAATTGTATTTCCAGCATTTATAAAGTTTCTAGAGATAGACACACCAACGCACATGTGTGTAGTGCTCGCAATGGCGTTGATTTGTTGCGGAAGTATAAACCAGGCTTTAGGCCAGTAATGTCAGACTGATAAAGCCATACAAGCACCAGCTCCAAAAGCTTATTGGAGCCAGGCAGAGGAGGCCAATGTTAGCTCGGAAAACGAAAAAAAAAGAATTGAAAAAGGAATCATTCTCAAGGCCACACTGACCGTTGCACCATCATTTCCTTGAAGTCCGTCCAAACCGTCTTTACCAGGAAGACCCTTCGAAAATAAGAAGGAAATGGTTGACATTTACTTTTCAGAGAAATGAAATCATAGATTCAAAACAGTACCAAGGGCCAACTCACCTCTTTTCCAGGCTCTCCAGGTTTGCCTGAAAATCCAATTTCACCAGGTAGACCCTACATGAAGGAACAGGTATTTGAACATGCTGATTATTCTCTCACAGACAGTAATTCATTGCAGAAAAAATTCCAATAAGTTAGAACTATTATGTCCCGATGTGTGTTTGTTTTACTCACAGGAGGTCCAGTGTGTCCTCGGGTTCCTGCTTGCCCAGCTGGACCCTGAGGACCCTAGAAGATTTTAAAAAATCACATCAGTGACCATCGGTGATGGATGACTTATCATCATATAACTGATAAAATATTTGTAATCATATTCTTGTTAAAAAAAAAGAAAAAATGCTCCAGTCAGCAATTATTTTTTTCAAGTAAGACCAAAAAAGTAATAATAAAGCAGTTGTTACATGGACTAGTACCACAGATCAGCCACTAGAGGGAGATAGTGAAGCACCTTTTACAGAAAATCTCCCTAGGATTTTCCTTCATACCATTACACAAGGCAGGTGTATTTCTATTTTGCTCCAGGGAGTCATTTGGAAAATTAATTACCATAACCTGTTGGTTTTGATCTAGCCTGTTTATTTTCCCTCAATTAAAACGCACACTGAAGACACCTCTGAGAGAGCAATAATTACGTAGTTTATGGGTCACATCAATAATTGGGAAAACCACTCAAGTAAAACGTCAAATTAACTCTCCTTCGCTCTCCTCAAGAGGTCATTGAGCTGCAAGCACTAACAGAACGGAATATTCTAAGGAGGTCATTTTAAAAAGGTGTATCCATATTTAAAATATATGTACATTTAGCTTGCTATGAAACTCAAAGTGTTCTTACAGGAGGTCCAGGAAGGCCGTCCACTCCAGGCAATCCACTTTCACCTTTTTTCCCCTGAAAGATCAATCAATCAATCAAACTTTATTTATATAGCACTTTTCAGACAAATTAAATTGCAGTTCAAAGTGCTTAACAAGAGTGCAGAAAAGTTATTGACAGAAAGTAGTTTATATAATCATTGAGAGACCAATGCACACCAATAAGAATTAAAAATAAAATATATGTATAAAAATAAAATACAATAAAATAAAATACGACACATAAAAGCGACAAGATATTAAAATAAATATATAAGAGGAAAATATTTAAAATTGTAGTAGGATAAAAAGACAATACAGTAATGTTAAGATTTGAATTGATATAAAACACTATATAAAAGCCAGACTGAATGAATGAGTTTTACGACTGCGTTTAAAAATCTCGATATTCTGGGCTCCTCTCAGACCCTCAGGAAGGTCGTTCCACAGTCTCGGAGCGTAACAGCTGAAAGCAGCATCACCAAAGGTTTTTGTCCTGCTCTGTGGAACAACTAAGAGAGAGGAACTGGAGGATCTGAGGGGCCGTACTGGTTCATAAGCTAAAATCATATCTGATAGGTAGTCTGGTGCAAGGCCATGTAATGCTTTATAAACTAATATTTTACTAACTAATTTAGTTTGATTAAATAAATGACTGAATTAAAAAAAAAAAAAAAAACATCTAATATATAAAGTTTCAAGGGCTGCTGACATCTAGCATTTTAACATCACATGAAAAAGAAGCAGAGTCATCTGTGCTAGCTTTCCACTCTTGTGTGTTTCATGGGTTTTTGGTAAAGTTAAGATTTACATACATTCAAAAGAGTAACATTGTTTTAACATACCTTACCTTGAAAGAGCGCTACAATACTCAAACATTCAGATTCACTAACACAGCAACACCAACTTATCTGTATCTATGTTACTGTCAATCAATCAGTGTCTAACAGTCAAGGCTGTTGCATGCCATTGAGTCAGTGCAGCTCCTTCTGTCAAAGCCTGCCAGTATACTAACAGCAAACAACATCTCTGCAAACAGATAGCTGGAAAGCAATGTGTCTTCAGAGCCCAAGGAGAGTTTGTTCTTTTTTATTTTTTCTTTGTAAGCTTTCCATTAATAATGCTGTGTTGTATATGAACGATGCTTAAAGATGCTCGGTGTAGGAGTGCAAAGCCCTGACACACCTACATGTACCCATGCATGAATGTATGGTGCACTTAAGGGTTAGGTCTGAGGTTTGCAGATGTGGTCACCCTTTGATGAAATCCCTTTGAACTGTTGAAAGTGAACTGTCTAAATGTAGGCTTCATTTTATTTAACAAGCTATTTAAAAGTGCATAGCCTGGTTTCACGTATTGCCCCAAGTTTGTTAATGCTTTCCAGTTCAACCCTTAAAGACCGTTCCTACTGCAGTTCAGGCTGCCCTTTGCTGTCATATTAGGAAAGAGGTGAATGGACTGTCCTCATCCTTGGTTACACGGATGACTGATAAGAGCTTTTCTGCCGCGGAAGTGAGATCGACTCAGTCTAAACCAACTCAACCATATAGCCAACTCTATCAGCGCTGGATGCAGTTTAAATCAAAGTATCAGCTCTTAGTCTGACTTCACCCTTGCCCCTCTCCATCGCACGGTGCATCGTCAGCTGAGGTATAAAAAACAGTTATAGAGTATTGCCTTGGAAAGCATCCAATGGGACTTCAGCATGACCTCATATGGAATTATACAAAAAATAAACAAACAAAGGAGGATTTTACAGATAAAACCACCTCAATGTTATCTCTTTTTATATTTTAATAAAGAGAGAAAATCCTTGATTCCAGAGAGGCTAGTCAGGCTGAGAACAAAGATCATTATGGTGACTGAAAAATATTTCATTTGCAGCCAGGAGAGGATTGTCTTGGCTCTGCTGAACAGCTGCAAATGTTGGATTCCAACACATTGCTGATTAGAAGTTAATTGTTCCCATTGGAGGGATGGTATGAAGGTCACTCTCTTTGTTAAATGTTTTGGTAGAGCAATTATGTAGAACCTCTGTGACTGTTTTAATTACACACTGCTGTGCATGATGGGACCACTGTGGTGTAAACAGGGGGGGAGACAAGGGACAGTGTTTTTAGATTATTCTACAAACGAAAGCTACAGAATCAGCTCTCATTAGCACGAGGAATAAATGTGTGTCTTTTTCAATCTAGATAACCCCACTGGACTGTGATAAATATGATAATGGGACTACAGTTTCAACTTCCAATTACTGCACATCAGAGTTTTGTTGTCCTAACAGAGCTTCTCTGGAGGCGAAAATGATTTAATATGAGCTCTGTAGACAGCTTTAGTGCATATGTAAAATGAGACTAAACCAGCAGATAGCACATAATCCCAAGACTCTTTGCAAGCAATCAATCTGTATTTGTATAGCGCCAATTCAGAACCAATGTTATCTCAACACACAAAGCAGCTCTAGGCCTTTCTCTTTGTTATACTGCATTATAGTATTTTTATGTAGCTTATTTGTTTTAGTGTAATCAGTAAATTAAGGCTGATTGGTAAATGGTAAATGTATTGAGCTTGTGTAGCGCTTTTACAGTCTTCTGACCACTCAAAGTCCATTTACACCGCAGGTCACATCTACACATTCATACCCTTACCCACATTCATTATTCACACACTGATGGCAGAGGTTGCTGTGTAAAGTGACCATCGGAAGTTGCTAATCACATTCATATGCCGCCAATCAAGCAGCGAAGCAACTTGGGGTTAAATGTCTTGCCCAAGGACACATTGGACATGTTGCTGCAGAGGCTGGGGATTGAACCCCCAACCTTCTGGTTGAGAGATGACTGACTCTACCAACGGAGCCACAGCCCTCATTCATGCTGGTTTTACTATAAACTGGGGAAGCCATTCTTTACCATATAACCTGACCCCCTGTTATCTGATACACACAGCAGCACCCTGCTTAATGGAGCCAGGGTTACCTTTTTAAGGATTTAATTTATTTGATGCTCTTCATCAACACAGATAAGGTAACAAGTATCAACCTACCATTCCAAGCAAGAATCATCTTTAACCAAGATTTGGTGACCTCTCAAATAAAGATGATTCCAGCATGTAGAATTCTAGAGCTTCTAACCCTGAATAAAGCCTTGAAGGCAAAGTTCAGTATTTAGCCTAAATCTAAAATTCCAGATGCACAAATAAAAAGAAAGATTAATGAATTGACACTTAGGGCTTTCCTTTGCCAAACAAGTGGCTGGTTTGAAAACATGCCCTACCTTCTTGATAAGCACTTAATTAAACTTGCATCAAATAACTTTCTATGCAGGACAATTCGGCCTTAGAGAAAAGTGTACCAAAAGTTCTACTTGAATATGTGTTGCATCAAATATGCCTTTAACAACCAGTTACTGTGTTGAGCATGTGTAGGCACAGTTAAGGATCTTATCATTTAAAGTGGTGAACAAATTTGGCCAGGAAAAGTTTGGTCAGTATTTCATCAAAACAAGATTCTTACCCTCTGGCCAAACTCTCCAGGACTTCCGGGTAGCCCCTGAAGACCAGGAGGACCCTGAGGAAGGAAATGTATTCAGCTACAAGTCAAACAGCACAACTGGTGTTTTAATTAACTGCTCAGTGCTACATTGGAACAGGTGGCTTTTCTGAGACAACAAAAACAACAGAAAGTGAACACCAGCAAAGAGGAACGTTTGTAGGAAGGAAGAAATAAATCATGGTTCTTACAGGAGGCCCTGGGGGACCATCAGCCCCTGGAGGCCCAGGAGGTCCAGAAACTCCCTAAAACAAGTCAAACACAGAAGCATTTATTACACATGTCAATTTAACTATATTAGTAACTTATTACTGTATTAAGAGATTATCAGTCTACACTGCTCTTTTTTTATGTTCAAGACATACAAACGTGCAATAAATAAATTCACACTGCATTAACAATCTGCTACAGGACAATACGTTCCTTATAAACACTAATTACATTCTGACTGATTGATTGATCGGGTGGTATTAGAATATGAATGTACCTGTTCGAAGGCAAACATGGTCAAAGTGCTAACTCACCTTTTCACCCTGAAGTCCGTCTTTTTGAAACTGAAATAAAACAACACATGAATAAAATATCAAATAATTTTGTCACGATATTCTCATCTCCTTCATGCTACCCTGATCTAACAGAGGTAATGAACGAAGGCCATGAAGTGCAACTGGTATCCAGCCAATCGTAATATGAATGTTTCATGTCTTCATTGACATCATATATAACTCTAAGGCTACATCTATAAGAGATAGTGACAGCTACCTCTGTCACATTATTTTGCCTTTTTGTATCTGAAGAATGAGAAAGGCATGGAACAAATAAAATATGATTTTGAATTTAGATTCATCTGTTAATTATATGTTGATAATTCCTTATAATTCCTTTACAAAACAACATTTTGAAGGAAAAAAGTAATTTTTTTAAGGAACAGCAAATATCTGATTTGTTAGTTTAAAAAACGAATCAGATTTTCCTTGAAAACAACAGATCAATTGCAATTAATGATGTGCAACTTGATGAGTTTATTATTCATGTGTAGCTCATTGTTTCTCAAAGTGGGGAATGCATAACCTTTGGGGTACAATGGAGTAGAGCAGGGGTTTACTGCAGTTTACTGTCAACTGTCACAAAAAACATTAATGTTTCAGAAAACGGTAGATCACTGTCAGGGCATATCCAGATAGATACTAAATGACTGACGGACTTAAAAAAAAATCATGGTTTAAAATTTGCAGCAATACGTCGGAATGGGACTTCAAGGCTGTTTATTCCCATGCATCCCAAGGCTTTCTGAGGACAGACTGAGATCCAACAGCTCAGACCCCATACGGAGGTGATCTGGCCCTCATTTATCAACATTGGCTAGGTTGTGTAAACCGTCATGCATCCTAGCTAGTATTAAGGAATGTATTGTGTATATGGAGAACAATGGTGCCTCCCTCTGGGTGGAAACGATGATACCTTCAGTCTTTTCAAAATAATTACTTTTATGTGAGGCAGGGAAGGGAATTCTAATACACGATACTAAATGAAGATGCATTTTTAATGCAAAATGTTAACGGCGTACTGAAGTGCTGGCCACTTTTTATCAGATCACAAAGGATGTATGTTAATGCAAAGTGTAAACAGCCGCTTATAACAACAATCTTCTACCCTCCACTGAGCAACTCATGTTGTATTGTTATAGTTTCTAGGTTGTGGTCAGAATGGGCATTGCTACATTGTTCTGTTTTTATATTGGCTATTTTACAATATTTTGTGTTGCTAAAGGGAATAGTTGCAGAAAAAATGTGAATCTAAAAAGATAACTCATGGATTGGCCCCTGTCTAGACAGCAGCACTGATATTGTATGTGCTTTAATACACAAATTCAACCGGTTTTATCCATTTGTGCCCATTACGTTTCAAGGATATACATCTAACTCTGTTACTCCATAATGTTCCTTGACTATACAAGCTTGTAATCCTTACAATATGTCTCTTTTATCATTGTGGTATATTTTTAGTACTTACCACATCCCCAGGTAATCCGGGAAGGCCTCTCTCTCCCTGTGACACAGTACACACAGCAAAGATGGAAACCCCTTCATTAGAATCAAGAGACTTTCTGGGTTAAGAGCCTCAGGTTATATTATAATGATATGGCAACAACCATAATTTATGAGATGACGTGTGCTTGAGCATGTACTTATTGTGAGCCTTCAGTGAAAACTTATGTGTAAAGTACCACAATGGCAATTCCTTGTGTATATGTTTGTATGCGTGCATCCTCGTGCATGCACATGGGTGTGGCGTAAGCACGTGTTCACCACTGGAACAATCATCAAAGTCAGTAATTATAGACAGGCAAATTAACTCTGCATTTCATTTTCTCAGACAAATGAGTGGGCTGACTTTGATGGTACACAGAGGAGACAGAGGAATGTCTGGAGAGTGGAAGAGCATGGGAAAATGACGATGCCACTTTGAAATGATTTATACACTATCATGCTTACGGCAAAACACTCACTAAATTGTTTCTAATCAAGTGAACACAGTGTTTTGCATACAACACATACCTTGGTGCCTTTAATGCCGCCTGCTCCGGGTGCACCAACAGTTCCTCTCAACCCCTGATTGATTTTAGACAAGAGCTTAATTAGCAACAAGGTGACCTACTTGATCTGTTGCAATATAATACGGGGTCTGTTTGTAATGGCAGGGTGTTCAAAAGAAGACAAAAACTTACATCTTGCCCAGGGACACCAGGCTTGCCAGGGAATCCATCCAAACCTGCCAGGCCCTAAGTTTACAAGAAAGCATGTATTGTTAACTGTTGAAGACCATGAAGATGTCATTATAATGGCTAGGTTATACAAAAATGACAGTGTCTACTCCACTTATTTAAAATTGATCTACAAAGATATGAGTACATCTTTATTAGCTTATCCTAAATAAGATAGTCAGGTCATGTATTTTATTGTTGTGAAAACCAAACAGAGATGTTCAATTGGTTTGCAACAGAACTTGATGTACTGTTAGCATCTAAAGCTACCACACAAACAAAGGCAGTAACTATGTTCTTATCAACAGAAAATCCAAGACAAAAGACCACCTAGTGAGGAGATAAATGCAAAAATAGATGAGTTAAATTAGATTTAGGCACCTTCAGCCAGGCCATAAGTTCTTTGAGGCTGCGCAGAGTCACAAAACTCCTTCAACATCTACCACACTCAGAGGAAATATTGCCTGTGAAAGGTTATGTAATTACTTCAGTGAGCGATACCCATGGGGGTTTTATGTCTCCCGTGTGTCATGTTTCACTAAACCATGTAACCCTACTAAGCAAGTTTGCTAGCTTGCTAACTAGCTACTAGCTTACCTTGGACTAATGTTATGGACAAACAGTTTTCAACCTAAGCTGCCTTCCATAGGAAGTGGATCAGCAGCAGACTGTATACTGTCGACCTAATGGGGACGTGGCGGTCTAGCCTGCTCACATTAGCTTTGGTTGGAACTCAACATTGGCTGTTATGGGCCATTGTTAGCTTACTAGCTAGTGATGTCCAGTTAGTGTTTTTTTTTCTGATAGCCATCTACTGTCTTAAGCTATTCTAAATAAGGACAGAGAGTATATTTAGTACCAAAGAGTTGCCCAGAAAGAAACCACTGAACCCAGTGTCTTTTGGAAACGCTTCTCCTGTCCAGCTTTTCTTGTTCTAGCAAGATAAACATTACGGCCTGTATTTTAGAAAACCATAAATTCAGTCTTCAGTCAGATCATCACTACAAAGACTAAGAAAGTAGGTGGGCAATGCTATTATCCAACATGCTCTTAAACAAAGCGATTGACTACTATTGACTACTTATTTAAACTTGGCGGGCTTGTATAAACACAACACCCTATGAACATACCTAACATCATAATCTGCATATAACAAAAATATGTTAAAGTTGCATTTCATATTGAACAGAAAATTGTTTCTACAAGCCAGTGGGTAATGCCAGAAGCCTATACTCATACTGGTTCTTATTTATACAGGCTATTGTTCTTACGGTATGCTTGCTAACTTTAAAAATAATGTGCAGTTAAGGCTGACGTTAGTTCAGTTAGTTATGTAGATATTTTGGTCAGTTAGATGTTATCCATCTAGCTGAGATATTTCTATCTGGACCAAAGTGATGCTATTGAATGGCATGCATTGCTATTCCAAAAAAAACATGTCATTGACATTTCTAATAGAAGGCAGTGTTTTTAACAGCACTGTCGAGTAATTCGAGACACATCCTTAACATTTCAGTGAGCAAACATTGCCTTGACCTCCACCCAAAGTGTATCCTCTAAATCACCTATTCTCTTTGTCACTCCACTGGGGTAAGTACTTTTCCAGATTTTACCTACAGGAAATTGTTTACTGAATGACTGACTGGCTGACTGACAGCTCCAAGCCTGACATGCATGCATGCAATGGAGCTTTGGGATCCCTAGACCCTGCCACACATGCTCATGTCCCATGGCAAATCAATCAATTTACTGATTCTGGTTTTACTGCTTGAACAAATGTTTTAATTTAAATCCAAGTTAACATCAAAGCATGGTCCAAGAGTTATGTTTCAACTGTTAAGTACATCTTCCTTCTGTGGCTCCATCTGTAACTTGTTGTGTCACCAACGTTACGATCACAAAAACATCTTGAAAACTTGACTTTAGTGGGAAACTATTTGATGCTTGATAACATTTCACTAATTTATTTCACTAACATCAATGACATGCCAGAAGTAAGAAGGTGTTAGAAGTTCATAGGATACTGAAGACATCAACAAAGCTTCAGTTGACCTGAATAAGCTGCATTATAGCCAAAAGCCCCCACAGATTCCCAGACAGGAAGTGTGGAGAGTGAATCAAGGGAGCCACATCTGTTTGCACAATTACGCCTCTCAGTGCTCTGTTCCTCTGAGAAGAATGGTCTCTCTCAGAAGTTAACCCTGTCGTCAGGCCTTACATTATGAACTATTTATTACAGGTTAAACCTGACTTCATGGTTCAAATGGAAAGGATGGTAAAACATGGAAAGTAAATAATAGACTTTCTCATGTTTCTCAGCAACCACTATTTTCGATAAGCAAAGCATGATGTTGCCAAGTAGGACATGTTGCGCTCATGTCTCTTTGTGCTTCAACAAGTATTCCAATATAGGGATAGAACAAAAAATTGAAAGAAATAAACTTCAGTGAAACTAAAGAAAATTCTTAACTGCTGTAAGTCAATTACCATTCATCTTTATAACATTTACTGCAGGGTTAATGAGTTCATTTGTTAACTAGGAGCTGCTTAAATTATAGTTTTTTGCATACTTAATAATCCCTGAGGGGAAATTTTGGTTTTACACTCTGATATTAATCGGCAACCTTCCTGTTCCCAACACAAGTCTCTACCGACTACGGTTCTGCTGACCCAGATCTGGATTAGAATAACTAAAATAACGACAATCAGTTTTGTTTAACTGTAATAACTTTTATGTGGAAAACTTTTCATAGCACCAAAGTTGTTAAAATGCTTATGTTTCAATACTTTTGATGCAACTTGTTTTAGAACAATACAATATCTGTTATTTTAACGGTTGATTGTGTCATCAAGTACTTGTGCTTTAAGAAAAGTGCAAATTCCATATTTTTAAACAAAAGATGCCACTAGAAGAGAGAGAGAGTACTGTCTTAATTGCAAAAATGTATTTGTGCTGGATTGCATGCAATTTCTGGTTATTAAAAACCAGAAATTACCCATTGGGTGCCTAAGACAGTTTTTTTTTGTAGTGGTACAGAAACAGGCATCAATATTATGTAATAAACATTATTATCATATATAAATGTAAATTCCTGGATTATGACAACCCAGAAAGCACAGAGGATTTTTTTAAAAAGAGCAGCTCTAGCTCAATGATGATGTCAGAGAGCTGTCATTGGTTGATTTCACATTGCAGCACAGCTATGTGGCCGACACTGACAAGTAGTGAGCTGCTTTAAATATGCGGAACTGAGTCCAGTTAACACACTGAACAGCTCAAATTTGATCCCTTATATCAATAAAACAGCATGTTTCTGAAATCTTACATTTACTCCCGGAGTTCCCTTTTCACCTTTTGTACCAGCTTCACCCTACAACAAACAAAAGAATACCTTAATGTTTGTTCAAAAATAAAAAAATATAATTACTCAATAACAGGAGTGCAAAGTGCTTTCAGGATATACTCACAGTAACTCCTTTAGGACCTGGTAGGCCCACCATCCCTGCATCCCCTTGAATTCCCTGTGCAATACAAATTGAACAACATCACATTAGAAGATGTTATGGCACTCTCTAAAAGTGTCGCCCTTACTGACTCAGCACGGTAACACAGGACAACTGGCAGACTGCTGAGTCAGAGCTGAATCAATGTAAAAAACGGTAGTGCCTGGCTTAGGAACTTGAAACCTCCAAAAAAGAAACAGCAGTTGTCATTGGACCCCCCCCCCCCCCATGTGAGAGTCTTGAACTTTGACCTCCGACCTAGCTTTCATTCTTTGCTCATGCAAGAAAAAAGGAAGTCTGTCCTTTGAAATTCACTTGCAAAGTGTTTTTAGTCACTTGGGTTTTTGAGATTCTTTTAGAGGGTGTTCACTCTGATGTAATACACCAGAGTGGGTGTTGTTGTCTTTAACTGCTATTAAGCCCAAGAATAGCTATTTGACGAGCTGTTATTTGAGGCCATTACTTCAAGCTGTAGAGGCCAATTTACTGAAAATGTATGTTTCCTTTTTGCTCTGATTCAAATCCACAACAATTTTCAAACAATGAAAATGTCCCTCAATTACCGTAATTCAGTTCAAAAAGCTTTGTTTTGTGACTGTAGAGAAAAATGCTGTGGTTTTTTATCTAGGCCTCTTTACTGAGCTCCTTTACTCCTTTACTCACCCATTAATTATCTAATTAATCAAATGTTTTAATCCAAAAAACGTGGAAAGGGATATACAAGTCTAGGTCCATTTATCATTTACCATCTACCTTTTTAACCAGAACCACCAACTATACTAACTCAAAATGAAAAAGGATTACTGAAATGTATAAATTATTTTATTTCATTATTTTATTTAATAAAATTCTGTCCAAAATATCACCGTCTAAATGTAATTCATCTCTATCACATTTTTATTGTCACTTACCATATTTGTTTTGTTTTAAGGCAATACATCACATTTTGTTCCATGTAAAATCAAAGCTGAGAAGAAGAGGGGAACTCGTTTTCTGTAATTTTCTGTCTAATTTTCTGTCTAATTTTCCCTTTTTAAGTTTTCTTGGTCGGTAATCTTTGTGTTTTATCAAAAGGGGGCAATCATTTCCTTCAGTCCTGGGTAAAGCAGCCTGCCACAATCCTTCTGCCACACCCAGGCCAGCACCCCTCCTTCCTCCTCCATCCTGGCTCTTTCACCAGCTGCTGCTTCATCCAAAGGAAAGTCAACTAAAACTCCTCTATTTAGAAAAGTAATCAATATAAACATATGTATGCCCACTTTACAGTGTCGAGACCCAACTGATTGTATTGGGGGGTTTTTTGGACCCAACCAAATAAAGTAAATAAACCTCAACAACAAGGGGGAATTCCTGATGTAAAATTGTGCAAAGTACCAGCATCTTTGTCTGAGTATGTCCTGTGTTCGTATCCAAAATGCTGGGTAATAGGTGCCTTTGTATGTGTAGTGTTGAGCAAGATGAGCTGAATGGGTTTCAGGTATATTTGCCTGGACAGCAGGGGGATCCAGGGGTGGCCTGGTCCTCACCTGAAACCTGATGTGCTGCCTTAAAATCCTCAATCAATTATTTGGGCTGTGCTGCAACAGGCCACTAGTAGCTCTCTTTGCTCTCTGAGTTCAGTGCGGCACATTTCAGGTACAGGTGTGACAGAATTAAAGAAGTAAATTAGAGTATATTCAAACTGAGATCTACTTTTTTAATCAATTGACAAGCACTATTTAAAATGCAAGATGTCATTCACATACCTTTAATCCTGCTGGACCTGGCATCCCTTCTCCTCCAGGCACCCCAGTGGCACCCTATTTCCAGGAAGACATTCAGAGGAGAGTTTTATTTTCATATTGATATAAATGTATACTGCTATATTGTGTTTAAGAGCAACTGTAACAACCAAATTTCCCCCATGGGAATAATAAAGTATTTCTGATTCTGATCTGATGAAAACTGATATATTTATGCTGAAATATCCAAAAATGCATTTCTCACTTTGTCTCCTTTGTCTCCAGATAAGCCATCAATACCGGGTAAACCTCCAAGTCCCTGTCGGATGATTGGAAACACATAATTAATAACAGAAAGGGACTTTTTAAGATTGAACATAATGAGAGAAATCCTCCAGATGTCCTCCAGTGCCACACCTTCTCTCCTTTTTGTCCAGCAGCACCTGTTAACCCTAATGTTCCTCTATCACCCTGTAAACAGAAGGCAAGTATTAACTTTGATTTTTCTGTAATACATAAGCATGCAGGAGGGCCGGCGGTACAGGTTATGGTGCCGTGCTGTCAGAGGATCAACCTGGTAGTATCACAAAACTTGGTTTAGTACATGATGGTCGGAGATTTACAGTGGAACAAAGGAACCATGTTAGAGGTGATTATTGGACGTGATTAATTGAACAGTAGCACAGACATCTGGACAAAAGACAGATGTTACCATTACACACAGAACAAAAGGGGTTACACACGTTGACACTAAAACAAAGACAAACAAACTTTTGAGTAAATGTTTAGGAGCCAGAAGAGCTGTCCACAGCTCCACAAAACCCCACTTTGGTCTAGTTGCACATCCAAAGGTTCAAGGAACAATGGCTTCACATTGTCTCTTGAGTGTTTCACTTTTGGTTTGTACACTGATGGTGTATGACTTGCCAAGGAATCCCTTGGATTTCTGAAAGCAGGACTGAGTGAAAAGCAACGGCAGTTTAATCACATAGTCCCACAAGGTTTTGCCCACCACAAGACTCCCCTTTGCTTCAAAAACCACTTTACAAGTCACAGGCGGTTGCCCTTTAATTATTCTAGGAGCTTGTATAGAGAGATTAGGGGTAAAGGCCCGCTTGTGCCTTTTTAACGAAGAAGATATTGTCTTTGACACTGGCACATGGACAAATGCCTGTTTCCTAAGGTAAAGATGCAATTAGAGGCAATCACAGCGGTATAAATCCACTTTCACCCAATGCAACTGGATGACGGAGCGATCCATTTGTAACAGCAGCTTGGAAGTCAGCTTACGTCATGTCTTTACATCAGCTTTACGAAAGTTTACAAGAACAAAATTGCAGCTTTTTGTGGGAGACGGTGAAGACGGATGCCCAAGCAGAAAGCAAGGAGTAGAAAACCAACGGGGATGCTCTGCATTAAAGTTTGATTTAATGCATTTTTATCAAACCAGTTTGGGTTCTAGCAGCAAGAACAACAACAGAAAATTAGTTTATAAGATATCAGTTTGCTTGCAGTCTGACTTCACTACCAGCATTAAAATACCTCCTTCATTTCTTTCACACAACAATTAGATGTATCTAGTATAGATGCTTTTATTATCCAAAAGCATTTATAGATACATACTCAAGAATTGAGAGCCAAAGTAAATAACATGAATTTAAAAACTATCTATTTTCTCCCAGACCTCCTGCGGCCATTTTTAAATGTCCCTTTTTGTACAGCTCGAATGATTCATGCCAACGTTTTTTGTCTCTAGCAATAAATAATACTGTGAGACTCCCAGCTGGCACTGCCAGGCAGCAACACAGGCTGTGATTTGAACTGGGTGGGCATCTGCGTTGGCCTGCCTTCTAGCTACGCTTGCTCTGTGGTAACCTGTCCTGTAATTCTGACAATAACAGCTAAGTGCTTTTTCCTTTTGCCACTCCCTCACAGAAGAGAGGTGAAATGTAAAATACCATATAAAGGGAAAAAACGTAAAGGAAAGATAGGAAAGACAAAATCAGGAGATGTGCATGCATATGAAATATGCACAGACTCGATGCACATGCAGAGTCGGGAAGAGCAGCTTTACTTACCTTCTCACCTCTGTCACCTTTGACAGAGATTACTTTGCCCTGCAAATAATTAATCAATCAGGATCAATTATTGTCGAGGCAGGAAAATGAAAGCAAATGAGATAATAGCTGGAAGGCATGCACTCTAAACTCTTTTTTTAATATGAATATCAATTTGGTTTAAAACTATCACAAAGCATTAGACAGAAGTTTCTGTAAATCTCTAAGAACACATCGCCCCATAAGGAGGAAAACAGTGGTTGTAAATGTGCACACTTCAAGTTTTCATACAGTTTCTCCCTTTTCTCCTTTGTTTCCAGTTGGTCCCACGGCGCCCTTAAGGCCAGAGTCCCCCTGAAACCGTATGTTCACACAATGAAATGATAGAACAAACAACTCTGGGGAGAAATTGAAGCTGTAATATTGTTTTCAGACACAATATAATGCTAAAAGGCAAAGGTAGATGACCTTTTCACCCTTAGGACCTGCTGCACCGGACGAACCATTCTCTCCCTGTTAGAAATGAAAATACAGACGTTGTTCCAGAGCCATTAAATAATTGATTCCCACTCAACTGTTGAAATAATAGACAAGGATGAAGCCAGGGAAAATGAGGTAGCTTTACCTTCTCTCCTGGAGGGCAAGAGCAGTTTGCTTGAGGTCCTCTCTGTTGCTCCGCAACTGTAGGTGTTGGAGTGGGGATCTGCACAGGGGGGGCCTCTGTAACAACTTTCTTTGGGCACTGAAAGGACACATTTAAAGCAACAGTCATGAACCAAAAAATGAGACAATGATAGTTTGGTGAAGGGTGGGTCTGAGGAGCATTATGCAGCTGGGGACCAAGAGGCCTTCCTCAAACAACTCCCTACACCCTCTCCCTGCACACTTTCACTCTGCTTGCACACTTTCACATAAGTCCACCACAGTGAGAACTGTCCAAAGCCTCTAAGTGTAGAGTGAGAATGGGTCATTTT
Organism: Labrus bergylta; assembly: GCF_963930695.1. Taxonomy (NCBI): domain Eukaryota; kingdom Metazoa; phylum Chordata; class Actinopteri; order Labriformes; family Labridae; genus Labrus; species Labrus bergylta. The sequence goes on along the minus strand of NC_089213.1, from coordinate 10,280,607 downwards.
CTAGTCTTAAACGTGTTTGATTGTTAAGTGTTTTATGTTGGTGGACTTGCAAAAACAAATAATTTTACAAAACAAGAAATGCCACGAAGAATATAGAGGTCCTGATTCACTCAGAATGGATTGCGGCCGCTAATATGATCTGATTCTGATTCTGATTCCGAATAGCTTAATAAATTGTGCATCATTTGCACACACTTTCTGCCCTGTCGCAAAGTTTAGTTCACAAAGCATTCAGCGCTTATTATATTCAGGTGCATTATGGCCAGTGAGTTCACCTGCAACATCCAATTTACTTTTGTTTTGCATCTGAATGCCAATAAATGCTGTCTGCAGCTCTACTTTGCACTCTCATGCTGATGGAGCTTTTTTGACGATGAGATAAGAGGGGGAAATTATTGATGGTTTATTTTAGTACACTCAGTTTACTGCACATTGCACATATTGCACAAGTTTATTTTTTCTTTAAATTTTATTTTATTTTACTTATTTTATTTACCATTTTGTACCTTTTGCACAATTTAGAATTTATTACTGTAAATATTATTTATCTTATTTTTACCTCATTTTATTTTATCTATTTTACCTTATTTTGGTTGTATTGCACCGCGGGTCGGAGACAAACACAATTTCGATTCCACTGTATGTCTGGCATATTTTGAAATTGACAATGAAGTTGACTTTGACTTTGACTTTGATGCCAAACTTATACAATGTACAGTAATGTCAGTTTCACCATTAAAAACAAGGCAGGCAACTGCTTGGGGCCCCAGGCTAATAGGGACCCCTTATGAGGGCTGACAAACTTCACATCAAAGCGCAGGCTCAAAATGTGCAAATTAAGCAATGACAGTAGGAAACCTCCTTAAGGGGGCCCAATCTGACATCACTCGATCTCGTTGCTCTGTTAAGTGTTGTATGCTTTATTTCTGTGAAAACCAAGGTTTGTCAATGAAAGGAAAATGAAGAGGAATTATCCTTCTGGGGGGTAAAACAAAGGAAAAAAAGAGGTGCAGGCATCTGGACTCTGCCAGACCTGATGTTGATGAACGCTGGTTGGGGGGTCCTTATGGAGTCTAGAACTGCTACTGACCGACGCCCAGGGACACTGTTTGCTCTGCAGCCCTTGGGTGCATTTAACCCTCTGCATGTGTTTTGTGTCGGTGTCTTAAAATAACTTCCTGCTTGAAAGTAATCTGAAAATAGTAATAATTTTACTTCTGTATACTCTGTATATCTTTCTTATAAGTAACACAGTTATTTGTCAGTATACCTGCAGAGAACTAAAGCTTTAATACATTTATGTGGTTGGGCCAAATTTGGCAGGTGATTTGAATCACTGCCTACAATACTCACAGGTCCATTGGGTAGATCGCAGCAGGTTTCCAACTCTGCATGCTTGGAGTCACAGTAAATCATCATCCTTTGTAGGTCAAACTGCATGAACAGAGGCAGACAATTTATAAACAGATCAATCCCAAGAAATTAATCTTCACATGCATATTACAACTCCAGAATGATGGACATGAGGAGGTTGAAGATGAAACACTCACATCAATTGGCACACTGTCATATAGTCTCTTCCCAATCACTGTCTTGCCCTGGATGTCAATGTCCTCCCTGTCTTCAATGGGCAGAGTCTGGATGTGTTTGCAGTCCAGGTACAGAGACACAGACTTGGCCTCCACACTGAGGGCGATCTTGTGCCAGTTGCGATCAAACAGATTGTCGACTTCTTGGTTCTTGAACACAGCTCTGACAGCGTCCTTTGTCAGTCCGACAGCGTTGTACTCCACGGCCTTGTTCTCTCCATCCAGGCGGATGGACACCTGGTAGGTCAGAGGCACATAAAGCTAATGTTAGCTGCTGTAAAATATGGGAGTTCACGAAACCCTCTTATGTGTTTCGGGGAATTATGAAATGATATAATTACACAAAGTGTTTTAATTTAAGACTTCCTTTCAAAGACACTTGGAGTCTATGTGTGATGTTCTTTGTCTTGACTCACTTGAGTGAATCACTCTCAATAATGAGATATTTCCAGATTTAACACCCATTCATTATAAAAGGGTCTGAATCTGTGAGGTGGGCCTTTTTCTAATTTTGTATTTTAACTGGCAGAATGTATGCACCTATTAGGCACATTTATAACAATTTCCTTTCAACTGACCCACCTGTGGGATACCATATTTGTCGAAAACCTGCCAGAGATACCAATCCTCACGTCTTGAGGTTTTCCTGAATTTGAACGTTGTCACATAGGCGTATTCGTCAGGCAGCCCTTGAGGAAACACGTCCCTGCAGAAAAAAAAAATATTGTTATTGTTAGCACAAACTGTGCTTTTTTGACTCTGCTTATGTTATGAAGTCTCAGTGAACCCATTACCAATCCAACAAAGACTCTATGTTTCACATCGTAGCTGCTTGTCTGTTTTTAAGGAAATTCCATTTCCTAAATTTTAACATCAACTGTAAGAAGTGACATTGACTGGTGACCAGCCCAGAGTGTACCCTGCCTCTCTCCCAATGACAGCTGGGATAGGCTCAAGCCCCCGATGAAGGGAAAAGTGGCTTAGATAATGATTGGATTGGATGGATGGATGTAAGAAGTACTGATAAACTAGTTTGATCACATTTATTGAAATCCATGTGATTAAACTCTTTATATTCCATGGCTTTGTTAAGTACTTGATTCTGATTGGAAAATAAAATGACATCAGATGGACTACTTTTTAAGAGGACTTGATAGATCATTTTTAACTCTCATGTCTTGTAGGTTCCTCGGGAGCGTTGGTGGGGATGGCCTGCTGCCATGGAACCCCTCTTAGAAGGACGTTTTTGGACCTTTCTTCTAGCCACTGTAACTTTGCTAAACGTTGCTAAGTGCTGTGGTCATGATGGATTAACTAATGAATCAAATATCAGAAAAATCATCAGATTTTACATTTATGTATTGTAACTATGTAGGTACAAACAGCAGCCAGTCAGCCAGCTGCAGTTTATTCAGATACAAATAAAACACATAATGTGTAAGTGGGTGAGCTTAAAGGATGCTATTAGGTGAGTCTAAACTTTTTGGACATGCAGTGCCAAGCTGGACTAATAAGCTACTTCGCTGAAACCTCATAATTTTACCCTACCTCCTTTAATGTGGATACTAATATTTCTAAAATGTTTAACTGTATCACTTTTTTTAAGATTCATTGTTGGGCCTTTTTTGCCTTTATTTGATAAGACAGTGGGTGGAGTAGAAATTGGGAGAGAGAGTGGGGAATGGCATGCCGGAAAGGAGCAGCAGGACAGACTTGAACCTGGGGTCGCCTGCTTACTATAGCCTAACAGTTTACCTGGCCCTCTGCACCCCTAAACTGCAAAAAAGCAAGGCTAAATGACACAACTGAAAACATCCCTGCATCCCAACAGGCTTTAAACCCTGACTTTTTAGTAGTTTTGTCTTTTAAATGAATCGTGTGACAAAATCTGTCATGACACCGATTATATTTGTTTGCAGTGTAACAGTAAGGTCACTTACTCTGTTTGCTGTACAATTGGCATGGTGCCAAGGCGTACGTAAGAACTCTGGCCATCATCATCTCTGGTTCCCAGAATATCTCTCACATTGAAGTGCTCCATCAGGTCGAACCCTGCAGTGATAAAGTCAAATAGTTGGAATCAAGATAATCTCACATACACACTCATAAATCAACACATGGGGTTAAGTTAAGGTTTTGTCAAATTTTTTGGGATGTACCGAGGTTTAATTGGGTCAGTACCACCACACCCTGCAGCCACTTTGTATGAGGCTTTTGAAGGGGGAAAAAAATCTCAGTATTGTTGAATAGTTGGAAAAAGAGTCTTATGTTGGCCATTCAGATTGATTTGCTGCCAAAGAAAAAACAGGTTGCCATTGCTGGTAAGGTCCTCATGTGAGTCTGAGAGTGTATGCACGTGTGTGTGTGTGTGTGTGTGTGTGTGTGTGTGTGTGTGTGTGTGTGTGTGTGTGTGTGTGTGTGTGTGTGTGTGTGTGTGTGTGTGTGTGTGTGTGCATTGCCCTGCAGCGAGGCATTTGAAGTGGTGTAACCACAGACCATATTTAGGTGGTTTAGAAAGGACACTCCCTTGTAAAACAAACAAGTGCTGCTGCTATGGCAATGCCAGCAGGACGAGAGCATGTAAAGCACTAAAGCTGCGGGATTGTCCAGCAGATCTCGCGGAAAAGCTGGTGGTCTCGTTGTGAGGATTGAGCACTTCCGAAAGCAGACTGTGCCATTAAGTGAGCCAACAGGGTGAAGACAGACTCAACATATTTCCTTCATGGCCTAGTTATGCTGGGAAATCTATGAGATTTAATGTTTCCAGTGGGAAAATTAACACCAGTGAATTAATCTTCTTAAGAGGAAACCGGAACATTATTCAGGTGGTAATGTGAGAGGCTGGAGAAAGATTAGTGGATGTCATTAGAAATAGCCTGGAAACAGGTGGTAAAGAACACAGGCTGCCCCTGTGCCATTAGCAACAGAGCGAAAAATAACGGTTAAAAAAAGCGCCTTTATATCTCACTGGATAAGTGAGGGGATTAACCACCAGACACAGCTGCTTTGTGCGTCAGGAAAGGTCACCAAGTGTCTGTGGACTACTGTTACTTTTTGACAACTTTTTTTCAGATTCCGCAATTCATTTTGGTAAATTTTTTCCCCATTGCCATAGAATACATGCAACTAATTGGAACGAGAAAGATAAAGTCTGCTGATTAAGTCTACATTTAAAGGTTTTTGAATACTTTAAAATCAGAGCTTAAATCCAGAATCAACAACATGGCCATTGGTAACATTTTGGAGTGAGTGATCAGGTTAAGTAGCAAATGTTTTTTCAACACTCAGCTCCATACTTTCATACTATATAAATAAGACGTTTTAGGATTAGAAGTATCACATAAGGGTTGCTCGAAGAAGCCATGTAGCTTTGTATTTTGCCGACTTAGTGTCTTTGTCACTATGCTGAGTCCGTGCACAGTCCCTCACTGCACAGTTCTGTGGCTGTTTGCAGGCCATCTCAGAGCAGAGCTGTAATTTAGACTGGCTGTGTATAGTGTATAATCAACCTAAAAAGTTATTTTGGACAGCCAAAAAAACGACCGATGGGGCGATCTGCGGGAAAAGCCAGATGAGTTCACTGACTGGGAAAGGCAAATGCATGCACACAGCATTCTTTTGATCAGAGCAGATGGCAACGTAGATAGTGAGCACAGACTTGCAAAGACACTCTGCAGCCTCCTGTGTGTGCTCAGTGCGCCGAGGGGTCAGACCAGACAGCCCATGATAAACACAAGTCTGACTCAAACCACAGCTCTCTTGGCTGTCAAATCACAATCAGAGGCAGATAGACTTGACATTTCTCAAAGAGCATTACACCCTCTCTGCACCAGCGTGGAGAGTGCTTTGCTTATATACATGAAGGAAAAATGTCTATGTGCTTGGCCACAATACGTAGAAAAACGTACTTCACTCAAGTACATTTGTATGTCCTAAAGTAGTGGTTCTCAACTGGTGGGTCAAGACCCAGAGGTGGGTCGCAGAGCCATTTTCAGTGGGTCGCAAAATGTACGCCTGGAAAAAAAACTTGTTCAGAAAAGCCTGTGAAGCACTTTTTAAACATGTTTGTTTTTTTCAGTTTCTTGCTTCTGTCACATGTTTTGTACTGATTGAGGTAAATAAACCTGATTAGTTGAAAAATATCACAAATTTGTGTCATGATTTTTCACAGAGGAGTTGGTGGTGGGTCCTGAGGCTAGACGAGTTGAGAACCACTGTCCTAAAGCATTTCCACAGTTACAGACTTAAGTTACCCCCAGACATCATGTCAGGGAGCTTTAGACCTCAGAATGATGTGATAAGACTTTTTCCCCAAGTGGAACCTGATACAGGTTTTGGCTTTCAGATCTGATCATGACCCAACTGTGTGAGACAGCAGTGTGACAAAACCAAAAATCTCACACTGTGCAAACTTCTGATTTAAAATGAAAGCTTAACTTTTCGGGTGACTTGCTGTGTTGACCCTCTTTGTGTGCCTGTGGTGGTCCTCACAACACTGTGGGAACTGTTATAATATGAAATTAAAGTTCCTGAATTAGAAATTCTTTAATATAAGAGTAACTGCAAGGACGGAAATGATTACAGTGCATAGAAGCTCTTAAGGGAAGACTATTTAACTTGTGGTGCTGGCAAATGTAAAGGAAGTATAAATCAGCTTAGTGTATATATATTTATGGTGTATTCCACAATAGCCTAGCTGTTGGTTACAAGAAGAAATTGAGTCACATAATTTTCCATCTAAGCAGGACTTTGTATTCAGTTCTGTAAACAAAACATGGCCCAAAATAATTTATTCCAATTAGAGCACATCTACAATGCTGTGCATTGGGGACATCTCCTTAAGAAAGCATCAGTGGCCTTTTGTGTTTTATCTAAAGTTTGTTCTAATTAGTTTGTGGCTTTTAAAGGAAAATCATAACCACATAATTAACACTTCCCCAAAGGAGAGGATCTGATACTCTGATAGTCTCGACAGTGGAAAGTGGTGCTGCCAGCTATGATCAGAAGCACACACTCATCGACTCTATACAGCCAAATCCCCCTTGATATCCTGTTTTTTTTTTCCTTGGTGAATTTTTTTTCGCTTTGTGGGTGCATCAATTAGTGACATCAAACTTGAAGCTTTCTGTACCTCACAGTGGGAAAACTCTATCTTGGCAGTCACAGACAATCTGCAGCCTGGTGTTTTTTTTCTGTTATGAGTTCTATGGCTATGCTGATTTCTTTTATGGTTCTTTTGTTTATGCCTTAGTACCAAGTCTTGCAAGTTTAATTAGCTGAGACGCTAAACTGGCCATTGGAGTAAATTAGCTAATTTGAGTTTGGAGCCCAGTGATGTTCTGGCAACATACCCTGGTTATATCCTGTGCATCATCACTCAACATATCCTTATTTCTTACTTGTCCAACCCATGTTTGACAATTTGTTATCAAAACGTCATACCTGGTGCCCTCTTGTTTGGAACAGAATTGAAGGTGTTCAAATGTGTTCAGTGGTTCAACTTTGTAAAACACTGCTTTCACTGCTTTGACATCTCTCTTTCCATGAAGTTCAGCATAATAGTAGTCCAAACAGGCATTGACTGGGCATCTGTTTTTCCTCTTAGTGTGATGGATGTGGGTGGGAGACATGGACAGGAACTCAGATCCCCCAAAAGACTAACTTGTAAAAACATCCTACCTTTCTGGATAAACGCTATTCAAGAGTTCTTAGAAACCTTTCACACAGCAGATTGGAAAGAAAATCACGGGATGAAGGACTAGTTATGCCTTTCACTTAGTAGACAACTAGTTCAACTGCTGTACTTTGAAATAATTTGTGAAATGGCCTCATTTGCAACGGCATGTTCAGGTCTGTATAGTATATATAACAACACAGATGACTCCCAGTTTATAAAAAAAAACAACTGTGAAACGACCCTTCGAAGTATCAGTAAAGGATTTTGAATTTAACCCAACTTTTCCGGATAAAAGTCCCACATTTGCCTGACACAACAGACTTCAACGACACGTCAAAACATTAAGCTAGAAGAGAGCACCAGATGAGAACTTGATGAGTTGGCATTGAGAATAAGCCATATTAATTTAGCAACAACCAAAATCATGTAAGCTTAGCTGGAAAACTGGATGCTGTTGGAAACACCTGGCTTGCCTTTTTTTTTTCATTAGGGTTGAGAAACAAGCAAGAACAAAACTCCTGAAATGTCCTGAAATTCTCAGAGTGAGTTTGTTGCTTCATCCACCATTGCTCCTTGTTCTTTTTCCATTGTGTCCTGCCTCCTGAGAGCTTACATCTCCTGTTCAACAGGGATAGCCTCCTGCTGTGAGGCGCATGTGTGAACAACCAACTCAGGAAGATAGCAGGGGTTGCCTGCTTGAAAATGTTTCATGAGTGCATATGTGAAAATTCTTTTTTTTCTGCCCAAAAAAACTAAACACTTTCCAAAGTGTCAAAAAATTCCTTTGATAATGGTTACTGAGCAATTTTCTCAACAGCTAACTTAATAATCAACACGATTTGTTGCACAATTGTAGCAACATGTAGACACTTAAAAATACAATCAGATAGATGGAAGCCTGTAACAGGGATCCATATTTCTAAAATACAGGAAATTGGTATCTAAAACAGTTAGTTATGATTCAATCTTTGGCCAATACAAGCCAGATATTCTGCATTATTTTGAAAAAGATTACTTTCTATAGCAGCAGACAAACTAGATAGAAATGAATGTGCCAAAAGAGTCATGAATAAAACACATTCTGATTCCAAATAGAAATAGACCAAATTGTGATGCATTGTGAGTGTCTGTGTATTTGCATATAAAAAAGTTCCCCTTTGTCTTTTCTGATGTTAAAAAAGCAAAATGTGGGGGTGTAGGAAACGCTTTGAAAACAAAAGAGCTGAGTCTGCTGTTGCAAGAATTTCCAAAGCTGCAATGTTGCTGTTGGGAAAGCAGCATTTAACACATACCTGGAACCTCTTCAAGACCATAACTGGTGCTGTTGGGCTTAAAGCGATCCGGTTGGACCTTCATGTTTGGACACAGGACATCTGAGGAGAAAAGACAATAGCTATTTAGAATGTCTCTACATTATGATGATGATTTTTTTGGGAACTTGGAGACAACTTGTTGAAACACTTCATGGCAACATCTTTACCTTCCTGTTGGAAACATAATCATGTGCAATTTTTTCTTACAATGAAATTTAAGGGGAGTCGGACCAAAATGGCGTGAAGTCCTGGGTTGTTTTAGGAAATGATCTCACTGAAAAGCAGCTTTGGTCTGATATGGGATCTGCAGAGCACTGAGCGGACAGACTGCTTTACATTTCTCCTGCCTGATGTCTGGGGAGTGGGGTGTGCAGGTGGCAGGGGGCGACACATCAACAGGCCCAAGAAGCTGCTACAGTTTAAATTTCAATGCACACATACATGAGTGATGGTGATGACAGTGAGAAAAGCGACAAGGTCAGGAAAAGTTTTTATTGGTAGGAGGGGTATTTTTGTCAGGATGCCAGCTTCACAACTACTTAACACAGATATGGGTCCTATTTAGTTTCTTAGATGTAAAAGTTGGCTTATAGATGAAAATTCGATTTTTTTAAAGGGTTACTTTGAGAAACCAAAAAAACAGTGATAGCCAGACTTAGCTGTTAATAGTTTTTGTAAAATCACATTTTTAGCAGAGACATACTGTACGTTCCATGTAAACTTGTGTATTGTTTCTTTGAGTTGATAATGCTGTTTTTTAAAAGGTACACTGCTCGTGAAACTTGACTCGTGACTCGTGAAAGCATGTAAGCACCATGAATTCAGGGGTGGGATTGTTCGATTTCCATGACCTCTTATCAATGATCAGCGTCACTGATGCATCATTTTTCATTAGTTTGGTACCTATATGTTATGTTAAGTCTGGTCCACTCAGCCTACTGTACTTAAAACAATTTATTTATGCCTATTATATTTGGCTACTTTTCCACTCTTTCAATCTAGCACAATTACATTTTCTTTTGGTACATGACAATGAATATATTTTTATTTAAAAAATGTGTTATTTAATTGCTGCCAACAAATTTTTGTTGTGTTCTTTTATACAATGACAATGAAGTGCCTATCTAAAAAACACTTAACATGCTAACATGCTGACACACTAAACTAAGAGGGTTGGGGTAGGGGTTTAAAAAAACATACATCATGTGCATACAGTTACATAAATGAGGGAAATAGGAGCAAGTAACCAACAGAAATTAGGTGACAGTCGATGTTTTCGGACCAAACAGTCTTGGAGACTTTTTGAAGATGATGAACTAGGGAGATGAACTAGGGAGTTCCCTGAGAATGACCCACCACGGGGCCTTTAAAGGTTCCTCTGAACCTAAGATCTAGGATCTAAAATAGTTCATAGTTTCTGTGGTGGGCAATCAATGAAAAAGGGGGAGAGTCCCAGAGCAGTTCCTAGAACTATGAAAAGGTTCCTGCTGTCCGAAAATGCCTACTAACAGTAGAAAATGGTCCGTTTAGAAGTCATGCTCTGGATTCAATGTATGCCAACAATTGGCATACTTAACATAAGCACTGAGAGGTGAGGTAATGCTTTGTTTTATTAATAGTTGTGTTAGCTTGAAGAAAGAGACATCAGTATAGTTTTATAACCAGTGCCAAAGTTTTTAAAGTATGACATCATACTTGTCAGCCTAGCCAGTGAAGCTGATATATGTCCATGATTATTACAGCAGTTAGTAGGCTGATGTTATAACGCTGCACAATGCATTACTGTTCTCTACAGAGCGGTTAGCATGCCTATGTACTCTCATGGTTTAAAGCTACGGTGACAAACTTTCACTTTGTGTGGAGCTTGGAGACACCTGTGGACTACGTATATATGTCTTATTTGTTTGCTTTACATTTTATACTCTAACAAAAAGTCATCTGCTTGCTGTCTTTTACCTGTGCATTGAATGAATTTGTCCACATAAAATGTAAATAAAGGCACTTTGTGTGCTGAAAGATACTTTGACACCAAACAGGTGGCAGCTGTAGCAGGAATTTAATAATACTATACTTAATTCTCCACTTGATTTAGTTTTTTTTATTGTTTTAATTGGAAATCAAAGGATCTAGTAGTCATGTCAGTCTTTTCATAATCAGCTCAAAACTCCAAGCAGGAGCTGTTAAGTGTAAAGTTTTAGTAGAACTCAGCGTAAGTTCAAGAAGGAAGACTGTTCATATTCTTTCACACATCCATTCATTATTCTTCATTCAACTTAGTCTCTCCCTCTCTCTTCCCGCCCTGCTGATCAGCTGATTATGACCATTTACTCTTTAATTACTAAACCAACCAGATTCAACCACAACTTCCTTCAACCAATCATCCTGCTGCTGTCAATTGCCGTCAATCCTCCACCCCAGTCACACTTTTCCACCTCCAGTGTCTAGACTCCATCAAGCGGGGATTCTATCCTTTTGTCGGCGTCACCACCGCCTCCAGTACTTGAAGACATCATGATGGAGTGTAATGGCCAAAGACATTGCAAGTTTATCTCTCTATAGAAAAGTCATGCCCAATATCAAATAAAAAAGTATAAATCATAAAGCCATGATGATGTTAAGTAAGGCAAACTCATTTAAAACTATCTCAATCAATCAATCCATTTTTATTTGTAAAAGTTGTGATATTAAGACACAAAAAGAGAGGGTCTAGATCGTACTCTTTGTTATAGTATTCATCCAACATTAATCCACCATGAGCACAACACGTAGCAACGTCTAGCAAAGTAACAGTAGCAAATAAAAACAGCTTTTTAACACTCAGAAACCTTGAGCAGAACCAGCCACAAGTTGTCTAAATAAAAAAAAAAAACCTCATCTCATCCTCTTTATACTGCTGCAGACTGATGTATCCAATTAAATGAAAGCTTGAAGTTTCAAGTTTTAGCAAAACAAGTTCCCCATGAATAAAACCTTCCATCATTCCCAGATGGCAAACGTAGATTTTCATTCTGATTATTAGACTTGACAGCCAGCCATGGTCTTGTCATCAGTATTTAATCCATCTGTTTGAAGGGCTTCCTCATTTAACCTAAAAATAGCTGAACAAATTGTCTAAGTCCTGACTGTCAACCCTAAATATCATCTGGGCCAAAAATATCAGTGTAGCACTCTGGCTTCCCTAATATATCAAGAATCTGCCAAACATCTACCATCTAACTCTGGTTGTCTTAAATCACAGATAATATAATCATCCTGTCTCGAGTAGCTTGCAACATCAATATGAGGACAACGCTTCTGTCATGGCTTGGTTTTCAGTATTATGCAAAGCCCAAAGCATGCCTTACAGGGAAGCTAAGCAACTAATTTAACTCAGAGTCGATCCCTGATTGTGTCTTTCGACAGTTTGATGAGAAAAGAATTGAAGGGACTTTAAACTCTTCATTTTCATCGTGTGTTCAAGTGATGTTCAAAGATCTCTGTAAAGATGCTTGGTTTATGTCTAAAAGGTCAGGAAGTCATACCAAAAGAGACCTTACTCTAAATGAATGGTCCGGCGTCACTCTTTTTTTTTTTTTTAAAGACAATGTTTTTGCACAGCCCTGAGAATTAGCAGGCTACACCAGCTGAGCTACTCCCTGCACTTGTGGCCCTAAAGCTATAATTTAGGGATCTGACTGTGAGTTAAAATGGAAGCAATGTCAAACCTGAATTTGGAAATAATGTCTCACACAGATTCATTGTCTTATCATCTCAATCTTAACCTTTGCATACCTAACAACCTTGTTTATTTTAACGGTCACTGATACATCTTTAATTCATACTATTACCTGTCCCCATTATGGCTGCCGGGTTTAAACATACTCTCGCTGTTAGCCAAGCGCTTTGATATTTGAGTCCTTTGTCGCTGGGGTCATGTAAGGTCAAGTGTGTGATCCTATAGGTGGTTGAGGCCACACATGATCCCATGAATCACTACAGCAGATAATAAGTAGTGCCCATTTTTAAACCTATAGATTAGAAGGTGAAGACATCTGACATGGACACTGGAAACTGCTCTGGACCCACTTGAAACATTAGGGCTATAATTTTCTGAATGAATATAACTTGGGCTTTTCAGTGATCCAGTCGTACTGACCACTGACATACTTAGAGACTCTCTTGAGATTACAGAAAGAAAACACTGGAGCTACAATTCTGCGTACATTTAGCCTTTGGTTAGTTCTGTAGAGCATTTAGCACTAAACTTGCATGCACAGCATTTTCTTTTTAATATATAAAACCCAACATTACTAGCTAACAGATTGAAAGTCTGAGTCAAGGAGGAAGGTCAAAAGATCAGTGGCTTTAAATTGAATCACCATTGCGGTCTTGCACAAGATTCACTCTGAAATATGATATGCCCTTCAAAATATTTGATTTTAGAATATGATTCAACACGTTCTTCACAGTAAACTCTACAGAGTAAAGATTAAAGCAAGAACTGGTACTGCTTGTCTGTGTGTTGAACCATGCAATCATGTCATTCCCGTTTTTGTATTTACTGTTTGTGGTGAAGGCTCATGGCATCCTTTTCTTTCCTGTCTGGCTAATTTTAGGCAGGAATTTAAAACGTTGGAGTGCAAAGCATCCATCTACTCCATGAAAACACTCACAAGCAGATAGTTTCCTACACAGCTACCCAACATCATGACACTGTAACCTTAGTTTTAAGCTTGTTTTAGCCTATTTATTTGGCTTTGTAAGTAATTGTCTATGCCTGTGTGGCCTTGTTGAAAGATTTTTTTCAACCCATGAATAGAAAAACTCTTGAGGTTAGCTTAAGACACGCTTTCCAGTGCTAAACACCTCTGCAGCGAAGCAGCAGTCAAAAAGACAGCTACACCACAGAAATGTCTTGGTTAAAGAGCTGTCATTTACAAGCCAATTTCTGCAACAGCCCCTTGACATGCTTCGTATTCAGTCAAAAAGAGGCCACGCTAGCACTGCTTGCTAGTGCAGCTGCTCTATGTGGTTGGGGTGGGGTTTTGTGGTTGGGGTCTTTCCTCAATGTAGTGCTTAAAAGATTAAAATAAGAGTCTAGTTCGATCAAATGCACATTAAGGGTGAGGCAGGCTCTTCAATGAGAGGCTTCAAGCTGAAGCCATGTGGCATGCAGTGTGAGCTATACCTATTGGCACTGAGCCCGATGACTGACTTACTTTCACACAGCCTCCTCCGCAACCTGCCCCTGATCTTGTCAATGGCATTAAAGTCCGTCACATGGAAGACGTGTGCATTCTTTGGCTCGGCCGCAATCTCTTCCAGCTCTACCTTTAAAGCCTCCCCGATGCCAACAGCAAACATCCGGATGCCAGCTTTGGCAGCTTCCTTGGAGGGCTCAAGAACATAATCCTGGCTTCGGCCATCTGTGAGAAGGATGGCCACCTTCTGGATACCTCTGGCCGCCGGCCTTGCTCCGTTTCGCTCGGTGAAGATGTTGGCGGTGGTGTAGCTGATAGCATCACCAGTCATTGTATTTCCCCCCAGGTAGCGTATGTTACGGGCGGCTTGCTTCACATCCTCCAGGGTCCTGTGTTTACCCAGGTTGAACTCAGTGGTGGGTCTGTCACTGTAGCGCACCACGGCGACTCTTGTCTTGTCAGGGGCCACATCAAAAGACTCCACAATGTTGGCCACCCATTGCCGGATCTTCTCAAAATTGTCTTTTCCAACACTGGATGAGGTGTCCAGGATGAATGCTAAGTCATAGTGGACGTTTTTACATCCTGTCATAGGTAGATACAGAAAGATTTAGTCACATATAGACAAAAAAGCTCTTCCACTTCCACAGAGTATTCTATCTTATCTTAATGGTCTTACCTGCCCTCTGTGCTTCCACTGTCTCACCGGAAAGAGTCAAAACCAGGATGACAAAGACCAGGGTGATCCTTAATCCCAGTCGTAATTCCATCTCGGCCTTGCTTTCAATCTGTTTGTTTTTTTTAACTTATTACCACCATCAAGCTGTCCCAAGTCTGTGGAAACAACAATTCTTCATTACACATACTCTGACAAACACTACAGTCCAAAAGCCTACTTTTTAAAAACATAACTGAACTATATGACATTTAGGAGTCTAAATCCTGTGTGAAAAGTTGTCTCTTGAGATATATTTTTCACTAACTGTGAAACCAAAATTGGTGAAGTACTTCCTGTTGTGCAGGGAAATTGCTCTACAAAAGCAAGCCTCCTGCAGTGGCTGCTGCCACAGCTCTGTATTGACAGCGGGCTGGTGGCAAGCTGATTTAAGACAAGCACTTTATAGTTATAAAGAAATGTTAACTTTTTCTAGGAAACTATTTTTCTATCTAATACCCCCTTGTGTGTTATATTTCTTTTGTCCCCTGTTGGGATTTCTTTCTGCTACGGAAACTGGCAGGAAATGCTTTCCATTCTCAGGACGTGATAATTGAAACCTAAGACTGAAAAACACATCTCTCTAATCAGCAAGTGAATACTGCATTTAGAGGAACTGTGCAGAGCAAAGACTGTTGTAACTCATTGCCAAACTATGATTTTACCAACTCCGCACAAGAGAAGAAGTAAAAGAACAACACTGGGAGAGTGCATAGTGATGTTTTTCAATTTGGAGATCCTACAATTAAGGCAGCTTTGATTCTGCAGCATTTCTGCAGTTGATCTCTGTTGGATTCATTTATAAGGCTGTTGTGCCTCGCTGGCAATGACAGAAACCTGTCATATATACACAAAACTATTCTTGCTCTTAATGTACACAAGTGGTTGTGATGCCTGCCATTAGGGCTGATATGTGGCTAAGCATAGCCATAACATGGACTCATCCTGACTGGAAGAGTGTCTCATTGCGGGGGGTCACTGGGGGAGGCTGAGGAAAGTCTGAGTTGTGCACAACTTGGAAAGCAATTAGAAGAGCCTCCCCCTGTTCTGAGATTTTCTTTCCCATCATCTCCAATCTCGGTGTACCTTTACGAAGTCTGTAAATGTGTTCTGGGAAACATATTTCCTTTTTTTTTATATAGTTTAGAGACAATATTGAAACTTTTCTCATATCTACTTTTTAAGTAAGCCCAGCTTAGAATAAATTCTGTAAACCTGGGCAAAATCCTCAATTCTCTAGGAGGTAACATGTTAGACTATTTCTTGGCTGAGTGCAGTGACCCCAAGGATCACAGTGGTTCAGTAGCTGTAAAAGTTTATGCAACTTCTGTGTCAAACACATGATGCATGCTTACCCAAAAAAATATTTTCTTTCATCTAATATTGAGAAGAAAAGTGTCAGTAGAAAAATATATCTTAAAACAGTGCATGTATCTTTTGGGAATCGCCAATCTGCTGTTATGACTCCTTTTCTAACAAAACATTTAAGAACTCCATAAGAACAAGTTCATTTTATGATTCTGTGACATTCATGTGCTAAGGCTGGGGTTATTGTCAAAAAAGAAAAAGAAAAATTGGACCAATAAATATCAAATGTAAGTTAGCAAGATGGCTTGGAAAAATGTGTTTTTAAGTGGGAATAAGTGCGAGTAGAGAGATGTGTTTTTTATTATATATATTTGCATAGCAGGGGGTGCTAAGCTAGCCTATGTATCTCCTGTACAAAGCTTTGTATGACTCGAACTGACATGAGATGGTTTCACTTTTTATAACTCTTCCCATGACAGCTGTTCATTGTATTTCCTCATCATATGGAAAACAGCTAAGAAGTTGTCATCTTATTGTAGCATGTCACTATATCATTAACTGATACAGGCTGTGGGGATGTATTTCTCACACTTGCAATCTTTCTTTTATTGCAGTTTTTTTGTTGCAAAATCTACATTTACTTTATTACCACAGAAGTTATTGGAACCTTATGGCTTGAAGTAAAGTAAACAGAGGTGTAGTAAGGGTGAGTATGCGACTTAGAAATAGAAAGTGGTTTTAGCAGCAAATTATTTCAGGGAAAGGTTGTGGGGACAAATTTAGTAACAGCAGCTTGTTTATTGTGAGTTGGCCCTGTATAGCCTGTAAAATAGAGAGTGCATTATTTACAGTGGGTATTGCAAAGTGCTTGGCCCCCAGATACAAGTTTCCTTATCTGATTCTCCATTAGCCTATTTCTGCTACTTGGTTTCACTGGCGCTATTAATGAGCAGAATAGGCACGATAGCTCAATCACTCTAATTGCCCCAATTAGTGAGTATTTAAAATCTCAGAAATTCAGCCCAGCAAGACTTCAATGATGAAAAAAAAATCACAGCAACACTATGAAGGCAACTAAACAAGATTTGTATTCATGCTCCTAATCCTCTTTCCCCAAGTTTTGTACAAGTCGTTGCATTTTCTAATTTGTCTCCCTTTCATCTCTGATTACATTTCAACACACTGTATGGCTCTCCCACTGCTGCAGAGATAAAATCACTGATTTAAAAAAAAAAAAAAAAAAACTGTATCCAAGGTAAAGCTGAAAACAAGCTGGTTTATCTCTGTCAACATGGGAACCTGAGGCCAGATTCCTTACAAACTGTGGTTCATCAGTCCTGTTTCCACTTCCTCCTCTCAATGGTAGACCTGGGAATGCGATGTAGATGTGTATAACAGAAGCACTGCGTTTATCATTCCCGAAATGTCAAAAACAGAACATTTGCAACCCAGGAATAGGAAGGGGGGAAAAAAAGAGGAAGCCGGTTGTCTGATAAAGCATCTGAACAGCAAGTGCAGAAAAACAGCACCACTTTTTTTCAACAATTCAAAACTGCTAAAGAATAAATAAGAATTTAAAGTCAGTTATTCAAGGACAGTTGCAATGACAGATGGATTTTCAAATTATATCTGTATTTTTTCTTACCTGGCCTGTCACTCAGTCAGTGTTACCAAGGTGTCTGTAAATTCTCCAGCACTTACACCTTGAATCAGCACCGGGGCAGCATCATTATCAGGTGATAATAATTCCAGATATCTCTCCTGCAGGTGGGTATTACAGTATAATCCAGAGTGACAATCCAGTGTACAATGTTTTTTGGAAAGTGAGGTGAGGTGAGCTTCAGAGACCTTGTGGATGGTTGGACTGAGTGGGAGGGAACTGCAAAGGGAGAAAGTGTTGGGTTTCACTCGTGGTTCTACCATTCTTAACTGGGCTGTGCTCACACATAAAAAAAAAAAAGGCTGTGAGGCGCAGCGGCCAATTATAGACCCAACATTCTGGATATTTTTGTCCCTTTTTTTCTCTTCTTTATGGCTGCACCCATCTGAAGTGTTGCACTCAAAGAAAAAGCACATGCTTCTTGGCAACCACCTCAACTGTCCAGCCTTTGCCACTGCGAGAGCCACAGCGGAGCCGCCCTGGAGCTGGTGGTGGTGGTGGGCTGGGCCGCATTGGCTTCAAGCAGCCACACACTTATGGAGAAGGGGTGTATTTAAGTTGGAGAAATGATTACAGAACACTTGTGCTTACAGCTTTGTGTAAAATGTATGTCATCGCTCTGACTTCCAGCGAAGCTCTGTGATCTATATTACTCATGACGTGCTGTTGTGACAAGTTTACAATCATGTCTGCCCACACGACTTTCATTTTTTCAAGTAGTTTTTTAATGATTAACATATAAATTCAAGTTTTTTAAATCTTTTTTTGTTGTCAGTGGTTTCTTCTACTTTTAAACCATTTTCACATATGGTCTCCTGAAAATTAAAAAAAAAATGTAAGGACACACTGACCCTAAATTCTTCCTGAGTTGCTTTTTCACATATTTCCCTCACATGAAGTGAAGCTTTCCCTGTTTTACATCCCCATGATATTAAAAAAAAGGCGTGAGGGAATCCAAAATGGCAGACAAAGCTATGTTTGTTTTTTACCTTCAATCGGACATATTAACAGTATCAACGAATGAAAGGAAAAGAACACACTGGAGCAGAAAAGAGTATGAAGCTTTTTTTCTTACATTACACACCCATTGCCCGGTCGCTCAATGGTCACGAGACTTAAACGTCATCACCCATGCTCGTTTGCGGTGGATTTTCCGCAATGTTTCCTGATGTGTTCACACAGCTCAACCCAAATTTACAAAGGGTCTGGCAGGAAAAACTCTTTGCAAAGTCGCGGTGAAACATTTTGGTTTGCGTTCACCCCATAAACTGTAAATATCAATAGACCATACCTGAGTGACATCACCCATCTGTTCCTGCAGGGGGCTTTGGAGTCCCATCGGTGGATGTCACCATGCTGGAAATCCTGTAACCCTAACTTTCACTCAACCTAACAAAAGGCTGTGCCTCCTGGCTGTGCCTCCTGAAGCGGAGGCATGTTTTAAGCCTTGGCAAACCGATACAGCATGCCTGCCTGTCATTGAGGTCAGCTACACGCCTTAATGTGTATAACACTTATCTTTCATAAAAATGAAATGGTTGAGGCCTATTTTGTTTTTGAACCAGGCTGTAAACATGTTCATTTCTGCTGTAAACATTTTTTAATCAGGTGTGTATGTGACTTCTGGTGATTCTGCTGCCAGCTTCAAGCCAACACTTGTCAAACTGCAGGATTTTGCACCTCCGCATTGGCTTCATTTTACAACACCAGGAGTCTGCGCTTGGTTCACACGTAAATCTCACCCTGAAAATGTCTTTTAGTGCCTGTGTTAAAACACAATAAGTAAAACTAAGTCTTTTGTTTGACTGAACCTCAGACTTCCCATTCTAATTTTTGGTGTTTTCTATTTGCAAAGTCTCTATTTCATCATTAATTCTACTTTGTAGAGCTGTTTATTTATTCATAACAAGCAAACACAGACAAAACATGCAATGAAATGATTCATGAATGAAAAGCCAGTTTCCGTAATTCATGACGCAATTTCTTCTGACCTAACCTTTCGTCCTTGATGAGAAAAAGTCAGTAGTGTTTGCCAACCTGTAAATCTGCATGCCTCTTGATTTGATAAACACATTAAGAGGATGACTGTAATTCACATTTCAGTGTACGTCGATGGGCTTATCCTGTGCGGTCATGCTCCTTGGCAGAGAACGCTGCAGTGAGACACAGCAGCCCTCTGTCTCTGTCTCTGTCAGACATCCTGCCTGGCAGACGTTCTGTGTGTTTCTCCTCTGAAGTCCGCCGCAGCACAAGAATCATGTTGGCAGAGTGTTTGTTGAACTTTCCCCTTTAAACTGCTCCTACAGCTGTCCCCATATGCTTCTGCTGCAGTAAAAGAAACATGCAATTCCTTCAGTAGAGATGTTGAGGCACCAAAACCTTTAGAGTCAAAATTTGAATGTCATGGACAACAAACAAGTTAGCCATTGCATCCAGGCCTATTTACAGTGCCTTTGTAGCCAAGGAGAGAGAGCGCAGGCCAGGCTATGTATAGGTTCTGTGTGAAGTGGATGGGAAGTGGGCTGACGATTCGTGGCAGATGCACAATATGAGTGATGGTGTCAGTCTGAGGAACCGTCTGCCGCCTTATGTGAGAGGGCTAAAGAGGTGACCGGCATGTATGGTGAGCACCGTGTAGCATTTTAGAAAGCCATCTGTCGTCTGATTGACAGCCAGCTTTCACCCTCCCACACCAGAGAGATTGTCTTACAAAACATGTTGAATACAATAATGGGTGAATTAGTGCTGAAGCCAAATAGAAATTGGATGTTTTAAAAAAATAGAATTTCATTTCAACCTTTAGTTAGCAATCTCATCCTGTGAAATTTACAGCTACATTAGTGCTAATGCATTATCTTTCCTTCATGCTTTTAGATACCACCCACTCAGCTAGATGGGAGATCTCTGCCTTGCTTTCAGCTTTGCCTTGTGGGGTCTTGCTTGCAGCTAGTGAAACATTTCCTCTCTTGGGGCGACTGTTTGTCAGCGGTAGAGTTGGTCGTCTCTCATCCAGGTGGCCATGGGTTCGATCCCCAGCTAATGCAGCCACATGTCTGATGTCTCCATGGGCAAGACACTTAACCCCAAAGTCGGCAGCATATGAATGGGATAAGTTACTTCTGTTGGACACTTCGCATAGCAACCTCTGCCAGCAGTGTGTGAATGGGTATAACTTGGTAGGTGTGACCTGTGGTGTAAAAGGGCTTTGCGTAGTCAGAACACTAGAAAAGAGCTATACAAGCTCAAGTCCATTTACCTTTTTCCATTTACCCTGTAGACCTCCACAATATAATATGTGCAAATAACATGGTGTGTATCTCTGTTTAACATCAATCCATAGTTATTAAACTTGCCTGGCACTGAGAAAAGAAAGTTGAAAACTGTTATTTATCAACCATGTAAACTGTTTGAGCCGAGCAGGAGCTTGGAGCAGGAGAAACACTCCTGTGCATTTTCGGTTGACTCTAAAACCCAGTAATATGCTCCGGGCAAGAAAAAATAAATGGACTCAATTGGCACCATCTTTGGATTTGAATTATGTATGTATTGCCCTTAATTTCCTTTTTAACACAGAATTCAGGGCAATACATACATAATTCATTGTAGCAGCCAGTAGCCCAACAGAGTAAACATTCATCATTTATCTCCCCTGATGAGTTAGATCATTTTTTAGATGTTTTGTTTTAAGAATAAATAGATCATCTATTCATCTGGATGACTAGCTCTTGCCTCAAAAGACAGATCTACTTCATGTCCAACAATATTAAAGGAATGTAATGCCAAATCTTTTGGGTTTACAACTTAACTGCTTAACTGACATTTAAGCAGCATCTCGTGAAAACCTCCAAACACCAATCTGTGAGTGCAGATACCTGGTTACCTACGAGGTTACTTTTTCTACTTTTGCCCCACAGGTGCGCAGCCTGTGTTCTGGTCTGATGCCTCAGAGTGAAACATTTGAAGACACTTTATTATATCTTCTTCCATAAAGTTTCATTCTGAAGAGACAACTATCATTTTCTTTTGTCAAGGATAAATTGAGAAATAAATCATGCATTGTGTTAATGACACAGACAGTGAGATCATAATGACCTGTTTTAAGCCTGGGTATATTTAACTAATGTTGCCCGTCTGGCTAACGACCAAAGGTCTGATGAAGCATCGTTCAAGGAGAACCTTGAGCATCAGCCAAGTCTTTCACAGAGATCATGGTGGGGGCGGAGGGCAATCAGACAACAGCAGAGAGGTATGCTTTTTTTAAAGAAAGGAAATCAGTAACCACTACAGTACCTACTTTTAAAAATGATATTGTAGGACTGAATTTCTTTGTAACTTTCTTTATTATGAAAGTTACAATATAAAACCTTTAATATTAATTAGCAGGGATTACAGTAGGAAGAACAGATTTGTTATTGGTTCAATATTCATACATAGACATCATGTAAGGGGGCGGCTGTGCATCAGCTGTTAGAGTTGGTCGTCTCTCAACTGGAAGGCCGAGGCATCGTTCCGCAGCTCCTGCAGCCACATATACTTGTGTCCTTGGGGAAAGACGCTTTATCCCAAGTTAGTCCAGCTGCTCCGTTGGCCATGTATGGATATGTAATAGCCACAGCAGCCTCTACAATCAGTGTGTGAATGGGTGTGAATAGGTAGATGTGACTTGGGATGTAAAAGCGCTTTGACTAGTCAAGAGACTAGAAATGTGCAATACAAGCTCAAGTCCATCTACCATTTACATCACAGTTTTCATTCCTTAATGCAGTATTTAACCGACAGGTGTTGTATTTATTCATCACAGCCAGTATTAAAAGTTGGTCAATTGGTAATTGGTCTAAAACCCTCTAATTATTCATCATTCCAACTTCATTTCATGAGGTATTTTCCCGCTGTTGCATTGTTTTGGATCACTACACTGGCTGCCAGCAGCCTTGGTTTGTGCTGTGTCTGTTTCACATGATTGAATCAGCGGGAACTCAGATCAGGGGAACAGCATTTGTTAATGGAACATTCTGTAACTTAGAGCGACATGTCTTATATGAAATTATGCACATTTTTTATTTTCTGTTTTTGGAGCACAATTGAAAGTCTGTAGGCCCAGTAATGAACCTAAGATTTCTGTGGTATTGTGCCAGGCATATGCTGTGTGAAGACCCCTCAGCAATAGATCTAGAGCAATACGCTATGTGAAAAAAATCATGTTTTCCATTAAATATGGAGAATATGGTGCAAATATTTTAGACTTGATGTAACAGACTGGACCATTTCTATTTAGAAAACATTTCCAAAATTAGATTTATTTGTAATGACAGAAAAAAATGAACTCTTTGAAACTGACTTATTCTGTGCAGAAGTGAGTAATGGCACACGGCTTGAAAACATTATCTTACTCCAACATTTACTTTGTTACGACTGTACACTCTAAAGTCTGGTTCATTCGTTTAATAGCATCCAAAATTGGTATGAACCTGTTTCTCCTAATGACTCAAGTATGACATCATTGAGCAAAGCACTGAGCAGCAAAAGTGAAAGATGAATTAAATTACTGCTGGATCCAGAGGGACTTCACTGTTGTGCTTGGTCATCAAGGGTTTTTTCCTCTTTAATCTCCAGTTAGCAGCACTTGGCTTAACACCATCTGGTGCGTGTTCTTTGCTTGCACCATCAGCCGACTGGCGGCTCATAGTGCACCTCGCAGATTGCTGACTGCAATCCTCTTGATTGCTCTTCCTGATGCTTCCAAACTCTGCAAGAGGCTCTTTCATGTTTTTTTCAGGAGTCGGCTGGACTTTCGTAGCCCTCTCTGCCCGCTGCCCTTTGCCTTGAACACCTTGGGCCATCTTGACTTTATCTGCACATAATCCCACAGTTAACGTGTTTGAATTACACTGATCCTCTTCAAGGCATTTTGCCCTCCTCAGCCTCAACCGCCTTGTCCCAATCTCTTGCTGGAGAGGGTTGGGGTTTTGTCTCACCACCTCTGGGCCACGTGCAGTCC
Source organism: Labrus bergylta (assembly GCF_963930695.1). NCBI lineage: Eukaryota > Metazoa > Chordata > Actinopteri > Labriformes > Labridae > Labrus > Labrus bergylta. The sequence goes on along the minus strand of NC_089213.1, from coordinate 10,257,167 downwards.
GCGCTTTAACACGGGACAAAAGTGAGGGAGGGGCAGGCTTGCTGCACAGAGGAGCTGGGGTACCTTGACACACCACATCCTCCAGAAGTCTGTTTCCATTCTGCTCTATGGGACTGGAGCGAATCAGCTGTGGCCGTGTGGATCGATTTTGCTGTTGGGCCTTAAGTGGTGTAAAAGAAGCAGAGGGGCATTCTGCAGCTTTCACCAGTCTCTGCCTTACACATGATTTCACCTTCCTTGGACAGGGCTCTTTCATTGTCCCATCCAGTTTACAGGAAACAGGTTTGGCCTCCTGATCGATAAACTTCAGTTTCTGCCTCTGAGCCTCCCTCACTTCCTCTGTCAGCTCCAGCGGGGCGAGCTTCAGAGGGCGCCTCACTGGTTGATTTTCAGCCTCCCTCTCAAGCTCAGGCCTGGGTGACTTTAGCAGCAACAAGTCCAACTGTGTCATGCCCTCCTGCGTCGGCAAGCAGCCCGTAAGCTGACCCACTGCCTCCCTTCCATGTGTTGATGACAGATGGATGCCAGGTGTTTTTGAATTGCGGCCACTTTTAGCTTCCAGTCGGAGGTTTTGACCATTCAGATGCAGCATGGTATTTTTAACCTGGGTGCCCAACATTTCTTCTTGTGGGAGAGCCCCCTGAACAAAAGAGAAATGATTAACTCTTCACAAATCACTCACTGGTAATGTGGTCTGTGCTCCTTGGAATAAAACTACCTACACGTCTAATAATAAGCTGCTGGAGGTTGTCTTATTTTTCCAAAATAAATCAAGCACTTCCAGGAAATTACCTATGATGACACTTTAACTCAAACAAAGCCTCTATTTTGTCTGCTTTCTTTGGGTTTTTGTTTTTGTAAATTATCCTCATTGTTCTAGTTTTATTTATTTAGATGTTATGTATGATGTGTGAGAATTTCAAACAACTTTATGTGTCAATAATGCGTATTCTTACCATGTAAACTGCAAGGACCTTTGGAAGAGCAGTTTCTTCTAGGCTAAATCAAATGAGGATCTCAATCAACATACAAGCAAACATTAGCGTACCGATAGCGTAGTGATTAGCGTAGTAATCCAATTTAATAAGTGTAGTATTCCTGGAAAGGTTTATATGTTTACAGGCTACCTTTACCTTGCCCTTTCCCTATCTTTAAATACAGCCTGAAGTTTAGTTAGTTAATCCTTCATGAATGCTTTGTAGACGTGTAATAAGCCAATAACAAGGCCAACAACATTTAGTTACCAGGTAAGAAAAATCCCCTTGGCGTGCTTTGTATGTTTAATCGCTCTTCAAATAGTCTATAAAATCCCTCTGTGAAACGCTTTGCCTTCTAGAAAAGGTTACTACAGAGCATCAGGACCATAGTTCCTTTAAGGAGCTTTCATTCATATATTCACCTGCCTGAAAAAATAAGCTTCAACCAAATCAGGAAACCTGTTGCTTTCTTGCATGTAGGGCTGAACACTTAATTGCTCATTTAAACTCTTAAATCATCACTAAAGGGTCAACATTTTCTTCATAAAATAATGACTTTACTCAGAATATGATTTTCTTAAAATGTTTTGCTTCCATCATCCATCAAGTCTTAAGATGAAAATATTAACCAGAAGTAAATATATTAATTATTAAGTACCAAAACTTTTTGTATTCACATTGACTTTTTTGCCCAGAAGCTTCTTTTCTTGAAGCTGCAAATCTGTTCATAACTACCGACAAAGAGATAATACTTCCTTATAAATAGAAAAAGGCCAAACAAGTGTAGGAACACTAAGTTTTGTAGGGGTTCAGCCGTCTGCTGTAAGGCTGTTAGAGAGCTTGTCAAAGAAAACAAGTTACTACAACGTAAAGCAGCTGCACCTGCAAACTGCTTACTACTGTTTTAATTAGCATTTGTGAGGGATTTACTCACCCTGACTAAAGCTATTAGTTACCACCTACAAACCCTTTATAACAGCTGATAGGAAGTGATAGCAAAACATCTTGGAGGTTCTACATTTATGCATGAATTCAGAAGTAAAGATCTCTTCATAATAATATTGCAGTATGCATCATTGTCCACACAAAAAATAAACATAATTAACTGCTATTTACTTCTGGAAATATTCAGAGGTTAAGGAGACCCTTATATCAGTTCCTTATTAGCTTAATGTCTCACATATTAAAGCTGTACACACTGCACTACAGGCACATGCCTTTCCCACTTTCATTGCATGTTATGACTACCATCAGCTAATTCCATAGCTTTTTTCAAACAATTAAAAGGTTCAAACTATTTGTAGCTGAAATGCAATATACTCACAGGCTTGGTAAACATTTCCAGTTGATTTTGTGTAAAATCCCTCCTCGCAGGGAGAACATTCGTTTTGTCGTCCCTGTGTTTATAATGTCCGTGCCACCTTGTCAGAGACAAGTAGGTACAACCCATTAGGTTTTAGAAGCCATAATGTTATTAGGCAGATTAGGGTCACGCAGCAGTGCAGCGCAGCACAGCACGGGGATCTCTGGTGATCTCCAGCTTAAAGGTTAGTCAGTATGCACACTCATTCCCTTGCTTTGTTTACAACAGTTTTTCTTCATCATCTGCACATCAGTTGTATATATTGACATAACATGAATGAATGGCAGATCACTTTGTAATAATGATGGAGTCAAACGCAGTAAGAGTTGTATTTTTATTTGGCAGTTGACTTGCCACTAGATGGTGCCAGAGACCTCGTTTCACTGAATGCACCTTCATACTGATTATGTAGAGAGCTTATAACAAATCCTCATGATGCATTCTGTCACAAACAATGGATAACATTAGAATGGAAAGCTTGTTCTTACATACTCTGTTTATATGAATTTTACATTTGTATTTTCATTAATAAAATCATTTTCAGGAAATTTGAAACATAATACAGAATTCATATTCATGCTATTTTTATTTAAATTATAACTAAGGTTTGTTATTTTAGGGCTCAGATCTAAATAAGTGTTACCCAATAACCCCAGATATTTCTAAAGGAGTGGTTAAAGTTCAGGGCACTGGTGCCATGGTGGTTGGTGTGTGCACCCAATGTGCAGAGGCTGTGGTCCTCCAGACAGGCGGCCCAGGTTCGTGTCAGACCTGTTGCTCCTGCACATCATTTCCCACTCTCTCTTTCCCTTTTTCTGACTCTATCCTCTGTCCTTTCTCAGGAAAGGCATATAAAGCCAAAAAATGTAAATTTAAAAAATCTGACTGGAGTTGAACTTATTCTGAGCTGATCATATTCTCTTAGAAACCCTGGCTCTTGTACAAGTTCTCTGTGTAAATCTCTTCAGGAATAGACAATTCTGTGATTTGTGTTGCCGACAGGAAAGTCTGCAGATTTTAATCACTTTCAGACAACAGATTGTTTTAAAGTTTGAGCGCCATCGCTTCCACGTCAGCCTCATTTATTATGTTTAGAGGCAGATTATCACAGAGTTTTCTTGCGATGGATGAGACTTGTTTTGGCAGGGTGTTGTGCCCCCTACAGTTGCATCATTTTTCATCAGGCAGACAGACTCAATCATTGTTGAAAATCTCCTGTTCTCCATCGTCTGCTTCTCTTGCCTCGAGCCCCACAAAAAACCAACATGTCAGCACCTGCTTATTGCAAAGCTTCATCATATCATTGGTGTGGTAGAGATGGTCCCACTGCAGAACAATTTGGCTCAGCTTACATGATCATTTGAGACGCAAAATTACAGGCTTGACGCCAAGAGATGGCCTTAACGCCCCTTTGCCACTGTTCTTATTGTGTCGCCCTCTGCTTTGCCTGCCGTCCACAGCTGACAATATAATTACTGCGGTGTGGGAGGGATAAAAAGGGATGTTGCCTTGTCATTCTCCCACATACTGAACACCCAGCTGCACTACATGGGCCACTTGGAGAGAAGAAAAAGACTGGATAGTAGAGATCATTTAACGGATACATTCTGTTAGAATTGGTGATACTGTAAGTAACACTTTATGCCTCAAGTTGCTGGTGAATGGTTTTTGACACCTATCTACCAATACCTATATTTTGCACCTTTATAGGGCAATTTCTCAGTCGCTGGACTATTTTCAGGCCAAAAACTACAATTTAAAGGCTCCAAGGGTATTGCAAGTATATCACAAAATATAAAATTAAAATTACATACAGCTTAGGGTTCCTTGAAGTGTTCCATACATTTTCCCCCCTTTTGTTCACTGATGGATCTAATGATGCTTACCCCATATAGCTTGTTTGTTTTGTTCAGCCTCAGATAATAACATGATACATTATACCATTTTCCCCAGGGGTCTTTTCTGTGTTCATACAGCAATATTGTAAAGTTGGTCAATGCACACACATATGGAGGGCTGTTCTTATGCAGTTGCGTCACAACCTCCATTTCCCACTGCGTAGGTAAACAAATGTCATGTGTGCTGGCCAATGTTGGACGGCTCCAAGACAACTAATGTTAACTACCAACAAAATGAGTCATGGGTTGATTTTTGGAGCATCGAGGAGGTTAAAAGGTCTCAGAAATTTTGGCAGATGGGCATATTTGTCAAATGTTTGACACCATTCATGTAAAAACAGAAGTTAAATAACCTGTGAGGGGCTTTTTATGTCTGCTGAGGAGTGTTGAGAAAAGGCCAAGAAACTCTGATAGCGATATGTAAAGGTACAAGGCCAGCTTAGCAAAAGTGGAGGTTCTAGTGATGAGATGGACAAATTAACCATTGTGCTTATTGTTCAACAAGTTGGGTTAGAATTCTCAGAACCAAACAAGTTGTTAAACCAGTAGATGTTGTCCAATCTTGTGATGTTCTGCTGATGTTGAACTGGATAGAGACGGTGAGTAACATTAGCCTATCTTTGTTTTTATGCTGGTCATCAGTTATAATCCAATTTGGCTAGTAGCTGAATTACTGAATATTTAACCAGCCTACAGTACTACTGCTACTACTAATACTGCTGCAAAAAACTACAGCTACGACTGAAGCCACCATTTATTTGCTTTAGTTGGTGGCTCAATTGTGATCCCACTGCAAACAAACCACTCCAGGGTTTGATTGGAAATGAGCCTGGACCTCCTCGTCTAGGCGATTTCAGCTTGCTTGTGTTGTTCAAAGTGCGATTGATGTATTCAAATATGTCCAACAGCCCAAGGGGTGTAATGCCCCCTGTTTCTAAACGACCACTCCAAATGATCCAGGTGTGAAAGCACTCTAAAAATGGTGGCCAAAGACTTACATGGGTATGTTTTTGGTCTAAAGTAGGTTCTAATTAAAAATGATCTTTTTCATACAGGTCCAATTATTCAACACAATTTAAGAGTTCAAATTTTAAGCAATACAGCAAATAAGCAAATTTACCAAAATGATAAATCGTTGGTTTAACACTGAGTACCATGGGAAATAAAGCAATGGTAGAATCCGTAAAACATAAGTAGCAATTGAAATAGCAGAGATTGTGTTTTATTGTTGAAGCTATGGTTGACCTCAAAGTGATCTTTGCCTGAAGTCTGAATATTTCTTACTCAGAAGATTCAGTTCAGCTTACAGGGTTTCTTTTTATTACAAGCATGGCTCACTTGGAGGTCAGGCACCTCTTTGCTTGAAATGTTAGAGGGCCACACTTCACTGAAACTTGACTTTAAAAAGCCTTTTGATTTAGAGATGAAAAAGAAAATATGTTCCCAGCTTTGTACATGAAATATACCCAATAGTTTTGTTAATGAGTACCTTAAGTAAGAGTAAATTCAGATGTGATTCTGAATCAGTTTAGCTTGAGAAACCAGCCATGGGCACATTTAGAAATCACTAAAACTGTCTTTTTAATGAATAAGTAATACTTGAACCTCAGGCCTGAATTAGATTATTTTCAACAATGAAAAACTGTTTTGTGAATTTAAAAAACTGTAGTTGTTGGGCTGTTAGAAGAAGACAGAGGCTTTCAGAAGGAGGCTCATCATTTTTATTCAAGTGTGTTATGGCTTCACCCAGGCTGTGTAACCCAGTGAGTCATCCACACCAAATCATGCACACACACATAAAAAAAGAAAACATACAAATGTAAAATGTTATGTAAAATGTTCATTTCACTCTGAACAATTTTCAACAATCACTTCTCTGTGTGGTGAAAACAGAGGGGACTCAAACTGGAGTGTACTGTACAGACATCAGTTTTAGAATTATGACAGAGGACATCAGTGGGTTCAACATGACCATCAGACCACATGGATGCCAATGAGCCAGGATGTAATCTCCTGTTAGGATATGATACATATTTGTTCATCAGACCTATAGAAGAACCTATATTGCAAAGGATATTTTTCTTAAATATAAGTTATGGAACACAGCCTTTCTATTGTATTGTATTACACAGATAGTAGTGCAATTTATGTCTCATTATCCCTGTCATAGGAAAACATGGCACTTTGGCCAGCACATACTGCCACATGCAGTAAAGGATGTCTGGAAGCCAAGCACAGGTAAGTACAAAGTGCCGGAAAAAACAAAACAAAGGACAGTCAAAAACCATCAGGAAATCAATTCACGTTTGTGTTGTTTGATGCCACATGGAAGGAAACCACGAGAGAAAACGAAATGATGCGGTGTAAGTCTGTTGATGGCAATGGTTTGTGTTGCTGTTTCTCTGCACCATCTGTGTTGTACGGTAACATTCAGCTGAGGACCATCAATATGACATGTGGCATGAAGGCAGACAAATCTGAGTAATATGTATGCACGTGGGACGGCTATGAAAAACGACGTGTCTTGCAGCTCATGAAAAGCAAATGAGTTCATTTGTGTGCTGCTTCCTATCAAAAATCCATTATGGCTGATACATTCCCCAAAAATGTTGCATGGAAAAGTTTGACTGTGAAGTGAATGGAAGGCAGACAACACTGATTACCATCAGTGGCATTATTATAGGTAGATATTGGTTCAAACCCCATCAGTATTAGACATGTTTAAAGGATAATTCCATTTCATATCAACTTGGGTCTCTTTTTTATAATTTTGACCACCAATTTTAGGAAACAACACAAAATTGTGACATAAAAGTCCAATGGTGAAAAGTTACATAACAGGATTAAAACTAGTGGATAGGATCATAGTTTAGAGGTCAGGTTGACAGAAGACACAATTCTAAAAATGAATTTTTCACTAGAATGTTCTATTGCTTCGGTTGACAGCGTGGCTAAAGTAAACATTGTTGAAAATTAAGGATTTTGTCACCTAAATACAATGAAATGCAAACATTAGATATTCTATTATACTGTAATAACATGAAGAAACATTACTTTTGTGTGGATCTTGGCACCCCCTGTGGACTAGGTATGTAGTGTGAGGTCCCCTGTAGATCACTATTAATCTGGATTTTGTAATCCCAAGAAAAGACCAAAACAAGCAACTCACCAGTCAAACTCCTATTACTTTCTGGAGGACTACCCCTTTTGTGACCCTCAATCCAAAGTCAATCTGTTCCGACTGACTTGAATCTGCTGCACTGATCAATACTTTGAGGAATTCTGAGCAATGGATTAAATGAGGAGCTTTACTGATGTTGATGAGCCCACAAATAATTGTCATCAAACTCTGCCTTTTTCCTTGGCTTTTTTTGTGTTTTGGTTTCCAAGCCAACACTCAACAACTTTGTCACCAGAGGTAACCTCTATAAAAGAAAAGAAAAAGCTCAGATAAGCCCTGAGACTGTGAAACAGAAGTAGACGTTGCCAACTTTGACATCCATTCTGTCTTATAGTTTTAATTCCTTTTGACATAATTTATAATTAGATGGCTGGATACACAGATGGATTGAAGGACCTGCATCCCTCTTGTAACATGTCTTTCACTTTGTCTTCTATAGTTCAAAGGGTATATCATTTTCAAAATTAATACTGATCTGTTTTAAAATATAACTTGAAACTAGTGATTAAGACCAAAAGTCTTTACTGGATCGTTAAATCAAGTGAGAAGTATTATTTTTCCCACAACCAATGGGGTTGTTGGACATTAAAAGAAGAATGCAGGATTCACTTTGGCAACCACAGGGTAGCTTCACTTTTTGTGTACATCCTAATTATAAAAGCACTTTGTGATGCATGTTGAGTGCCATACAGCAGAAAGATAAACTATAACTTAAGCTAATGAAAGTAGCAACAAAAAGGAGTTGGTGGAGACCAAAACATGACCAAAAAGAGTTTACTTCCAACATTTCTCCAGGTCATACAATTGAACTGTAGACAATGTAAGCTGGTTATTCAGACTGGAACATTTGTCCAGTAATTACCGGTTTTCTTAAGCATTTGATATTCAAGCAGAAGAGAAAAGCAAATTGCCTTTCAAGCTTTTACCACAAGAGGATTTTATACGTCAAATGATCTCAAAATAAACTGCAGAGCCCATGTTCATCTTAATAATGTAAAATGTCAGGCAGTGCAACAGTGTGCTCATCCATGTCTTTTTAAGAGTTTGGGATAACAATAACGCTCATCTAACCCATGAATAAGCTGTTTCAGGCTTTCGCTTCACAGGACATTCTTATTATGAGGATACATTTATTGTTGGTTTTGGTCTTTTATGGGGATTTGTCAGTTAAATATATCCAGCATGACATTTAAACCAGTCAAAGCTTGTCTTATAAGCAATGTTGTGGCATTCCCTAATCCAAGCCATTACATCTGAGACTACAGTGTGTTAACAGAGAAGATTGATGGTCAAAAAAAGATACCCAAGTTGCAATAGATGGAGTGGAAGGGAATTATCTTTTAAATATTTGATTTTGTCTTTTCAAAGGGAGTGAATCTTCTGGCGCAGGGTTTGTACAAGGTTATAGAACAAAGGTATCCGTTGAGATGTGACATAGTTTGTATGGACTTAGATGTGTCTATACATTTACCACATCTGTGCTGCAATAAGCCCCAAAGCCAGACCTCCATAGTCTTCCAACAGGTTTGCTAAAGCGCAAACAGGTCTGCACCCACCAGAGTTAAATGTGCCCACTTCAACAGAAACACTGACTGCTGTTTCTTCAAGGCACGTATGCTAATGTGTAAAAATACATATGCATCTCAGCCATGAAAAGGCCTTTTTATTCCAAAGGTTGTTATAAACATATTTTACAGGATATTTAGATAAGTCGGTATAGTTCCAATAATAGAACAATGCTTTTTAGGCCTTATCTCGGACTCCACGCCTGGTGATGTTTTTCATGACTGATTAGGATTCCTGGCATTTTACCTCTTGCCAAAACAGAGTGGTATTTGCCTTGAGAGGCATGCTAAGCTTCCAAGGAAATGAATAGAAGTCTGCTAAACACTAAGACGCAAAGAATACTGCAGGTGATGGGAGTCTAAGTCCAAAAAGTGGTGCAAGAATTGATAAATTAACCATTGAGGAATGGAACTTGGTGAGGGAATAAAATAGATTCCAGCCTTGTGAAACTTTTAAAAAAACCTCTATTTACTTGACTTAGCGCTTCAATCATGCTAATTTAGGAGCTTTGATAGTAAAACTGTTTTCTCTGACATCAAGCCTCGGGTAATCTGTGACAGAAAGGGTGCATTGGGCTTAAAAACAGGTCAACATTATCCACAAATTTGTCAAAAATGTCCAGCATGTACAGTAGCTTTTATAAATTATGCCTTTAATGCAAAGGGGCTTTAAGACATCTGCTCAAGAAGAAACACTGGACTTTTTGAGATTATGATTTGATACGTTCATATATTTGGCCAGCTCCTCTGCTCTGTTCAAATCGTTAAAAAGAGGGGGGGGGAGTCATTTAAAACTGAGGGAAAAGATTGTTAAAAAAAAAAAAAGATATCAAGTGAAATCAAGTTTATCCCTTTAAGAACTTCTAAACAGCTAATGTTGTGGATCATTCTTTAAGACCGTGTGCCATTAAAATACTCTTATTATTTTGTAATCATTTCCCCATTCATCATATAAAGGTCATGCACTTATCAAATCTTTCAAACAGAAATAAAACACCCATATTCCTTTTCTTTCTCTATTACCTTACAGAAACTGAAAGGATCATACTGTTGTTATTAAGTTCTCTTATCAGTGATCTTTAGCTGTCAGCTCGCATTAATCACACTCACTATTTCTGCTTCTTTCTATGATGATGTCTTTCTCAGGTTGTGTTCCCCTAATGGCTCCAAAGTGCATCCTGATTGCAAGAGTTGTCGGTTTGGGACTGCACGCTTTTCAGTCACGGTAAACTGTTGCGTGGTTGAATGTGTGCAGACTCAGGGTCAGCTGCTGCAAGAATGCATCATGTATAATGCAAGACTTCAGCGCATGATCATGCATGTCCCTGGATTGAACTGCTTATGAGTTTAGCAGGAGTTATTTGATTGCAGTTTGAGGGCTATTTAAGGAAAGATAACCTCCTGATCCTCTGACTGTTGAACTGTCTTCAGAAGAGGAGACAGTGCTGTGAAAGCTGCTTTTGATGTATTTGTAGGCACTAATATGTTTTTGATGTTTATAAATGAACCCTCATGATGTCATTGTATGATATAGCGAAACTGTTGATTGGCTATAGACTGTATATATATATAGACGTATATAGAATGGACAGCCCAATTCCTCGCCTCAAGTGAAGCCAAACGATTTAGAGCTCCCTCTGCTGACTGGCTGCTGTACTGGTCTTAAAACCCACCCCCTCCATATTTACAGATAGGACATGGGTCAAACTTTAAAATCAAATACATATCAAATGTATTTTTCTCAAACCCAAATTTGTCCTTATAGTGAGTTATTGACACACTGATTTGTGCTCAAGTCATCTTTTCTTACTTAATTAGTTATTTGATGCTAAAGGGTTACGTTCTCTTCAAACCAACACAAGAATCTTTTCTGCTAAGACACCGCAGACCTGAGCTTTCTTATCAGTTTTATTAAGTAAAATGTGTGTTTCTGTTAGTGGACGTAGTGTGACGTCAATATCACAGCTCTTCTAGCTGACCCCTGTTGCTCAGAATCTGGCTCCAAACTCGCAATATGTCAGCGCCTGTCACAGGGAATTTAAAGGTGCTTTCAGATAGGGTGCATTGTTCATGAAATCCTCAGGGCATGATAGGATTTGGAAGTATTCAATGCCTCTGGCCACTTCCAGGTGTACTTCAGGCTGAGTAGGGAGTAATTTGACAGCCTGCTGGGGGGAGTTGCACTAGAGTGAGGAAAGACTTCAGGTAGTGGATCACACCGACAGAATGTCTGAGGTGGGTCTTGTTTGTTGTGATCTGATCTTACCCCTCTTTTGAATGAGAGGTGTCGTCACAGAGCACCCAAGTGTACATTTTTTAAACTTCTGAGCACACAACCTTGCGTTGCGCTCAGCTCAGATAGCTCTAACATTGCCCAACACATGGACAATTAATTAATCAATAATTAATCCTATTTGAAAGCCCCTTTAGGCTTTATCTTTATGCAGTATAGCATGAGGAGGAGGCCCATTCTGACTATATATACAGTCTATGGTTAAGGCTTGAAACTGACCACCATATTCATACAACCATCACTTTCCTCTGACGTCATGCTCAGGAAAGAAAACTCAAATGCTTTATGATATTGTAGTGCTGTCTTCGAAGTTGCACACCTTATAAACATAATAAATCTGATAATTGTTAACATTCATGGCTTTACAACTGATCCGTAACTTAAAGTAAAATGGATAGTTAAATATCAGGACATATTTGTAAGATAAATCTACATGAGCTCACGTTAGACAACAGCTTGGGAAGCATACAACCACTTTGGCTTATTCTAATGCTGATGTTAGCTGTTGTCTAATGCTAGCATGTGGGTTTTCAAATATGTTGTTTTTGCTTGAAAGACGGTCCAGTTTTACTTTGGGGTTTCACTGTCCATTGTTTTGTCAGTTCCTGTCCCATACAGAAGTGGGTAAATGATAACAGTTTGTTATATTCCCTTAAAGTTAAATACAACCTGTAACACAGTAGTAGCTAAAGCATAATGACATTAATAGAGCTTCCTAACTGAACATGATGTCAGAGGCAAAAGGGGCTGCCATGTGAGCATGATTCATTCTGTCTTTTATGTCTCTTGTGTGTAGCCAACTTAATGGAACAGTAAATCACTGAATGACCCCTGTGCTGCTGCAGTGCATTCAGTGAAAGAAGTAGGTGGTCTCCCTGCCTCTTGTTCAATACTGTTATCCCTGTTTGATGCTCAATATTGTTGTAAAAGAAAAGTCTATTTAGAGAAGATTGCACTTTAATTGAACCAATATTCAATATTGATGTCAATTGGAGGAAAACAAAACAATAATAAAAACCCTACAATTAGTACTATGTGGACGCTTGTCATGATACCAGAATTTTAAACTTTGATATGATCTTGATATCTGTTTCCAAGGCAACAACAATAAAAGTCCTAGGCACCGTATATTGGAATAATTCTTCTTTTTAATCACCAAAACTTGCGACTTCTGCACTTGGTCTAGATTGCACAAAAACATTTGTAAATTTTCAGACAGTGTCTCCTCCTTAGTCGACTCCGATGCTCTCTGTCTTGTCTCTCTGTCATACGCTCACGGCTAAGTTTAAAAAGTAAGACTGAAGCTCTGCAGTTTTTTAGAGCTTTGGTTCTTTTAGACACTAATAATCATTAAAATAACAGAGATTGTTTTGTCTTAATACATCTGGTACTTAAACATTGTGCAATTAAGAACGTGTCCCCTCCTATGCTCTGTATCTTTTTGTAAGAGACATAAATGTAACTTTTGCAGCTTTATGAGACCCCAAAGGACTTAAAGCGTCAGTAATCACCAATTTATTAATCTAATCTCTCAATTTTGTTTGCAGTAGCTCTGGGTTAAAATGTGATTTAAGATTTGTGTGTTTTTTTTTTTAAAGGTTTATTTTTAGGGTTTTTATGCCTTTATCTTAGAGATAGGACAGTGGCTAGAGTCAGAAATCAGGGATAGAGAAATTGGGATCTGAAATCCACTACAGGCGGATTTGCTCCTGGGCCACCCAGTTGGTCAAATTGGCCTCCGTACTGTACATGGGTGATGCACGCTAACCGCTAGGTGCCCCCGAATTACAGGCTTTTTCTAACTTTGTTGCATTTCAATACTATTATTACTATTACAACAGAGATTGTTTTTTTTCTACAATATGTGGTATCAAAAAGTATCAATTTATCTGAAACTTTGACAACCTTAAGCCAGTGTCGTGGGGAGGAGGGGTTTTCCTACAGGTTCAGGTATCTCTTATTATGAAAAGGCTGTGGGTGAAATTAAAGCTCTTGTGGTTAGATCAGATTCTATATGAGGTTGAGATATCAATAACAGCAGCATGATCCTTTGAAACAAAGACAAACAGACGCCCTTCATACAGCTGTTCTATAAAAGACTAAAGAATGTCACAAACCATGGCACACTCAGTAAATGACATCTAATGCACATGCTAATATTGGCAACAATATTTTGGCTTGATGCGTAGTGAGACCCTTAAATTATATGATTGCTTATAGAAAACAATACCTGATGCTTTAAGTCATTTGAAAATCTCTGTCTGCAGTGAGGCAATGGAGTAGTACATAACAGCAAAATTTTCTTCAAGTTAAGGTGAAACAAGCATACTCCCTTTTTTAAAAATAGCATTTCCCCAAGTGTGCATCATTTGGTATGAAACCAAAGTTCATATATCAATATTGTACTGTAAATCTGAAAGAAGGAAGTTCATTAAAGTTTGTGTAAATGGAGAAAATCTCTTGAAAAAATAGACATCCATGCTTCATGCTTTGCATCCCATTTAGTCCACGCTTGCTGTTCCACGCTGTGTTCATCACCTGTTTCCATGAATTTCTTTATATTACATACAACCAAAAAGGGAAAAAAGTGCTGAAATTAGATTTTGGTAAGGAGCAGCATTGCAATTGTTTGACCTTATCTATAAAACATGGAAACTCATTTGTCCAGTGTGTAAGGGTTTAGATGGATTTCCTTCTCCTCATGAGCTGGTGATTGTCTGAGAAGCTGTGAAGCCCTGGAGACACCGAGCTGATGGGCGAGGGGAGGAAGCTGTTTTTCAAGGTGCTTGGTGAGATCTCCTCGATCCTGTAGGAGACCGAGTGAAAGTACTGATTGGGATTCAGCTGCGAACTGAATGAGTTCTGATGGGAGAAAGCACATCCCAAGCCTCCCATCCCTCCCCCAGAGCTGCCGAAGTCATGCGAGTGGTAGTGCATACAGGAGCAGACTGACTGCAAATCAGTCACTTCTGCCCGATACGGTTCACGCCGCCGCCTGCCTCGCGGTAATGATTCGTCCTGGATGTGGATGATCATGCTGTTTCGGTTTCCTGCTAGTGAAGCCCGTTCTTCTGCATCCCGCCGCTCGTCCTCGCTGTTCATAGTCAGGAAGCGGAGCACCACCAGGTTTAAGAAGGCCCCGATGACCGTCAGGCCCACCAGGATATACATGAAGCTAAAGGCCACATACAGGGGCTTCTTCTGGAGGGCCCGGTTCTTTTGAAGGGCCACAAAGTCCCCAAAGCCTATAGTTGTTAATGTAATAAAGCAGTAATAATATGACTGAAAGAAGCTCCAGTCCTCGTAATGGGAGAAGGCAGCAGCCCCAATGCACAGAGTGCCAACACAAGAGAAAAATCCTACAGTCACCATGTTCTCCATGGACACGTCGGTGATGCTCATGCCGCAGCACTTCTTTATCCGCTTCAGGAGGTACTTGACAAAAGTGTTCATCCTCTCACCCAGACTTTGGAACATGACAAGAGTCAAAGGGATCCCCAGGACGGCATAAAACATGCAAAAGGCCTTCCCTGCGTCTGTCCCAGGTGCTGCATGCCCATAACCTGAAAAGAGAGCAGACAGAGAGAAGAAATGAGTGACGTAGGAACATGTTACCATAGAGCGTGGCATTTATGTAGCAGCAGTGGGGTCACAAGAGCTACCGGCCTCTGAAAAAGCCCCACATCAGCTTGTATTTACAAACATGACCAAGCAAGATATGTTCTCTAAGAGTCCGCGAGCACTGCAAAAAGACGTATTGAATAGGTGCGCACTACAAAAATGTGTCCGCTCATTAATCTTATTTGGACTCAAAGATTATGGCAAGCAGGGCGTCCAATTAGTCCAAAGTTTCCGGCGAGGTATAAGAGTTTGGAGGAGGGATTGAAAAGAAGTCACGGGGGAGCCAGTGAGGCTTTTAGCTTAATTAAACTTTATCTTTAGACCACAAGCTGCTGACTCACGCACAAACAGTCTTTATAAAAATCAACCTGGGTGGCCAACAATAGGATGTATACACTAAATTAGATGTAATTTTCAAATGCATTATAAATGATTTGATATGCTTTGCTGGGTACTCACAGTTACTTTGGAGTTACAGTATGAATGGAGCCTACTGCGTTTAAATCTTCAGGGCTGAAAACAGAGAGTCATATTGATTATCTCTCCACCAGCACAGACCATCACTGCGAGCATTAAACACCAAAATCTTGGCCAAGAAACACCCACCATCAGTTGGCATGTGTATCACTTCAACAACCACCTCCCAGAAGGAGACATAATATTTCTGGTGCAGTGTTGAGCTTTAACTTATCTATTTCAGACATGTCCTGAGCAAGTTCTGTGTTTTGAGCTCTCAAATATTGATTCTGTCTTTTCCCATATGGCTAACTACCCACTCGTGCATGTGTTTAGTCATGCGCTTAAAAAAAAAAACTCAGATCTAGCGGATTTGCAACCAGAGCACTTACATTTAAGTACAATATGCACTATTGGCATAGAACTTCAATAAACACGCTGTGTCAGTCGTGTAATTAGCATGGTGGTATCAAAGGTTCAAAGGTTAGATTTTAATGACTCATATTTAAATATTTGATCCTGAAGGGTTTGTTTACTTTTTTCTGTACCAACTGATTTTTTCTTATCAGTTGGCTCAGTCAGTCGCCTCTTAACCGGATGTTGGGGGTTCAATCCCCAGCTCCTGCAGCAACATGTCCGATGTGTCCTTGGGAAAGACACTTAACCCTGAATTGCTCTTGCAGATTCGTATGTGAATATGAACGTGTGTGAATGGGATTAGTTACTTCTGATGGTACTTAGCAGCCGCTGCCATCAGTGTTTGAATGTGTAGGTGTGACATGCGGTGTAAAAGCGCCTTGAGTAGTCAGAAGACTAGAAAAGATCTATACAAGCTGAAGTCCATTTACCATGAATTACCATAAATGCTTCATCTGTCTGAGTTAATTGAGAAAAAAAGTGGCCTTTTGTCTTCAAAGTCTTCAGTTTACAGCTAATCTATTTATTAGCTTGTTTTAGCTTTTAATTAGAATTTTATTTGACATACTTTATTAATCACCGAGGGGAAACACATAGGTCATCAATCACACACATGCACAAACAGGACCTATGCATGCATTAATGGAGAGATGTCAGAGAGAGGCTGCAACACAGGGAGCGCGTCAGAGCTGTAGGAGGTTCTTTGCCTTGCTCAAGAAAAAAAAAAAAATGATCCAGCTTTACAATTACATGACATACTGTAAAAAGAATTGAACACAACATGACATGAAGTAGCCTGCTGCTATGAATTTTAAATTAAATTAAATGAAATACCTGTACCTGTAGCCATTTTGTGCATTGTCTATCACTTCTTTTAAATTATGCAACTCAGAGCACTTTAAATGCACGTTGACCCAACAGTTAAATCAGTATCCCCCTCAGGCATGTTGCTGTCTGCTGAAAAAGAGAAGCTCATTCCTCAGGCATGTTGAAGCATTAGGTTTGAAGGAGCTGCTTAATTTTCAGCTAAATCTGTGATAGAAAGATATCTCACTCTGACACTCGTCAATGCTGCAAAAAAACTAAAAATAAGTGAAAGAGTAATCCAGTGTCATCTTCTTGCTCACATCATTTTGGCTCTGAAATGGATTCATTTTAAGAAATAATAAAAAATATCACCACATGTTTTAATTTGGATTTAAGCTTCGCACACACTGAAATATATATTTTTTAATTTTAACCGAATATGGCACATGACGACAAATCATGACAGATTAACAGTTCAGATCTCATAGTGTGTGGCGTGCAACGAGACGACCAACTCAGCACACCACACACTAACCGATTCATTCACCAACAACCAGAGTCTCAAATATCAAAATGTGTAATCTCATGTGGTCAAATGCAACTTTAAGCCTTTAAGAGGCAACAAACATGACGGTCAAGCTTAATGTAGCTAGCTGTTAGCTGGTAGATCCTGTACGGTAAACATTTTGCTCCTTTCCTCATCAGTTGGATTGTGGTTTGTTTTACAGGACACCTTGAAATATAACTTGTGTTGCTCCCACAAATCAACAAGTTGGTCTTTAATTCATGACGTCCATTTAACTTTATGCTTCGCGTTTGCTGTCGCCATGGTAATGTTTGCAGTGCTTCCTGCTTCAGTCAGCTTGCTTCCTTATTGGCTATTGTTCAGTTCCGCCCTCAGTGTTCTCCCAACACCACAGGATTTCTGATCGTGAATATTGAACACGTTTAATAATCAAATACCATAATAACCATAATTCAAAGAATCAACCTTCCCATGTTTTTTTTTTTTTTTTTTTATATTTCTTTTGTAAAAGCATGAGAAAAAAGAAACGTGATTAAAATGCACACAGACTCATGGAAACTCCAAAGCATCTATCGTGAAAAATATATATTTTTAAATTGCATTCGAATTAATTGCAGTGCAGGTTCAACCATATGTCTCCTTAATTCATTTCTCATGTCATATGACGACACAAATGTCTTACTTGGTAATGAAGACTTTTGTCCAAAAATGTATTCAGGTGGTTTGATAATCTACAGTACTTAAGGAAAGTTTCATTCTATTCAAGCTTATATGAATCTTATATGCTGTCTGGAAAGCAGAATAAAGTTTAAAATGCTGTGGCATGCTGTGGTAAATGGTAGGCACAGACTTCTAAATGCTCTAAATGATGCAGAATCACTGGTCGTTTCCTTTAAGGTTGAGTTCCGTGCAGGAGGCTAAAGGATCGGCTGCAGGTCAGCAGCAGCACACCGTGCCGCTCATGTGCGCTGACTGCAAATGAGCTGATTGAATTCCTCGCACTATGAGCAGCAATACGTACATTATTTTGGCTACTATCATCATTTTGCTCCCCTTATACAACAAAGATATATAATAAGCAGTATGGTACTTTGTGCAAAAGAGATAAACAACCCCTATATGATGCAAATCTGTGACTGGCTTTACCATGAATGACGACATGAGAGGATTTTGTTTCTCACAGGAATTTATTTAGATTTACTCACTCATAAGGTTATATTGAAAAACTTCTGTAAATCACTGAGAAAATCAATCTCCTTCAAAGCTAAACATCATGTGCGAGATGTAGCAAAATATGCTTATGGCAATCATAATCACATCTCAGGACAGATCTGTATTCCACCAGCCATCTGTCTTTCTCCCTCCTTTCAAAATTGGCAAATTAATTGATATTGAGTCTTGTTGCTTAAATTTGTTCTCGCAGAGTAATCAGGACATAATGAATTACACTGGCAGCTGTAAAGAAATTACAAATTTGATTTGTCATGTGCTACAATTTGACTGTGTAGAGTGATTATCACAAATCTTCCCGAAAGGTCATCTTTCAGCATTGTGTTTTACACTCAGAGGTGTTTCATTTATTTATTTTTTGTATGAGTCATTTGAGGTTTCTGGGCTAATATGTCTCTCGTCTCGTCAGCCTCTCCCTGCTGCATGCAGCCCACAGTGTATAAGATGTTGGTTCTACAGCTGCCCACTGCAGGGTTACCCTAGTTATGGTCAATTATTGATATGCTTTGACAAATAAGTGACTATATGTCCCTGTGACAAAGGTTGATAGTATACATTTTCAAAGTCTGGGACTATAAATTGAAATTAGAGATCATTTCATCAGAGTTTGAGCTTACATTTTATAAGCCGTATAGCTTCTATATTCATCAGATAATTACAGGGATTTACAGGAGCTCAATGAGACAGAGACAGAGTGTATACTAGCTAGTAAAGTCCTTTTTTGTGATTTCAAATTACTGTTCAACCCTGTGTTGGGAAATAAATGCAAATTAGAAGCCCATCAAATGTTTTGCTGTGTGCCAGACGGCTCTCTTTGTCACTGAGGAGACCTCTGTCCAGCACAATGTGTGTAAGTTAGCTTTCTAGCTAACTCCTTTATGTTTACATGCTATGCTTTTGTGCTGATATTTATAATTGTGCTTTTTTACTATAAGAACAGAAAAACAGAAGAAATAATAATGAAGAAAAAAACATTTCACGTTGATGTTGTTTTAATACCCTAACAAATGACTGCAGTTTGTTTGGGTTTAGCCATTAAAACGGTTTGTGTAGGTCTACAAAAAAAGTCAACTCTACACAGAGAGGTAGAGGTTTGACCAGAAACATTCATGCTGTGAGGCAACAGTACTGAACACTGAACCACCAGGCAGCCAATGACATAGCTTATGTCTCTTTAAATAATTCAGCTCGATTTTTTGTCTTACAATGGACACAATGTTAGCTTTATTTATAAAGCACTTATAAACACATAGTTTCATGAGTCTTGTAGTCAAGACCACACTAACCGAGACCAAGACATACCTGAGACCAGAGTGCTCCGAGACCGAGACAAGAACAATACATTTAGGGATTGAGACAAGACCAAGACCAAGACCAAGACCAAGGCAGGGCCAATACAAAAATATACACTATTTATGAGTAATCATTAACTGGTAAGGATAACGAGAGTATTCAGATATAGAAATGACTTAAAAAATGCCCATCCCTAGTCCCTAGTATGGATGGTGTTTTAAGGTGCAAGAAAAAAAGAGGAGATGAGTGGCAAATAATTGAAATAAGCAATAAGGAGAACACAGATGTAAGAGAGAAAGTCATGTAGTGTGTTGTAGTAGAGATATTCAAGAAGAAGGCAGATGTGTGAACTGACAGATAGTTTCTGTAGATAACTGTTGACCCATCAGTTCTCTAAAGTGCCCACCTGAGCAGACTTTCTCACTCTACATCATCTCACATTCTGGATGTTTTGTCTGAAACGCAAGAATATTACTTCCAAAATAAATCAATTGCTTCAGATAAAATGCTGCTAAAACGATTTCTAGCTATTTGATAAATTGCTGCGATTCCTGTTTTTTATATCACGGACTGATAAAAGACAATAAATAGGATCATGAAAGCTTTTCCAGTTTTCTTTAATCTCCCTGGGGAGTCTTGCATCACCTCGAGGAAAATCCATCGTATCTGTGGTCTGTTAAGGAAAAAGAAAATGATCTCTTTACCATGAACAGGTACAGGAGGGGAATGAATCATGACCTAAGTTATTTTCTTTTTTTCCAAGCCAGTCCCTTAAAGTATTTCTCTGATGTCGTTGATGGGATGTACGGTTTTCTGTGGCAACGCTGCACCGTGTAATCTGTTTGTCCTGTTATAATGACTCTGCTGTTGTCTTGGGAACCGACATATTTGCTCTGCCACACGGAGCCCTGCAAAGCACAGGTGCTTTTGTGTTTATGTGTGCACAGGTGAAGGTGTGCGTTCAGTGCAGTGTGTAAGGCAGTGGAATATGAACAACACTATAGTTAAGGGGGGGGGGGGGAAAGCACAAGAAAAGTGGGGTCAATCAGATACTGCATATTAAGACACATTTAGAAAATGGAGGGTCATGTTTGTGTGTAAACGCAAGGCATTGTAAAGGAATGACGTAGAAGAAGTAACATATTTACAATCTATTTTCTTCTCCGAGCTGCAGCAGACACGATTTGTTTGCAAAAACACCCTCGAGCTGGAACCATAAAGTGTGTCGGCAGCAGAGAAGAGCTTCACAATCCATTAATTGAGATGCCGTAGATCTGAATGTGGTGACGCTCACAGGACTGTTTGAGAAATTGTCTCCTGACAGATTTTCCTGGAACAAATATCCCTCATGGCCCCCTTTAGTGCATTTTAACAGTTAAAGGAGCCTTAATTATAATAAACAATGCTAATAAAAACCACATTTTGTAGTAACAACTGCAGCTTAAAGCCATTAACGTTAGTTGAAGCAATTCTCTCAAAGGGATTAATCCTAAATCCACAGGCCATTTTATGAGAGATAAACAGAAAACAATGGAATAGAGTCTAATTTTCCTCACAATTCAGGGTGATCGAAAAAACAGCAATGTTGGGCATATGAGTACAGAAAGGTCTCTCACAGAGCTTTCCAGTTTAAGCAGGTTTTCTGTATCACATCTGTTGAGTCACTCTTAAATGTTTGAACACACCAGTGTGGGAAGTGCGATCACACATCTTCACAAGGTGCCTCCTGAAAATATTTTTGTGTCGATTGGAGTAGGTAGAGGTATAAACTGTGGCTCAATACTCTGCCATTGCACAATATTTTCCTAAAACTTACAAAGACAAACATCATTTTAAAGCTATAATAACAGTTTTCCAGGCATGCAGTGATTAACAGCTGTGCTATTGAATTAAACACAACTGACACCTGCAGGGGACTTTGGCGATCATGGAAGGTAACCTATTCTTCCTTTTAAAGGTACCTGTTCTGTTAGATCGACTTTGAAACTACAATTTTGAGGCAGAAAAGTTACATATTGTAAGTAAGTCATTTAGAAAAGTTTATTTATAGAGCACCTTTCAAGAGCAGATGTCACAAAGTGCTTCACAATAAAGAATTGAACAGAGGGTTAATCCCAATAGACAGTCACATAAAATCAAATACAGACAGATAAAATAAAAGCAAGTCTGAACAGAAAGGTCTTTAACTGATTTTTAAAAGTGTCCACAGAGGTCAAGGCTCTCAGTTCTGGGGGAAGATGGTTCCAAAGTTTAGGTGCCACAACCTCAAAGGCACAGTCTCCTTTTGTTTTGAGCCTCATGCGAGGAACAACCAGCAGACCCTGGTCAGAGGACCTAAGGGACCTGCTGGTGTTATAAGGCTTCACCAGCTCAGTAACATAAGCTGGAGCTTGACCATGCAAGGCTCAAAACGCAATAATAAGAACTTTAAACTGGATTCTGAAAGTGATGGGGAGCCAGTGTAAAGACATTACTTTAAAAGCCACTTGTACTCCTCTTCAGAAGGACAACTGTATTTCAGTCATGCTGCTTTTAATTCATGAGCATCTGCAAATGAATGACAAATATTACAATCACTGTGTGATGGGGAATCTCAATCTAAACTCTTCACGGTTACCAATCTCCTGCAGCCACATGTCCGATGTGTGCTTGGGCAAGTATGCTTAAACACAAAATAAGCAAAGACTAATATGTGCAAGACTAAATGAGATAATAGTGCAGCGATGAGTAGTGCAAAAGATGCTGAACGAAGGATCAAAGGACTTCATTGCATTACAGTGTTAATGGTGCATTAACAACATGGATCACTACATTAAATCTAATGCTACAAACAAATAAATTGGGCACATATCTTATAAAATGGACCTTTCTTTGTTCTGCCATCACAAAATTCAATTTATTACTGAGTAGTCCTCAAAAGTTATTTTAAAAGTGTCTCTAATATTTACACATTTGTAATATAGCAGGCAGCTCTCGTCAAAAACTGCATGACTCAGCATTCGTTTGGCTCCCATCCACTTTACTATGACTTATTTTGTATGTCTGCCTACACCCACAGCTTGAGCAACATAGGTCCATGTGAGTTAGTGTGAGTCAACGTCGTTCAAATTCTTAATTGCTACAGCTTGTAGTCTAATTCAATTATTATATAATTATTTTTACTGTATTCTAAATATATATTTTTTGAAGATGACTGAAGAAAAGGGAAAATCAAATGCCTTTCACTGGTCAATGAAGAAGGCTGCACATGTTGTACCTTTATCATTTGAGTTCACACTGTCATTTATTAAAAGGGATGTGACAGGTATTATCCTATGGCCCAGTTTTAACCCTGATTGATGGGGACTTAAATGTCATTAAGAGATAAGAAACTGCACAGTTGCTGATTTAACAGGGATTCTAATTCTTTTGCCAGACAAGAAAAATTTAGAGAGACCGAATTATTTAAATAGATATCAGATAGAGGATGTTTTTGTTCACTATTAAACAGATGCTTATTGTGCTTTCTTCAACTGTATTATTTATTTATCACTTTGGGGCAGCTGAACAATTATTACAAATATTGGATATATAAATATAGTTTATGACTCTGATTCTTTATAGAAAATGTGCAAACAATTTGTCTCCGCATACTTTAGCTTTATTGTTTGGAATTGAGATAAAGACAATAACCTATATGTAAAGGATTTCTCAGTATCTTTTTTATTTCTGTAGTGCTTTTATAGCCCCAATAATGGCCGGGTCTATTCGACCTGAACAGTACCAAAGGGTCCAAAAAGTGAACATAGCACAAGGGTTAAAGCAAAAAGTTACCTCTTAGTTGGAGTAATGTTTTTCTCCAACATAAATGTAAGCAGAGCTGAGAGGAATCACAGAGTTTGTGATTTGATTTCATCAAAATCAATGTCTGTCATTAACTTTTGCAGAATGAGTTTTAAAAAATGGTGATGACTTTCTTCAGTGAGGATCAGGCTCATTATTCACTGTATTCTTTAGTTTTACAAACTGGGTTGTTTGGATGATGAAACTTTAAAAACAGGTGCAAATCCAAAAAGTATGTAATAACTGTAAGCTAAGATTGAACTTGAAACAGCCTTTAGATCTATATGTTTTGTACAGTCCACCTTAATTCACCACTTCAGACCACATGCATGTCATGAGCAAAGACAATCAAAGTATCAATTTTTCCTTCTCATGGTTTTAGTAGTCTCTACCAAAGAGTGGTGGACACATGCAAGTTAATCCAAGCGATTTTAGAACATAATTATTTCTTGTGGATCAATTAAGAAAATGTACATTTAAACTGAAATGTGGTTGATATCAATGTAACTTTTGATCCTTTGAAAACATCATGTCATCAGAGATAGTTCATATCTCCTCTAGGTTTTCATTCATTGGTCATGTTGCTTCTTATATAATATCAATCATCCATTATGCATTACAGTATCAAGGTAGTCCCTCATTAGCACCCACACACAGCCTGGGTAGTTACTCTACAAGTGTCAAGCAGTTGTTTAAACCAACGCCTTCTGCTTGTTTGAGCTGCAGGTTAATCTGCCTCGTATTATTTCAGGTGCCTCGGAGGCATTAATTGCTACCGGCTATGCCATTTTAATGAAGGTCAAGAAGAGCAGGGAGCACAGAGGCGAGAACACCTTGTTCAGCTCTCTGCCTGAGTCTCCACCACGTCACTGACAAGAGCTTTATGTGTCTGTGGGAACACCATGGTTACCTACAGTCAGGGAACCTTTCACTATCACTGCTTCTTGAAACGCTAAAAGTCCCACCACAATTCCACTAAGCTTTGCCAGCATAATGGCTATGGCCCATCAGTTCTTGTTATCTTAATGCTTTTGTTAAGGGAAAAATGTCAAACGTAATTTTTTATGCCGATAAAGAGGCAATTCCAACGATATCAGAGATGCCTGGCAGCTCTTAGAAAGATCACATTTACATTTTAAGTGTTTTCTTACAATGCTCTTATCCAGAGATGTACAAAGAGTGCAGGGTTCCACAGAGTCGCGTTCTTGTATGAAAAACGGATTAAAGTCAAGATTATTACACTTTTAAAAATGCATAATTGTTTTGGTGCTTTCATAGACCAATTTATAGAAAAGAAAATGACTCAAACTAAAACGTTTCTGTTTATTGAGAGCTGTGGGATATTCCAGGAAAAGTCCTCTGAAAGTGGTTTCTGTAACGTTGCCCGTTTACTTGCAGAGAAGTACCCTCATGGCTTACTTCAAAATGAATGACACATACACATACAGTACAGGAAGTGAAACACAATCAATAGAAATGGGAATAAAAGATTGAAAAGGTGGATTTTCATCCCCACCTGTTCTCACTCTGTACTAGCTTTAGGCAAAATGGAAACCGCATGAGTGCTGTGCAGCAGTAGATCCTGCTGGCAGATAGCTGCAGGCTCAGAGAAAACACTGCCATGGCTGCAGAAAACTTCACTCTCGAAGTGAGAACTATTTTACCACAAGAGTCCAGAAATGTCACAGACTGTAGTGGTAGTGAAAGAGGCTATACAGGGATAGGTTTTCCCATTTGCTGAATGCAAGCACACATAAAGGTTCAATTTTCACGATGAAGCATGATATTGAAAATAAAAATGATTGATCATGTCCATTTTTTCTCAGACATTACAAAATGAGAAATACATGAGTTGTGCTAAATGCTGTAATTTTTATGCATATATAGATTGAGCTTGTATATGGACTTGAATATGACCCCTTCATCTGATTTACAATGTTTGTTTCAGCCCTTTTCCATGGACTTTGACACCGGCATGGAAAAGTACAGAGACAACAGAAAGAAAAGGGAACAGGTCGAGAGACAGGTCTCTCAATCAACTTGATAAATAGAATTGTGGATTGCTGTTCCGTTATATATTTGTCATCAACCAATTCTAATGTTTAATACTTTATTTAACCTTGAGAAGCCAATGACAGAAACCGTTTAAAACGATAGCTCACTGTCTTGCACTACCTATGAGTCACACAACACTATTCCGTGTGTGCACTGCAGATGAAGATCCTGTAGGACACTTTTCAGAAGTCTTTGCAAATTGTTTCTATATGTGGCCTCAGCTTTAACAAGCACAGGTACAGGAATGCTCATGTTGGCTATGGCTTAGTGGTAGAATCGGTCTTCTCTGAATTGAATAGTAAGGTTCCCAGTTCCTGGAGTCTACATGTCTAAATGTCCTCGGTCATGACACTGAATCCCAAGCTGCTCCAGAAAGCATAGCCATTGGTACGGTAATGTGATTACTACTGATAGACAGTTGGCACTTTAAAAAGCTATTAGTGTGTGAATGAATGGTTAATGGCACATGTTGTGTAAAAGTGCTTTGAGTTGTTGGAAGACTTAAATGCTATTTAAGTGTAGTCCATTTACTCACTAAAACCAGACTTCCGTAACCTGAAATGACACAAGGCTGTTTCAGTCAACCTTGTGACTTACATGACTGTTGTACATGTGCACATCCCAGTGGCAACAAACTATAACCAAAACATCCAAATAATGGGGTTCAGAGCTTTTCACCGCAAACAACCTCCTGTGCAAGTGAGACTGATTTGGACATTGCCATGCCTTGGACCAATTTGTCAATCACAGGCAGCCACATCCTAAACAATGTACTGCTAATTTTTACTCTCAATAAAATCCTAATAAAACAATTGACACATTACAAATAACAAGGATAAGAAATCAAGGCTGAGGTATGATCACTTTCTTTCAAACTTTAAGCACAGGTTTGTGGAGCCGACCCCTGCTATCGCTTTGAAAGATTTTAGGTGTAACTACTTTTGCAAAGGCTCCACCATTTAGTCTACATCCACTTTCTTTGTATAGTCTAATTATATGCAAGACAGACACAGATCCCATACTAAAATATAAAAAATATGCAAAGAGAGTAAAGATCCATAAAATCAGAGGCTTATACTATATCCTTATTTACACATCAGGCTGAGAAGTTTGTAAGATCTCAAGGTTACTGCATAAGAAAAAGTTGGAATGCTTAAGTAACAGGTGTAAATTCTGTACGTGTAGGGATGTTTGTTTTTGTATGCCAAGCAAAAACTGTGAAACCAGTTGGATTAAGAAATGAGAGTGGACCTTTGTGGGGTGACAGTGGACAGTGCAGCTTTAAATCTGTAGTCCTCACAGATGCCTTTTGCTCTGGAGAGCTCTTTTTTTTTCCTGGAGAAACTAGCAGTGTACAAAAGGAAGTCTGAGCAGGAAGCAGAGCAGCCTGAACAGGGAGGCTGGTAATCCGCTGTATCACCGGTGGAAGCTGGTTGTTGTGGCTCCTAAGAGAATTTGAGATACCTTAAATCTTGAGGTACAGCCAATGTATGATAGATGTGTAATCCATCGCATATGAGTCCTCTTATGTCTATCCTGACTGTAATTCTCTCAATGGCACTTGCTTTAGAGGATGCTGAGCCATTTTTCAATTAATTGTTAGTGTCTTATTTTTTTTTTAAAATGCTATTCTCCCGAGTTTTTACTCCCTGTTGAATCCAAGCAGCAGTGAGGGATTCAGCGGGAAGAACAACAAACAACCCCCGTAGGCTACAGAGAACAGAAGCCAACCAACAAACGTCATTTAGATATGGGACACACAGAATGCACAAGGCAAGATGCCTTCTCCAAGTATGGTAATGAGACGTAGACTTGAAGGCACCGGGAGGGCAGAGGGAGAAACAGTGGAAACAGCAACAGACAGCAGTGAGTGATAAGCAGACGTAACAAGCATAAATAAGTCTTAACAAGAATCAGTGGCAACATGGGTGACAGACAGTCAGGTTTTAAAAAACATGACGCATTGTGTTAGTTGGAAGGGTAATGGTGATGCTCCAGTAAGCAATTTTGGGACAAAAGAGTGTTTAATTTAAAACTGGCCTTGGTTGAAGCATATTTAATTATTTTAGCATTATTTACGTGACTATAAGTTGATTTTAAGAATCCATCTATTAGCTATACCAATTTTACTGTTTGAGGTCACTGGAGCTGATTCCAGCTGTCGTTGGGTGAAAGGCAGGGTAATGTGCCAGTCAGTCACAGGGCTGACAGAGAGAGACAGACAAACTTTCACATTTAGACCTAAGGGGCAATTTTGAGTAGCAAATCATCCTAATGAGCATGGATGCAGTCGGAGAGAACGCTTGCATGCATTGGGATAATATGCAAACTCCACAGGAACTTTCTTATTGCGAGTCGACAGGGCTAACCACTGCACCACCATGCAGCCCTGATTTGAAGCAGGTCCTGGATACTGAAATTGAAGCATTTTTTAGATTGCCATTCTACTTCAGCACTGTAACAAATCTCCACAGTTACTTTGTCTTTGTACTTAAACAGTGCATCCGCATTGTAGTAATATTGGTTTCCCAATGTGTGTTTTCAGTCCTCAGTTCTATTAATGCTAGAACTGTCAGCTGCCTTTGACACCATCAAATCCTCCTCTCCTCACTCTCTGAACTTGGCATCTCAGGATCTGCCCTCTGCTGGTTTGTGTCCTACCTCTCAGGTAGATCTTTTAGGGTTTCTTTGTTTCCCTAGGGATACAATTTATCCCTAGGGGTGCCTCAAGGGTCAGTGTTTGGTCCCTTTCTCTTCTCAATATACACCACCTGAGGGAAATATTTTTGTCATGCCTTTCTGATATCTCTCAATGGATGAATAAAAGACACCTTTAACTCAACCTATCAGGGACTGAGCTCCTTGTCATCCCAGCCAGTCCCTCAATGCAACCACGAATCAATATCCAGCTTAGAACAATCAAACTCATGCCCAAAAAGTCTGCCAGGAATCTAGGTGTCATGGTTGATGATCAGCTCACATTTGAGGTTGAAGTGGCCATGATTACCCTGTCATGTCGACAGGACGAAGACATCAGATATAAGTATTTTGATGCTGATTAGAACTCTTATGATCAGCTGTTGATGTTGTTGAGCAGCTTGACTATATAAACTTATATTATATTGATATTTTAGTATGAGACAAATATGTGCCTGTGACTTTTCTTGTTAGCAATGCTAGTGCGTTTTTTTTTTTTGAGCGTGAAAATATATAACCTATCAATATCAATATATAACCTGTTATTTGATGTATATGTATGCTCAAAACCGAGAATTCTAAAGTTTTTCAAGTCAACTGACAATGACAAGATTGGCATCCTACTCAGATCAACAAACAACACAATACACTAAACCTACTGTACCTGCTGCAGTCAATGTTTTTGACTCTAGATATGATTGAAATATTTCAGCTGTATTAATAGAGTGACAACAACAAAAATATAAAGGTTTGTTAAGAATGCTTCCAATCATCATGTGCAGCCTTAATTATTCTGCCTAGACATGTAATATATCTTCCTTAGTGTTTTATGTTTTTGATAATTAATATTCAGTTAAGCTGCAGCAGTACCCAAAGTCTTATCAACTGTCTTAGGAATATAAGGAGTAAAACTTCATTTAAAATAATTCAGTGCACATTTGGGGGTTATTCAAACATACAGCTTTGTGTAGTTTGGTCCTTTGACTTACAATTTGGATGTTCTAGTATACAGTATATAACAAAGCGAATAGTAAGTCTAAAAATAAAGGTCAATAGAAATGACCACCATCATGGTTCTGTCTACTTAAATTCCCTCCACAATCATCTATTTATCTTTCTGAATTGCTCTCAAATGCATTCAGTCACACACACACTTTTACGAAGGGGACTTGAAAACTTCTAATCAACAATGAGTCACCCCACACCTTATCAGATAGTAATTGTAGCACCGCTCCTCAATCTGCTTTTCACTTCTGCTCCCAGCACAGCGTTGCCTGGGAGCAATTTCAGTGATAAAAACACCCCGGGGGACATGTGTATTAACAGAGGTGACTTGTAATTCTTCAACCTTCAAGGCAAATCATAATTTCATATTTCATTTGAAAGGCCGCTTCTCTCATTTCGTCTTTTTTAAATGCATGCTGTGAGCTGTCTTTGATTCCTTTCCCTTGAAGAATGTTTGCGTCTGTCCTCTTTCAGTGATCTCAGACTGTGACTGAGCTACTACAGCCGCTCAAGTGATAAACACGGTGAGAGTCGTTTACTATAAGATGTCGAGCTGTCTGCTGCACGCTGCAGTGATCATTGAGTTTCACAGCAGGAGACCAAACACAAGGATTGGTTTTTGGGATTACTCAGTCAATAATGTATGAGTTGTTTTGATGAGTGAAATCATTAGTGTAACCTGTATTAACCCTCAGGGAGGTAAAGCCACACTACAGCGTGGGTTCTTTTTAGATTGACGTTTGATTTTGTCATTGCTCTTTTGTATGCATAAGTAGTCTGCTCGATCAGACAAGCCACATCAGAGCCTTTTTCACTCATGCACTTCTGGAAATTTACATAAGATTTCAGAACAGGCAGCTTCTGAAATCTACATAAGTTGCTTGTTTACACATGCACCTCACAGCGGTACAGGGGTCTCAGTAAGCAGGACATTATGTAAGAAGGACAACGAGGAAATGGCAGGCGTAGCAGAATCCAACTCTATGATGACAGTTTTTGCTACTACTTTTTTAGCAATGCTCCGGAATTATTGGACTTATTTATAGTACCGAAAAAGAGAATGAAGCAGCTTGACTACGTGCATGACGATCGCACCAGTTGTTCACCTGTCGCTTGACATAATCATCTTGGCCCACTCACCTGTCGTTAATTTTCCTAAATATTTTCCTGTTGCACTCAAACATCAGCTCACTCTGACTTCACAGAGAAGTTTTACTCATTGGATGACAGGAAACATTGTGGGAAAAGTCAGGTCAAAAGATTGCCCATTATATATATCCAGAGTTATGTAAATTTGTGGAAACACTTGTAATTTAGTGGACTAGACTAACCTCAAACTCACTTACAAGATAAAAATAATAACAATCCAGTCTGACAGAGGCACATGCATCAGATACTTAAAGCTCCTGTGAGGACATTAAAGTATTTAAAGGAAGTACTATTGCACACTTTTTTTGTACATGTACTTTTGTATTGAATATATGTACTCTCAGGAATTATTTCATATTGTTTCCATTTTGTTACATCCATTATGTGTTATAGTCCTGAATGATATTCCAATCTTTGTTACGTTATTGTGCTGCCCAGTAAAATTGAAATTGATCTTGCTATTTGAAGGCAATGCAACTTTGGCAGCAGGAATTAATCTGCATTTCTCCAGTATAGCAAAGTAATATTACAAAGTAAGGGTTTGAAGACAACAAAATGTACTTTTTTGTATTACCTAAACAGGAAAAAGTTATAATATGCAATTTAACAACCATAAAAACTAACTTGGCATCACGCCCACACCAGAAATAGAAGATGCAGAGGGTGGAATAGCAGGAAATGAGGGGCATGATGAAAATGGTCAAACAGGAAAAGATGGAGATGGGGCAGTAGACAAGCAGAGATGGATATGAAGGTGGAGAAAGTGGATATTCCTACTGAGCTGAGTGAAATGAAGAAATCTTGCACAGCTCAGGCTGACAGTCCCGACTGGAAATAAAAGTGTTTCATAACAGGAAAAACCCCTCACTCAAGATCATGATTATATTGGTCAAGATTGTGATTATCCAACATGATCTTGGCTAACTAAGTTAGCCACAGCTTGAGCTAAATTACGTTAGCCACAGCCTTGCCGAGGCTTCAGTATCATGGATTCAGAAGGTACACAGCACATTTCAATATCCTGTACTTTGTAATTTACATCTGGATATTTAATTTCTAAACTAACGAGAAAGCAGAAGATCTAGACAACAGAGGCTTATACAGCCAATAATTCTGACATCTTGCCAAAATCTTTGTTTCTGTGCCATCCAGATGTTGTAGTCTGTTTGACATCAGATTCTGCTTGAATGCATTGGATTGAAGAAGCTTGAATGCACCGCTATTAAGGAAGGGGTGGTGATTGTTTTAAAACACAACAACAAAAAGAGCATCTTTGCAAAACAAAATCAGTGTGTCATTTTGATTATCATAATTTTTCAAAATTTGAGTCAAAATTGAACATGAAACATCTTTGCTTTGCGTGTTAAACTTGCGCAGGGACAGGGCGATATCCCTGTTTTTTTATTTCAAGCGGTGCACAGTCGCTATTGCTTAGAGTTGACTTTTCGGGTGATCATGCCAGTGCTAAGCTGTTATCCTTGGGACAAAAAGGAGTAACACAACCACATGAACACAAAACTAATAATCTGGAAATCTCGACAAGAGAGATAAAAAAAACAATGCAACAACACGTCTCCCTCTAACAGATCATTTATCACAGTGCTGGTGAGATGCATCAAAATAATTACCACCACTTGAAGATGATCAAAGACAACATCTTGATAGTACACAAGTTCACAACCCTGAGTTTCAAACCTGGTTAGTAATGAACTGACTGATCAAGGGACCAAAACATCGCGGCCCAGTACCTCAGAGATCATTTGGTGATATTTGGTGATGGTATAAATGTGATGCTGAGTTGGAAATCCTTAGCGGCATACTCAAATATCATGACCTGAAGCTGTATAAAATGCAACACTTGAGCCGCATGCTTGCTGGTTGTGTCTCAAAAGCCTCAGTCGGCACAATTTGCAATGCTTTGATGGACAAAGTATAAATCATCTAAGGCTGATTCCCTCAAACCCAGAGGCGGCTTTCTGAATGTGTGCAAGAGCTCCACCAGGAAGTAACAAGAAAAGGATGAATTCTGAAGCTGCAGTGGGTGGCCAGCATGTCCTGTATTCTGGTTTTAGCATAAATAACCTCAAAGTACTGAGAACACATTTTTATGAATCAAGCCAATCGAAAATTCAAAGAGACAGAAAAGAAAATGATGAAGACTGAAAACTGCATTCCAAGTAGAGATTTGACTTTTATGTTCAGTGTCTTCAATGGACATGTGTTTTTTCTGAATATATACAGAAGTTATATAACTCCAACACATACATGGATGTAATGAAGCATCCAATTCCTGGAGAAAAAAAAATTGAAAACTCTTGAGCTGCTGCCAGAGGAGGAAGTAGGCACAGTGGAGCCAGTTGACGATTTCAAAATTGGGAGCATCAATCAGCCACAGTTTTTGCAAAATGCAATTAGTAACAGGCAAATTGGATGTTTCCCTGAGCGGACATTCTGAAAGTTAAACAGACAGAATACACCCAGCTAAAGAAAACAAAACCCCAGACAGCATATCTCAAAAGATTTCCCAAAAGATGCATTAACCTGTGTTTTAAATTCAGCCTTCAACACAATACACCTCCACTCTGAAGGTATTTAAAACCTTCAAACTTACTGTTTGTGTGAAGATCAGCTGAATGCTAGAAAGGTTTTAAGTGCATCAAGATAACAACATACTACTAATATGTAAAATTAACTCTAATGTTCAAGGACCAGAATAAGTTATGACGTGGCTGAGACTCGACTGTTCAGCTGTGGACTCATGGAAACGTCCACACTGTCCCTGGGTGGGCAGGGGCATCTCTGTCTGCCATCATGGTGGCAGGGCAAACAGTCGGCGAGAGATGAGAGATGTTTGAGCCTCTGAGTGACGCATAAACAAGCTGAAGGAAGCGCCATCTCAGTGTGAACATAGAGCCTAGCACAACAAACCCTGTGGGAGTTTGACTTCACTCTGTTTTTAAGGAAGTTTCCATATTTAGTTTGGATATATTTGATATCTACTGTAGTTAACTTTTAAATGTTGCATATTATACCTTTAAGCTTCCGATGATCTCTAAAAAAGTACAGTGAAATAACCACATTAAGTTATTGCACAACTAAGACCGACATTTTGATCATCTATAAATATCAATTTGCTTGTACTTCAGTTCATCTGGGTTTATATTATTCCACACTAACCACATGCTTTATAGCTTTTTTAATGACATATAGCAGAGAGAAAGCTGCTAGATTGCTATAGGAGAGAAGCAATCAAAAGATAAAGCTATTTCAGGAAACAGCTACCCCAAATGCAAAATTATACAATAAACACTCAGGGAAAACGTCGATGCACTGTCAATAATGTAAAGGCCAGTAATTAGTGCTGTGCAGAGAAGGCTTACTTGGTCTTAACTAACAATTATGGGGCAGAGCTGTATAGATTTCTGCTTCATCATTGAAGAGTGAGGTTCCAAGATTGCTACAGCTCACAGCTTGAGCCTGATTTAACCACTTCAAACTCGATTTATGGTTATTTCTATTTCACTGGAGCACAACCTGCGTAATAGACGGTCCTCATAGAAAAGCTGAATTCTTTATATATTGAGCAAAGACATTCATCAAATGTGAAACAGACATAGACATGACACTTAAAGGCAAAGGTGTAAAATCTGAATTTATAAATATTTGTTTCTAATTAGTGTATGGAGCAGGATTGATTATATGGTGTTAGCATTTTTTCCACAGACTAGATTCACATTGATACAACTGACTGTTACAACACAGCAAGAAGACGAAAAAGAAGAAAACTCCTATGCATGTATAGGATAAGAATAGCAAAAAAAAGAGTTGCAAAAAAAAGAGTGCTTTGTCCACGGTAGGTGCCAAAAATGAATCCAACCACAAGTTCCTCACAGCAGCTTTAACCATTGGCTGTGATTTCAACAATTGTTGGTGCATCTCTAGTATAAGCCTGTGGCTTCTCCACACCTGGTGTCACATCTGTTTGTATTAGTGAGGGGTGTTTATGCCCCATTGTTAAAGGAAATGGATAAATAAGAACTTTAAAACTAAATTGATTCATTTTCATTTTTTCATTTTTAACTTTCAGCTAAGTTGATGGAGGCAATAAAAACCTCTAAGTTAGCTCCAGGCATGATTAATTGTTGAGTTATTTTCTACCAGATGAACTAGAACAAGGCGAAAGCCTGTGGCACAGTAATAGCATCATCTCTGCTCAGTGTTGATAACTGTCATTAACTTCAAAGCATAATCCCAATGTGCATCCTATAAAGTGCCAATTAAACCTCCATGGAGAAGAT
This sequence comes from Labrus bergylta, assembly GCF_963930695.1. NCBI lineage: Eukaryota > Metazoa > Chordata > Actinopteri > Labriformes > Labridae > Labrus > Labrus bergylta. The sequence goes on along the minus strand of NC_089213.1, from coordinate 10,222,514 downwards.
TACACTGGATGCACTCTACAGCGGCTGAGCCCCAGCCTGGTCATCACAATCCTACTGATGCCTAATCATTACAGTGTCTTCAGAAATTCAAAGGTATGGTTGAGATAACATCCTGCAGCTTGGACTCTGAGCCGTCCCAGGTGTTCGTCCGTCCCCCTGTTAGGCTTCACCTAATGAAGCTCATCACCCAGCATCAGGAAATACAGCCACTGAGTGCTGCTAAGCAACAGGCACTCATGCTTTTCTCACCAAAATCACCTGAGAGAAACTGGCACCACTTGCCCTGGGGTGCCCTGCTGTCTCTCTGCCAACAGCTTTGTAACAGAAATACTTTTTACTGTCGTCAGAAGGTCATCTCAAAATGATGTCTCAAGATGGAGACATGCAACGTGAGTCCCAGCAGGTCCGTGATTATGTTGACCCACAGCAGACGGGCAGCCTTCACTAATGGCCACACAGTCGCCTCTTGGCTCCATGCTGCAGCTCGTTTGTCACATGTCCTCACAAAGGAGCAGGCAGCCAAACAGGACCGACTAGAAACCGGCTCTTCTGTATTACATCATGCTTTTGTTCTGTTTGCCTTACATTAAACTAATTACGCCTTGTATTTACAAAAGTCATCTTATGTATTATGATTGCCTTGCACAAAAGGAACACCTGTATGCATAATGTTGCAGCGATCATGCAAGTGAGGAGTCTATTCACATGTGATGAGTATCATGTTCAGCAGCACATTATATAACTTGAAAATTCCATGAATTAAAAATTATACAATAGTGAACAGAGCACTGTATGCCAAAATGCAGACAGCAAGGCCACGCCAACCGAAGGTGATGCAGCAAGATTTATAGCCCTCATCCTGTCCGTTTATTTTTCTCCATCCTTTGTAATTCTACCCTCACTGCGCTATCGCACTAGATTTGCTTTCCACCCTCCGGGGGAACCACATTTAGTATCAGAGACACTACTCGTGTATCAAAAAAAAAAATGCTAGCGGACCACACACTGTGCACAAGCCGCCGACGCTGATTTCATGCTGCTGTTCTGCTGCAATAACTCATACAGGAGACCACACACTCCCACTCTTTCTACAGATGGAATAAAGTGGTTGTGATAAGGCCGTGTGGGAGTGCATTACAGTGTAGAGCTACAGAGGGAAGATGAGTGTCGGGGTCCAGCCGGAGAGAATTAACAGCAGGTGGTCGTGATGGAGAAGCATCGGCTCGCATGCACTCTTATTGTGGCCATTTACAAATTACATGAAATCCCCTGGAGTTTCATGTGCAGATTCTTTAAGAGACTTACAACACAGGGAGGAAAATGAGCAGACTCCAGGAGCACAGTGGTGGAAAAATAACAATAAGATGAAACGCAGATCTGTATTGTGCCTGAGCTGCAAGGAGGAACACCCAGCAGTTTGGCAGCTGCGTTCTGTGTCGTGCTGACTCACAGCCCGGGGCGGCCAGAGTGGATCAAAATGCAACTTGCAGCCAAAGGATGACGTGACGTAAATGTCAGAACTTGTGTGGCAGTGCCTACTTGATTTTTATCTGCTGGGGAATATCTGTTAGACTATGGTGAAAAAGTTAGATTTAACACTGAGAGTGTTAATCCTCACAATGCCGGATACTTAAGTATGGTGTTATTTCATACTTCTTTATTGTCAGAAAAACACTGAAAACATAAACAGTCCAGCTTTCAAAATGTTAACAGTTCCAATCCAAGCCCATTTGTTACCTCTGAAGCCTTTAAGACATCATTTGACTTTATGCTAAACAGGTTTATTTACATTCTTGCCAAGAGTAAGATGACAAGGTCAGAACAGCTCTTATGAGGGCCATTAAGAAAAGAGCAGGAGGCTTTTACCGTAGCTCAGAATAAAAACACAACGTTGACATGCAGCATTAACCGAAAAGGCAGTGCACTACACCTCTCGTTTTGCAACCTGTAAAACCGTCTTTGTCTGACCTGGAGATGCATGTAGATAAAGCAGCAGACTAGACAGTGAAGTATCTATTTGACAGCACAGATTACAGATAAACAGTCAGACGTGGACGTACATGACGAGTAAGCTTCCAGCTGGTGAGTTTATATGGGAGCTGTTTTCTACAAAAATGTCTTTATCTGTGTTAAAATGAAAACAGTTTTGAGTTACATGATGGAATCTGAAATGTCCTAAAAACTTGATAAACCACAGGAACATATTGAAGTTGTTTAACACTGAATGAAGAGAACAGAGTCTGTCCTTACAGTTATAGAAGCTTGTCAAGCCCTGCCTTTAGCTCAGAGGTAGAGTAAAAACTTGTGTATTTCCTGGTAAAAAAAGAAGGTGTTCTATGACTAGTATCACCTTGATTTTTTCAGGCAACCAGCAGAGCCTTTTTTGTTGCTCTCTATAATGCTAAGCTACACTAATCGCTAAAAGTAACGTGCAGGTGTGTGTTCCCAAAGTTGATCATGATGATCTTGTAAAATGTCTCATATTCATTCAGTGTTTTCCTCCTAACTTTACCCTACTGTGCTGTGATTGGGTTAGAGCTCTTCGCTTTGATCTGTACGGATGTATTTTATTGTGTAGTGATTGGCTAATAAGTGACTGTCTCAAAGTTTGCCTTCAGGGCTTTCTGTCAGAACGCCCCTCCACACAAGTTTGGTTAAAAAAAGACGCTTAGGTCAATATAAAAGAAACATCTCTGGGTTAAAAGTCCTGTGACATTTGGCTCTCTCAACCAATGATAGCAGACTGCTACCACAAATCAGAATACAGTCAGGTTGAGCAATAGTGACTCTTTTTCTGACCTCCTTTATTGGTGCGCTCCCAGATTCCAGTAATAAACTTTTCATAATAAGTCATAAAAAAAAAGGCCCAGCTAAAGATGAGAAAAAAAAGAGGACACATTTCCATTTAAGATGAGACCCTAAGATGTAGACCAAGGAATCCCAAATATCTCTCATGCGAACTGATGACGTTATCATCTTAATTTTGTTATAAATAAATATGATCCGTTGAGCTTAATTTCTCATGTATTAAACAAGCTGTGAAGCCAGCATGCATGCTATGAGTTCTTGCATCAATATTTGACGAGAGTAACTGCATTAAAAATGTTCAATAATTAATGAGCAGAGCTTTTTGCAGCTTGTGTCCGTGTTATTTTTAATTCCATGAAAAGTCATGGGAGTCATTTAAGATATAGTATGAAACCGGAACATCCAGTCCCAGTGTCATTACTGTACTGCAGTTTATGGGGGGAAAAAACTGGTCTCTACCTGGTTTCCTGTTTCTAACAAAAAAAGACAAGTACAGTAGTGTAGCAACTGTATTGGTCCAATGTGCCAGGTTTGGATGTGCAGAGGTTCACTGTGCACTGGGTAGCATATCCTACAATATTCTTGTGTTTTCACAATAATGGAAACTTGTAGGAATTTAAACCAAAAGAACAGACACTTTGGTAAATGGTAAATGGACTTGAGCTTGTATAGCTTTTCTAGTCTTCTGACTTCTCAAAGCACTTTTACACCGCAGGTCACGCCTACACATTCACACACTGATGGTAGAGGTTGCTATGTAGTGACACCATCAGAAGTAACTAAACACATTCATACGCATTCATACGCCGTCGACGAAGCAGCAGGAGCAATTCAGGGTTAAGAGTCTTGCCGAAGGACACATCAGACATGTTGCTGCAGGAGCTGGGGATCGAACCCTCAACCTTCTGGTTGAGAGACGCCGACTCTACCAAGTTCTTTGAAAGGGCAGCCTTTACTGCTTTGTAACCTTGTTATTAGTCTATGTTCCAGGTTTTTATTTAAAAAGGTGCTCGTTTCTCTTTAAATTTATACAAACTAAACCGTTCATTTATTTAAGATTTCTCCCTTTATCTTCCTGTCCTCCATTTTCATCCTCAGTGTTCATCCAACATGGCTCTCTTCTCTGTCAGCAGCTTAAGAAGGATGCCACCTGGACCCGGGCCCCACTGACTATACAAAGAGGCACTACGGTTCATCAAACAACAGCTTGCCAACCCCTCTCTTTTCAAACTGGCCCACTTGAGCCTGGATGAGCCCCATGTGCCTGCCGCTCTCCTCTGTTTCCTCCGTGCTGGAGTGGAACAGCAAGTCCAGATTATTTGGATCTTCTAAGAAAGTCTGAGGTTGAGAGGAGGCCTCTCTCTGGCCTGTGGGCATTGGAACATATTTATCTCCATGGTAAAGGCTGCTCTATTCACACGGATGAGAAGATACTCAGCAAATGCTGGCAACAAGCCACTGGCAGTGTGATGGAGGAAATCAGCAGCACTGTGCAGAGAAGCAATACCAACAACTTAAGGAAAAGTCCAAACATAGCACAACTGAGCGTCCTCATATGTAGTAAATAGTGGCAAGAAGAAGTAGTTGGCATTGTAGTGCAATCTACCACTCAATCTCACTGAATTTATTCAGTTACTGATTAACTTCTTCTTCTTCTAGCCCTGTGGATTCTGCTCAACTTAGCTTGAAGCTATTTTCAGTTTCAAGGTAAATAGCTTCATTGAAATGACTGACAAGTGTTGAGCCTGGATTTAAAGTGACTAGAGGAGAGCACAGCGAGACATACACATGTGCCTTTAGGTGAAGATTAAGACACAGCTGCTACTGTATAAGGGTTTGGGTTAGTGGGATACTATCACTGTCTGATGTGAGGAGGGGGGGCTCATGAGGAAAGACACGACAGACAACAACACTCAAGTGGCAGACAAAGCAACAGAGTCCACTATACAATGCTACTATGAGAATGTTTTGCCTTTACATCAATGCTTCCTGTATTTCCACATATTCATACATAACATACAGACAAGAAATGAAGCAAGACAAGACTTAATGAAGCAGTTTCATGAGGTGCATGAAGATCCTGCCAGTCAAGACAGGTTTTGGTCTTGCGCTGGTCGCAGGATATAAATGTAACCACCCCCTCACACTTGCGGTACATTTTCCTGAATACTTCCTGCTTTGTTTCTCACATCAGCTCAGCCCGACGTAATACGTAACATATTCTTGTGGCTTGGCAGAAAGTCAGAGCGAAAAAAATCTGCTCTTTGAGTTCACACATGCCGCTAAACCCAAACATTTCGGAAAGTTTTAGGATTTTGTGTATGTGTGAAAACACCAAATGATACAACTCTCTACATTGTCATCTCTACAAGGCCCTCTAGATGTGTTGCCTCCAAAAGGGAGAATACTTCCGATGATGATGATGATGTCATCAGAAAGTGACCTCCGATGACATCATTGGGCTTAGTTTACCAGACTCTTCGCTAGATGACATGATAAAATTGTATTTACAGATTTAAGTTGTATTTTTTTATAGACTATAAATTGACTATATGCTTTTACTACTCTTCTGACCATAGGGCTTTTACACTACATATCACATCAACCCATTATACAAACTAATTCATACTTGGATGGCAGAGGATGTTATTTAAAGTGCCCATCAGTATTAAAGCTCCTGTGAGGAGATTTCACTTTGAATGGATTTTGGTGCCGCCTGTAGACAAAGCAGTAGTCTGTCTACCGGTTATTTCTTTGCTGATCTTGTCCTGTACATGACTTTTCTGATAAAATCTCAGCCTGTTTTCTTTTAAGAAACACCAATGTATCACTCATAGATAATCCTAGTTTGGAATGTTTTCAAAAAAGGTTGTTTCGTCAGTGTGCTATTAATCTTATCCTCCCACACCTACCCCGTGGCAGCAGTTTCAGGGATTAAAAATACTAACGTAGGAATTATCACTCAAGTTGTTGATGGTCCTGTTTGCCTTTATAGGTCATATAGAGACATCAGTATCAATTTCAGTCTATTTTATTACCAGCTAAAAACTCTTCACAGGAGCTTTAACAAATCCCATTCATATACATTCACATGCTGCAGGCTCGGCCACTTGGGAGCAATATGGGGCTCAGTGTCTTGCCCAAGGACACTTCCATGTAGACTGCAGGAGCTGGGATCAAACCACCAACCAGGAAGTAAATTGATTTTGATGCTTTATTGAAAGGACAGCTCCTTGAAGATCCGAAGAGTGAGACAGTCCCTTCTCTCAGAGGAATAATGTAATTTATTTGTGTTTTTAAAGTGTAAGCCACAGGGGAAACTTTACCAAGGGAGTCTGTGAGCACAGGTTACCCTCTGAGAAGCGAAAATAGACGAGCTACCTTCAGAGCCGCAGACCCCCACTGAGAGCATCAGCACCACAGGAACCCATTCCCATCGATCTGTGTGGAGACCTCCATCAAGCTCTCTGTAGGACTCTCCAGCAAAGTGAAAATAAGCTACTGGCTACAAAGTGCAACGAGGGTGAATGGCTCAAATCATTCTTCAATAAGCAGCGGTCAAACAATCTATTTACAAGTTCTTGTTGTGAAAAAAAAAGGGTGTAAAACTTCATCCAACATCATTAGGAACCAAAGCAAGCGGTCAAAGCAGCGAGAAGTTAATTAGCAATGCAGAATGAATTACACTAATTGGAAATATGGAATTAAAATCTCAAGTGACCAAAACAACAACACCAAATTAATTATTTGTAGAGCATTGTGAAAACATCAGGTATACTGACTGCAGTGTAAAGGGGATTACAACAGAGGAAGCTGCAATAAATAACCCTCTGTTTAAATCATTTATCAAAATTATAACTTTTAAAAAACTGGAAAGACCAAATCAAACATCAGGAATAGAGCAGTAAAGAAACAATTATTTTTCTGAAAGCAACTTTATTTTGTAACGAGGGCTTTCAAACAATATTGTTTTTTAAAGCGTGATTAATCGCTTAATTTCAAAAGTTAATTGTTAATAAATTTAAATCAAATCCCATTAATTTACATTTAACAATAGTTTTAACAGTTATTTTACCGTCTTAAGCTCGTACTTTACTTCCTGTTTAAATACAAAACCTGTTTTTATTTTGAAATAAAATAAAGAACTTCTAGTAGGTCAAAGGTTATGGCATTAACTTAACCACAGACTTTAGTCACGGATCAAAAATTTAATGAACACAGCTATAGTGAACGGTAAAAAAAGTGAAATATTTGATGTCATAAGGTTGGTGGATGTTATTTTTGACTTGTCGACTGAGCCGTCTGGGAGCTGTTTTTAGTGAAATGAGGCATTCAGAGGTGCAGCAGGGTCAACTTGTGCGTTACTACGGACAGCCCTAATTAAGTTAAGTTAAGCTAATAAGTCCATTTTGAGTTTGATGTCAGCAACACAAACATTGTAGAGACGTAAAGTTGGGTAGGGGGATCACCCCTCTGTAAAAGACTGTGCTGGCAAATAGAGCAACACTTTAAGAATAATCAAGCTCAGCATAAGTTGACGCAGGAAGACTGCTTATATTCTCTCACACATTCATTCAATTTTCTTTATCCAACTTCAACACTCCCTCTCTACCACTCTTTACGTCTCCCTGCTCTGGTGATCAGCTGATTTTGGACATTTACTCTTTAAGTAATAATCCAACCCAATCCTGCCACAACCTCTCTCAACCAATCATCCTGATGCTGTCACATTCTAAAACCGGTTCTCTCTCTTTTGCTGTCAGTGTCATTTCAGTGCAATCGCTGCGACCCTCCTCCGCCCACAGTCACCTCCATTTCAGCTCAGCAGAGTTCAGATACAGCCTCAGAAACCCACTCCTCATCACATCTATTCTTCTTTTACCACCACCACCACCAGGGTCTAGACCCAATAGGGGGGTATCCTATCCTACTGTCAGCCTAACTACCCCTCTGAGTACATGAAGTCATCATGATAGAGTCTAATAGCCAACTTTAGACATTGCACATTTCTCTTTTCCTAAACTGTTGAAGAGGACATATTATCCCCCTTTTCCACCTTTTCAAACAGTCTCCTGTGGTCTAAATGAAACGTCTGTGCTGTGGTCAAAATATAACATGAATCAAACACCAGAGGAGGTTTGTGACCCTGTATAAACCAGCTCTCTCAGAACACTCCGTTTTGGTGTGTGTGTCTCTTTAAATACAATGACCCCCACCCCCCTCCCGAGTTTCCACGGTAGACATCACTCCTCTCTAGTGAGAATAAAAATGGCAGACCTGCGCAAAGGTTTAGTTTTAGGCTGCAGGGGAGTCCATGGGTGAAGATATCAGGGGAGGGGAGGGGCTTCTTTTTTTTTTACCAGAATCCCACTGTGACATCACAAGTTGAGCAAATTTGAAACTGAGCACTTTTCTCTGTGTTGTAAGGCTTATGCAGACCACAAAAAAAGGACAGGATGGATTTATTTCACATTTTGTGGGTCTGTAGACACTCAGGTTACCCAAATATATGTTTGAAAAAGTGTAAACTCTTAGTTAAGTCTCTCCTGATTGAAATGTCTTTATGAAATATAATGTGGATCAGATCAAACCAGCACACTTTAACGTTTACAGGGAGGCTATATTATTGTATCAAGCAGAGAATAACACTAGAGGTGTGAAGCTGTACACAGTGGAGGTTAAGTAGATGCTGACAGTCACAGTTAATGTTACCTTTACATCAGTCTATTCTTTCATCAAGAACACTGGAAATTAGTCATTGAGCTAAATGTTTTAGGAAGCACTGAAATGATAAAACTTAAAACAAGCCTGATGTGGAAATAAATAAATAATAGAATTGAATTGAATTGAATAAAATATAGAAGGTGAAGAAAGCTATTTTTTCATCACTTTTCTCTAGATAGAAATAAACTTGGGATCACTTCAGTTGAGTCTAATGTCTGTCTTCACTCCACCATGAAGCTTCAGGGATGTCTGTTCAGCTGTCCCTTCAATACCTGATCTTTAAATGGTCAATGGTAAATGGACTTGAGCTTATATAGCCCCTAATAACTAACTTAATAAGCAAAGTTTGAGAAAATATATATAAAAGACTTGTATATATAAAAGAGTATGCTAAAGTAATCAGGTTCATCAGTTCATTATCAGAGTTTAATATTTTGGCTTTACTTACATTTGCATGAACTGTAAAGTACACCTGGGGCTTATGAAAAGTAGTTTTTGATTACAAAAAAAACTGCACAAATTAAAAACTCAGCTCTAATGACTGTGCTGGATAAACAAGTTCAGTGATGATACTTGTACCAGATTCCTTTCAAAATGTCAAGTTAGTTAAGGTATTTCATTAAAAGACAAATCTCAGCTCTGATGGTGGAGCTAGAGGAAAACTAAAATGGTAAAGAAAATGTGTCTCATACGCTAAGTGCTATTTTCACTAAGAATATTTTTTTGACAATGATGCACCAAATGTTGTGACTTATTCAGAGTAATGAGGACAGGCACGTTGATGTTGTCATGTTGTTGTGTTTCAATGATTAGGGGCGGCTGTGGCTCAGTTGGTAGAGTCAGTCGTCTCTCAACTTAAAGGTCGAGGGTTCGATCTCCAGCTCCTGTAGCTCCATGACATTTAACCCCAAATTGCTCCCCCTGCTTTTTCAGCAGTGTATGAATGGGATTAGTTACTTCTGATGGTCTCATTACATAGCAACCTCTGCCGTCAGTGTGTGAATGTGTAGTTGTGACCTGCGGTGTAAAAGCGCTTTGAGTAGTCAGGAGACCAGAACTGCGCTCTACTCTACAAGCTCAAGTCTTTTTATGAGTGGATGCTGAGAACACT